>NC_136061.1:345866192-346458251 GCF_964261635.1 Lissotriton helveticus
GACGGGGGGGGCTGAAGCCCGGTGAGCCCAATGGGTGTTGCGCGTCTGGGTGAGAGGGTGGAGAAGAGAGAGGGTAGGGACAGCAGAAGGCGAGACGTGGAAAAAGGTAAGAGAATGGTGAAAAGGGGCACTAAAACGATAAAAGAGAAATGGGAATGACAGAGCAAGAGGAGGTTAAAGATGAAATAAAGAAGTGAGATAAAGAGAAACTAAGAGATGAGGAGGCAGATGGTGAAAAAGAAAAGAGGTAGGGAAATTGTGATGGAGGAATGTGAGGTGATGTAATGAATCAGAGACAGAAAAGAATGAGAAGAGAGAGGTTAAACAGAATAAAAGCGAGAAAGTCAAACAGCAAAACGGCATAAACATATAGGAGACATAGGCAGTGACAAATGAAGAGAGGAGTCTAAAAACACAAGAGATATGAAGACAGAGGTTGAAGTACAGTGGGCAGAAGAGAAGAAACAACGAGACCACGATAAAGTAGCAAAGACAAGTGAGTAGAGAAGAAACACAAACTGACTACTTGGGGGCTGTTCTAAAATTTTTATAGCGATAAAAAAGGGGATGATGGACGGAGCATTTGAGCAAATCAAACACTCACCCCCAGTCAACTGATCTGGGTTTAATCCATCACCATTCTTTAGCCCACTCAGCCACCCCATTTCAGACATGGCTATATGCAAATCAGTCTGACCCTGTGCCTCATGGGAACAGTCCAGCCCGAACTGCCAAGCCATGTCTTCCATGGACCGGAAACAAGCATCCTGGGACCGGTTTCGGATTCATAATCCTCATCAGCCAGGCTATCTTGAATCCAGTGGCCAAGTGAACAAGGGACTCACGTCTGAGCATACCCTGCCACACTTAGGGCGAACAAAGCGATACAAAAGGGGATGATGGACGGAGCGTTTGAGCAAATCAAACACTCACCCCCAGTCAACTGATCTGGGTTTAATCCATCACCATTCTTTAGCTCACTCAGCCACCCCATTTCAGACATGGCTATATGCAAATCAGTCTGACCCTGTGCCTCATGGGAACAGTCCAGCCCGAACTGCCAAGCCATGTCTTCCATGGACCGGAAACAAGCATCCTGGGACTGGTTTCGGATTCATAATCCTCATCAGCCAGGCTATCTTGAATCCAGTGGCCAAGTGAACAAGGGACTCACGTCTGAGCATACCCTGCCACACTTAGGGCGAACAAAGCGATACAAAAGGGGATGATGGACGGAGCGTTTGAGCAAATCAAACACTCACCCCCAGTCAAGTTGTTTTTTTTAGAATTTTTATAGCTCTTGGCAAAAAGAATGTGAGAGGCTGCTCTAATTTGAATACATTGTGATAGCACAGAAAACTTCATCACAGGAAGCATCATCAATTGACTATTAGTCCTCTGACATTGTTGAAGTGAATTTGCAAGAGGAAGCTTTCCCGTTGTGGCGTGGATATCAATAAATATTACAAACATCAATAACGCTAAGAGAATAAGTACGTTTTTTAAAGTTATATTTAGTGGAAATACATTATATTAGTCACACTGGATGGAAAGCTTATACTTGTAATCAAGCGTTACATTATTTTCAGATTTGTTTCGCACAATGTACGTATATATGTGGTATGCACAGTGATGGCTTTGTAGAGGATGCAGCTGGTTTTGAAGGTGGGCAGCGCTGGCAAGGGGAGTTCCATCAGGGAGAGGTGGTATAGTCTTATTTCTTTAGGCCTTAACGAGGTGTGCTGCAACATGCAGGATGTCCTTAAAAGGGGAGGAGGGGTTAGGGGGGGTGACAAAGGGATTCAAATTCAAAGATGGTTTCTCAGATACCCAGTTCAAGATGTGGCGTGTGCCACAGAAGATATTTAAGCACAAACAATATGAAAGCAAACAAGACAATACAAATAGCTTGACATTTTGGAAGCTATCACTCAAGCCGCTGTAAAATGGCTTTAACTACCAAAATGCAATGAAATGTAGGCTAAAAGAATGTAATGCTATGTGCCCTGAGTCATGGCTCTAAAAACGCCTATTGACGACCACTGCAGCCTTTAACCGTTCTGATAAAATTAATAGTATATCCCTGTGAACCAGACTGCATTATATTTGTAAATTATCATGACGCACATTCAATTAGCAGCTTTGAGATAACATGCAAATGGTAAATTATCCTAATTTTGCAACACATGTCCAAATGCAATTATACAGGTCAGTTTCTTTGAGACTCTCAGTGCTGGACTATAGTTACAAAGTCACAGGGAGGAGGGCCAGGCCTCTAGGGTTGCACGTGGTCAGTATTTTACCTTCATGTCTACGACAGAACAAATATTGGATAAAGGAGGAACAAAAGCTGTAATTTTTCTGTGCTTTCCATCGGAGGACCAGGGCTGATTTGTGTATGGTTGGTCCTTGTATGTAGCACACTAGGCAAAGCAACAACAGACTGGACTGCTTACTACAATAATTTTCAGGGGATAAAATTAATTCAAGAATTGTACCCTTCTTTTTTTCTACTCAGTGAAACTCCCTGAATGTAATGGAGATGTCCAGATGAGGTCTCAATAGCTCACTGGGCCAGTGGACATAATCTGCACCTCACGAATGAAGCCTAACAAGGATTACACCAATCTGGGGATGCTTGTGTTTCTTTTGAGATGGGACATGGCAGGACTGTTCCTGTATTAGCAGAAGCAAGACTGATTTGCAAAGGTTTGGCCTTTAACAGTATGAACACAGTGAATACAAAATATGGATTAGAATTCTGCCCACACAATGACCGGTGTCTAGGTTAATTAAGCATTCATCCAATCCCTTTTCGTTTTTCTCAGCAGAACAAAAGAGTAAATATTTCAACAGAAATTCTTGGCATATAACCATACAAAACCAAAAATCATTGGTTCACCAGCAAATTCAAATCTCTCAGAATGGAAGTGTACAGAGTATAAAGACAATGTTGTAAAGACTATGCTATAACTAAAAGAATATAATTTATCCGCATAAAAATCTAAACTAGGGAAACCAAGAAAAGCAACATCTCTGATAACATCTCCCAAGGTTTGACCCTGTCAAAACATTATTCAATATTGTATCAGAATTACAACCACCTTAAGCTTCCTCAGCTGGCTTATAACACTTCAGACATCTAGGTAATATCCTTGCACCATTATTGTTCAACAAGATGAAACCAATACCCAACAACATCCAGGCAAAATAAAATGTTCCTACACTTGATAACCTTTATATGGCAACTAACATCATCCAAATCGTGATTAATTTAAACAAGCAGGCGATTAATTTAAACAAGCAGGCGTTCGACTGGCTTACACCCACTTAAATTCATGAAACTTATTTTCCTTTCTCTCAAAATACAACTGCTTGTCTTATTTAATTGTTCTTTGGGACAAAGTATTACCCCCTTCGATATGAAGAATGCCACCGTGAGAGCCATTAAAAAAAAAATAATAATTTAACCCACAAGAAGATAAACAACTTTCTGCCAATTTTCCTTCTGCTATTCCATAGCAGATGTTTGAAAAAATGTTTTTACTCTGCTCCAGTAATTTGTCAAAGATGATAATTTTGAAGATCCTGTCCAATCTCAAGTCTGTACAGATGACAGTACAGAAGCGGTGAAATAATTTGCTATGGATGATCTTCAATGACCGTTTCAAAATGGACTTGTTGGGGCACTGTACTTTTAGACATTTCATCAGCCTTCAATACCATAAACCATTCTACTCTAAAACAACCCTAGATGAAATTGGGCTAAGGCCGGGTGGCCAAGCCATCAAATATATCACATCATTTCTATCTGGCCATCAGCAGATCACAAAGTTACCACTTTTTCATTCAACACACAAGCAATGTCCTGTTCCCACTGGTTTTTAATCCACCCTCCCACAACTCCTGGGTTATTTTTTGTTTACGTATATAGACAACACTCAAATCCTAGTTAGCGGTCTATTCTACTACAAACACGAACCTTGCTCAAGATGGAAAGACTGATTACCTGCCTTATTTTTACATGCCCGTGGAGGCCTACTAACACCCTGAAGTTAAATCCTACCAAAAGCAAGGTGCTGCTAAAACCCAAAGCATCTTATTCATGGTTCATGACCTGCTCCAAACACACCGGAGGACATATACATATGTAAAGGACAACCATCTCAACACCAATCTATCACTCGAAACACAAGTGTCCAGTATGTGCTTTGGCGAACTCTAGATCTTGAAGAAACTTACAGCCGATGAAAATGGCAAGTAAGAGCAATCAACATTTGATTCTATCTAGGTTGGATTACACTACGGCCATTTATTTAGCCATCATAAAAAACTCCTCTATCAACTTCACCTCATGCAAAATATACAGCTGCCTGCCTCACATTAGACATCTCAAGATATTGCAGTGTATCACCATTCTTAAGAACCCTCCACTGTCTACCATTCAAACTACAGATACCTTCAAGGCACTTCGTATCGGACATAAACTCTGACACAATCACTGTCCTACCTTTCTAACCTTCACATTTGTACTTTTTCATCAATCACTGATCAATTTTTAATAACTGTACTACCCAAGTTTTTATTTATTCATGTTTTGGAACTCTAGACAGAGGTCCACATAAAATCTTCCAACATCGACACTTAAATCCTTATAAACAAATTACAACAGAACACATCTAGTATACATTCAGAAAACTTTTAAAAAATTTAAAAATTGTGCAGCAGAACCTCTCATTTGGCGGATTATAAATGGCATCGAGAAAAGCAGAAGAGGAAAGAATATTTAGTTTTAAGCAAATAGGTCTCAACCATTTTAAACGATAATTATTTAAGGCCGGACAAACAAATAACACATCTTGTTTGTATTTGTTACAAAGATTACACTTTACTGATGATCCATGCCATTTTGATAGCAGCATATTTAGTGGGAGTAAGTCCTGCCTCAAGAGAAACATAAAACGGCGCACACCGTGGGGGATATTCCATGAAGCATAAGGTTGGGGAATTCTAATTTGGTAATGGGCGATAAGAGGAAGCGGACCCCTTTTAGCGGTAAGGGCCTCTTTATCCAAGGCAAAGCTTAGATTCCAGGAGGCCAGTTTTAGGGTCAGTTTTAGCTGGTAAGTGGATAAAGAAAAAAATAGTCAATTCATCTAGTTTCAGGAGTTTGACTGCGGATCTAAAATTCTTTACAATTATAGAATGTTCGTTTAGGGGTCCAAGAAGTTCTTTTCGGATCAGATATCTTAAGGTGTCCGAATCACCCTTAGCCAAATTGAAAACCCAGCGTACTATCCCGGCAAGGCCCTGGACCCATGCACTGCGCAAACCAAATTCCAGTCTAAAAACTGCTATAGTACACATAGTATTGACCGTACACAATGTCCGTAGGATTTTTCCCTCTGTGGTGTTTAGAAAGCCCCAACTCCCCACATCAAGTAATTCTATGCCATATAGTAAAGTAGCTGGTATTTTAGCTCTGAAAACCTCCAATAGATAGGGGAAATGCCACCGGCCAGTAGATCTATAGAGGATATTAAGGCCCCTCTCATGGGACATGGCCTTCCGAATGTTATTGGTTATATGGGCTTTCTCGCTTAATGAACTGGAAACTATTTTCCCCCAAAAGGTATAGGATTGGACAACTTCCAATCGAAGGCCCCCTATATTCCAGGGAAAGTTCCCATATTTTTGCTTTTTCCTTCCAGCAATACACATGACTTTACTCTTAGTAACATTTATCCTTAAGTGATGGGATTCTGCAAATACATGGAGCGCTTGTAACCGATTATTCAATCCTGAGGGGGTCAGATCCAAAATTAGTATATCGTCTGCATATAACAGACATACTATCGGTTTGGCCCCCAAAGACGGGGCGATGCCATCACTTAAGGAAAGAGTTTGTGGGAGGTCAGATAGATATAACGAAAACAATAATGGGGCCAACAGGCACCCTTGTTTTAACCTGTTAGCAGATGGAATAGCTTGAGAAAGGCCTCTTTCCCCTCCCATGAGTATTCTGTACCACGTATCGGAGTGAAGCTCCCGGACCAAGTTTAGAAGCTCGGGAGGCATGCCTAGAATCGATAGCTTTCTCCACAGCAAAGGGCGATCCACCTTATCAAAAGCAGTGGAGAAATCTATAAATGCTGCATATATTCTCCCTCCTCGAAGCTCGACATATTTCTCAGATAAAACATGTAAAGCAGTCATGTTATCTAAGGTGCTATGCCTTTTTCGAAACCCCGTCTGCTCGAGGGGCAAAATATTATTCTCATCTACCCACTCAGTGATTAATTGCAGGAGACATTTAGAAAAGACTTTGCCGATCGCATCAAGGAGGGCAATCTGTCGATATTTTTGGGGTACATTTCTATCGCCCTTTTTATACAGGGGTATCAATACACTACCCTTCCAGGAGGGAGGGATTACGGAATGCAGAAAACAAAAACTAAACACTGGAAAAAGAATCTTACTCCAGGTGGCGCTATTCTGTTTTAATACAGAGATGGGGAGCTCGTCTGGGCCCATTGCACCAGATGAGCGCATGCCATTAATGGCTAGTTCGATGTTTTTTTCCGAGGGAGGAATAAGGCTGGAGTTGATCTTTTTTACCCTATTGGGAACTATTACCTTTTCATTTCCAGCATACAGGTTCAGAATGTATTCTACCCATTTCTGTTCTCCAATCGGGACAGGCAAGGATCTACATCTGTGACCACAACCTTCCCCGATCAGAGACCAGAAAAGTCTAGATTGGCCATTAACGACCGCCTCCCGCAGTTTGATCCATACCGAATCCTCATTTTCCTTTTTTTGCTTATTTTTCTGTCTTGTCCTCCTCCTTTTTAGTAACGCCAGTCTCTGATATCTTAAAAGGCTGTACCTCAAATATTGTTCTCTTATAAGTTTGTTTATTTCTACATTAAGTAACTTCTGAGAAATAGGGAGTTTTTTAATATGGGTTTTCTTTGATGGTTTTTAGCAACCAATAATATCCTGTTCAGAAAGTTAGAGAAACAAATTAGTTCAGAGCCCTTCCAATTCAACACATCAGCTACTGCAATGTCTAGGAGGTACTTAATGCCCCTGATAGCTCTAGAGTTCCAGAAACATCTTCCACTATGGGCTCCAAAGTTAACCAAATTACTATCCAAAGACCAGGGATCTGTGTGAGGGGGATTTAAATCTAATGAGATACTAATTATTTTATGGTCGCTGAAGGGAGTGTAGGTGACCGTGAGGTCCTTATGAAGAATAAAGGTTGTCATATCTACCACCACATAATCTATAATGGATTCCCCGGTGGAGGACTTGTGCGTATAGTTTGCAGGCGTATCAGAGGGAAGCCTACCATTCACTATAACTCCATCTATTTCATAAAGCTCTTCAAGAAATAATTTCCCTCTCTTTGTTGTTTTTATATTCCCGGGGAAAAGAGTTTGAGGTATCTGTAGGGAATTTTCTTTATGTTCGTTACTGTAACCAGGAGGCGGGGCGCTCACCCCCTGTAACCCGGAGTGTGCCTGTAAACTGTGACCCCCCTCTCTTGTCTCCACAGGTGTCAGAGAAAACAAGCTGGAACCACGTGGAAGATCAGTACAGCTGTGATGAGGAAGACATGGAACACGGTTCCTTTAACTGGCCCGACCAGGTGACGAGGAGGAGGAGCCCGACATCCCCTTAAAGGACGCCCAGCTGCCGGACCAGGTGTGTCTTTACACCGGAGGAGCGGTCAGAGCGGAGTGGAGTGGAGGTGCGGCGTGGAGCAGAGGAATCTAGCAGAGCAGAGGAGCAGCGTGGAGCGGAGGAGAGGCGTGAAGCGGAGAAGAGGCGTGGAGTGGAGGAGAGGCGTGGAGCGGCGTAGCCGAAGGCAGCAGTTCCAGGGAAGGGAGCGTGGTAACAGCGGAGGCGTCAGCAGAGACCGAGGGCGGCGGCGCTTCAGGAGCGGCATCTGTATCAGGAGTCTCACCGGGAGAGGAGGAAAAGCCGGGAAGAAGACGCCTCGGATTCCTACGGAGACCATCGGGAGCGACGGATCCAGGAGGACAACGGACCCACGCTTCGCCCAGCCACTCCCCTGGAGGGGCGTGGCTAACAGAGTGAAAGGAAGGCGGAGCCCGACCCGGCGCAGAGAGGAGGGCGTCATCAGGAAAAGCAGGAAGGTAAGAAGCCGCTCTCCGCGTCATTTTCAGATCAGACAGACCTGTACAGACAGACTGTTTAAGTCAATAAAGCCAAGTTTGAACTCTACTAAGACTCGTATCTTGCCTATCCCCACACAGCCGGTCACAGTGGTGGAGAATGCGGGCAGCCCACCCATCTGCGTAACGAAGATGGAAGAGATCCTGCAGAGACTAGCTAAGGGACAGGAAAGGCTGGAATGGGTGATTGAGAAGCAAATACAGTCGGCCGACGCCGATAGAGAAATAATGAAGGCGGCCGTGACTGCCCATGCCCTGGATCCTGTGATAGCTACGGTAGCCCCAACGGCAGGCACAGTACCCCACAGCATCGGTGGGGAGTCTCTACAGAAATATATTCCTGGAGAGGACCCGGATGCGTTCTTACTCAATTTCGAAAGGGCTGCAAGGGCGTGCGGATGGCCTGTGGCCAAGTGGCCTTTTTTTCTTGCCCCCCTGTTGGTTGGGGAAGCACAGGCCGCCTATCAGGTGGCTAATCCCACGGGCGACACCACCTACGCCAACATCAAAAAAATAATTCTGGCTCATCTGGGTTTGGACACTGAGGCCTATCGGATCAGATTTAGGAAAGAGAGGGGTGTCCCCGGGGAAACCCCCAAAACATTGTTTGTGCGTTTAAAGATGGCTGCAGACAAATGGCTGACCCAACAGGTGGGTACCAAGGAACAGATAATGGACAGGGTGTATCTAGAGCAGTTCTTGGAGGCCCTGCCGTATGCCACTCAGGGTGGTTAAGACAACACCATGATCTCACTACCGCCCAAGCTGTGGAGATGGCCACCACCTTTACGAGGGCCCAACCCAGACCCTCCTCGGGGTGGGAGCAGGAAAAAATAAGGCCCTCAGTGAAACCAGAGAGGAAACCGGTACGAATGCCGGACGCCGTGAAACCCAAACCCTGGCGGCCAGAACCCCAGTCTCACAGTGGTCCTCAGTGCTTTGACTGTGGCAACTGGGGACACATCGCCCGGATGTGTCCTAGGAGAAAACCCAACGAAGAGCCCATGGAGGTCAGATACCTCCCTAGAACAGTGTTGTACTCGGCGGAGATGGGGCCGGCCTTCAGAGTGAGTGTGAGGGTGAATGGGACTCACATACAAGCATTGCTAGATTCGGGGTGCCGTCAGTCCGTGGTACAGACCCAACATGTGAAAGCAGCCCACATACTCCCCGACGACCGGGTCTATATTTGATGTGTTCATGGGGACGTCCGCTCCTATCCGGTAGCGCTCCTCCCCATATACCCCACGGGGGTAGGCCGCAGAGCATTAAGGTAGGGGTGGTAGATACTCTCCCGGAGGACCTCATTATAGGGATGGACAACCCTGCATTTCTGGAGATGTTCCACGATAGCCTGGGAAAACAAGAAGGGAAACGCCCTAAGCCGGCTCTGGTGACCTAGGAACCATGGGTACTGGACCGCAGTTTCCGGTTCTCGCAGTCCAATGATGCCACGCTCTTCAACGCCTGGGACAACGCACAGAGGAACCAAGGCCTGAACCCCGTTGTTTATCCCCGTTTCTTTATAAAAAGTGAGCTCCTATACCGACAGGGAAATAAAGACGAGCCAGAGCAGCTGCTCGTCCCCCTGGCGTTCAGGGAACAGGTATTGTTCTATTCACATGCACACCTCGTAGCCGGCCACACAGGGGCCGAGAAAACGACCCAGAACATCCTCAGCCATTTCTACTGGCCTGGCATATATAAGGACGCCATGGAATATTGCCAGAAGTGTGAAACGTGTCAAAAAAAGAACATGACTCGCCCCCCAGCGGTACCCCTACAGCCGCTCCCCATTATAGGAGTGCCGTTCGAACGAGTGGGAATGGACCTTATCGGACCTCTGCCAAAGACCCGGAAAGGGCACCAATATGTTTTAGTGATGGTGGACTACGCCACCAGGTTCCACGAGGCGTTTTCACTATCCTCCACCACCACTCGGCAGGTTGCGGATAAAATGCTTGAACTATTTTCCAGAGTGGGGTTCCCCAAAGAAATCTTGACGGATCAGGGGACCCCGTTCGTGTTAATGAGGGAGGTGTGTCATCTGCTCAACATACACCAAATACGTACCGCGGTATACCATCCGCAGACCGACGGTCTCGTGGAGAGATATAACAGAACATTAAAGACCACCCGGAGGAAAATGTTGGAGGTGAACGGGTCGGACTGGGATCAAGTATTGCCCCTAGCTCTGTATGTGATAAGGGGGCAAAAACAGAGCAGTACAGGCTTCTCGTCTTTCGAACTACTTTACGGAAGACAACCAAGATCCCTCCTGGACATGACTAAGGAGGCGTGGGAGAAGGAGACCCCCGAAGAGACTATGAACACCTTGGAGTATGCCAGAAATCTCCGATCGAAACTCGGAAAGATGAGGGATCTAGCATATACCAACCTAGAGCAAAGTCAGAGGAAGCAGAAAACGTGCTATGACAAAGGAAAACGGTGGAGGAGGCTGCAAAAAGGGGACTGGGCTTTGGTGTTGTTACCCTCCTCCCATCAAAAGTTTAAGGCCGAGTGGGGAGGGCCTTATCTTGTCATATCCACCATCGGAAACACCAGTTACAGACTGCAGGTGCATCCCCGGAAGACCCAGGTGTACCATATAAACATGCTCAAAAAGTGGCTGGGACCTCCTCCTTCAGGTGTACACTTGGTCGAACAAACTCCCCCAACAGACAGGAGTACCCTACGACATCTCGTGATCAACGACGAGTTGATGGCTCAGGAGAAGAACGAATTAATGACAACCCTCAAGAAGCATTCCCCTGTTTTCTCAGACCAGCCTGGACGGACGTCCTTAGCAGAACATCAGATAAGAACCCATCCAGGTCAGGTGGTAAAAATCCGACCTTATCGCGTCCCTGAAGCTAGACGAAAAGGGATACAACAAGAAGTAGACGATATGCTGCAACTGGGAGTGATCCGTCCCTCCAATAGCCAATGGTCCAGTCCGATAGTAATGATACCCAAACCGGATGGTAGTCGCCGGTTTTGCATGGACTTCCGCACCCTCAACAAAATATCCACCTTTGACGCCTAACCGATTCCCAGGATTGACGAATTAATAGAAAAACTAGGAGAAGCCAAGTACATTAGTACCATTGATTTAACTAAAGGATATTGGCATGTGCCCCTGCGGGAGGAAGACCGTCACAAAACGGCCTTTTCCACGGACTCAGGACACTATGAGTTTAACGTCCTGCCCTTCGGGCTTCATGGAGCCCCTGCCACCTTCCAGAGATTGATGAACAATGTATTGAAGGATCTAACGATGTTTACATCCGCATATCTGGACGACATCGTAGTGTTTAGTCCGGACTGGCAAACCCACCTAGCCCATCTGGATCGGGTGTTGGGGACACTCGCGAAAGCTGGATTGACTATAAACGCAAAGAAAACACGCTTGGCTTTCCAGAAAGTGAAGTATCTTGGATACGTGCTCGGCCACGGCCTCATTGAGCCCCAAATTGAGAAAGTCCGAGCCATTGCCGAAACCCCCTTCCCGAGCACCAAAAAGGAGATGCGTACCTTCCTTGGACTTATCGGATACTACAGGCGGTTCATCTCCCAGTTTGCCCAGCTTGCTGCTCCCCTCACGAACACCCTCCAGACCAACTTCAAACAATCCGGGTTGTTATCACCCACATTGGACATGTTGAGCGTGTTTGCCGCGCTAAAACGAATGATCACCACGACCCCTATCCTGACCTCGCCGGATTTCACCAAGCCGTTTTCACTACATACCGACGCCTCGGATTATGGAATAGGGGCGGTGTTATCGCAGACAGGGGAGGACGGGGTGGACCACCCGATATTATATGTTAGTCGGAAACTGTTCCCGAGGGAGTTAAAATATCCGACGGTGGAAAAGGAATGCTTGGCCATCAGATGGGCAGTAGACAAACTGGCCCACTACCTTGAAGGACGTACCTTCTCACTATATACGGACCATGCCCCCCTCAAATGGATGGCCCGCAACCGATCCAATAATCCCCGGGTGTTGCGGTGGTTTTTGGCACTGCAGCCGTTTGCCTTCACCGTGCGTCACAAAAAGGGAGTGGACAACACTGGGGCGGACTACCTGTCACGTAATCCCCTTCCCGAACGGAAGTGTCCAGGGGGGGAGGTGTGTAACCAAGAGGCGGGGCGCTCACCCCCTGTAACCTGGAGTGTGCCTGTAAACTGTGACCCCTCCCTCTTGTCTCCACAGGTGTCAGAGAAAACAAGCTGGAACCACGTGGAAGATCAGTACAGCTGTGATGAGGAAGACATGGAACACGGTTCCTTTAACTGGCCCCGACCAGGTGACGAGGAGGAGGCGCCCGACATCCCCTTAAAGGATGCCCAGCTGCCGGACCAGGTGTGTCTTTACACCGGAGGAGCGGTCAGAGCGGAGTGGAGTGGAGGTGCGGCGTGGAGCAGAGGAATCGAGCAGAGCAGAGGAGCAGCGTGGAGCGGAGGAGAGGCGTGGAGCGGAGGAGAGGCGTGGAGCGGCGTAGCCGAAGGCAGCAGTTCCAGGGAAGGGAGCGTGGTAACAGCGGAGGCGTCAGCAGAGACCGAGGGCGGCGGCGCTTCAGGAGCGGCATCTGTATCAGGAGTCTCACCGGGAGAGGAGGAAAAGCCGGGAAGAAGACGCCTCGGATTCCTACGGAGACCATCGGGAGCGACGGATCCAGGAGGACAACGGACCCACGCTTCGCCCAGCCACTCCCCCGGAGGGGCGTGGCTAACAGAGTGGAAGGAAGGCGGAGCCCGACCCGGCGCAGAGAGGAGGGCGTCATCCGGAAAAGCAGGAAGGAAAGAAGCCGCTCTCCGCGTCATTTTCAGATCAGACAGACCTGTACAGACAGACTGTTTAAGTCAATAAAGCCAAGTTTGAACCCTACTAAGACTCGTATCTTGCCTATCCCCACACAGCCGGTCACAGTTACGGAAGATTTCCAAGCTAGAATTGGATACTTTACAATTAAAATCTCCTACTATCATTATGTGGGGGAGGACCACCTTTGTCAAAAGTGATTTAATGTAGGTGAAGACCCTAACTAATATTGCATTGTAACAGACATCAGGTGGAATGTAGACGTTTATTAATATGATTGGATTGATTTTGGAGTTAGCCGAGTCAAAAAGCGTAACCGCTTGAAATAAATTACTCGGGTCTAAGAAATGGGAAAAATACCAATGTATCTTAGAGGACAGAAGACATGCTATACCCCCTCTAGCATGGCCTCTCCTAGAAGGACTTGCTTTGCCCTCCAAAACAAAATAATCCTTCCCTATTGGAAAATTCTCTATATACCATGTTTCTTGAAGGCATATAATGCTAAAATCTGAGGAGAGTAAAAGTGCTAATTTTTCTGGGCGATTTCGCATTCCTGCAACGTTCCAGGATACTATCCTGAGATCATTGTTAAAGATATGGTTGAGATTGTAATTTATGGGAGGATTTACTAGCTAGGATTCCGAGCAGCCAATTCCATTGATGAACAGCCTCTACATGGGCGCTTTGGGAAAGAGGGGGGTTAAGATATTCTACCCGCCGCCCATTTTTTGCAATACTAATTTTTAGATCTTCAAAGTCAGGGGAGATCATCCCGCTTCCACTTCCAGCAAGAGAGAACCAAGGCTTACCCATTGATCTATTAGTCAGGGGTTTTACCAAAAGGGGCATGACATCTATCCCTTTACACTGGAAACTTTCAGTTTTTTGGAGTATAAGATTAACCACTAGCTTGGAATAGAATTTTACTCTAGTTAAAGACCCAGCTTCAGTGTTCATGATTTTTACTAGATCTATATCGTTAGTCTGCAATAGTTTCAAACCATCTATCTCGTGAAAACATTGGAGAAGTGTAGATCTATTAAGGATGAAATCCGAATCAAATAGCGAAAAGAAGTCTAAAATAAAAGTATCAATGTTTTCCAGCTCAATTTTCTTAATTGGTCTAATTGATTCTATGTCCCCTCCTGCGAAAATAGGAAATGGCCTCGCTAAGGGGTTAAGGCTATCCGGCTCTTGAGCAACATGATTTATGGGCTCTACCGAAGGAATTATAATAGCGGAGCCCACAGGAGGCAGGTCAGGCAAGCTTAGTATGGGCTACATAGAGAAGGAGGGAGACGGGATTTGAATAGATTTAAGGGGAGAGAATGGAACAGCATCCGTGACTGGAAGAGCCAATGTCTCATACGACAATTTTTCTACCCGAGATTCCTCAATAGGATCATTGGGTGTAATATTGAGGTTATTTTTTAAATTCATTTTCCTCCGCCTTTTCTTTGCAAATCTACGCAGCTGTTTCCTCCTTTTTCCACTATTCTTTTTTAGGTGCCTTACTTTTCCCTTAGTAGATAACTTCAAAACCTCCTCTATTCCATCTTTAGTGGGGAGGGGGGGGGGGGACCAAAAATAGGAAATAATTCTTTGGACATTCCTTTCTCCGGGGCACAGATAAATTCAATGTCGGAAACACCCTCCACCACACAGTTATTCTTAATAACATCTACCCTATTTTTTGGGGAAACCGCTGAGCTGATAGTACCTTTTCTATATCTAGAGACGAGGGATTCTCCAGAAAATCGGTTTGGACCGATACATTGGTTACAATTTTTTCCAATAGGGGATGAGCAAACCCGGTTAGGCTAGTATCCTTCCCTCCCTTTCTAATAAAACCTTTAGTATTTGAGTAACAGTTTCCAGAACACAGTCGGAACCCCCAACAAACTTTTCCAACAAAGATAGAATAGAGGCTAAAAGATGTTCAAGGCAGACCAATGTTTCTGAAACTGGATTTTCCTGTCTAATGAGCCCATTTGGGTCATTATTTGTTGTATTAAATTGTGGACTGAAGGAAATGTTTAACTGGGGCATAGAGAGTAGAGAGTTATTGGCGAAAGTACTATTATGAAGTTGAAGCCCAGATAGCGTGGGTAACACCGGGGATTTCCTTGAATCTAACGACTTATCAATTACATCCTCTATATATCTTTTGCATAAGTCCATATCTATACCAGGGTCAGAGGCATCGATATTTTGTACCACCCCAGAGGAATTCTCCAGGGGATTTGGGGATTCACCCGGGGGTGATATTTTATTATGGACTATAGCATCAGTAGAGATTATTCTTGGGGCTGGTAGCCTATGAACAGAGGAAAGGCCAAATTTATTTAAAGGGTCAACAATTTGCTGACCTATCATCAGGGTGTTAGATAAAGTAAAAGACTTCCCCAACTCCTCATATGGGGTGACTATGCAATCCACACTCTTGGGTAAAAGAGTAGGGGGGGGTGGAACGAGATCCCTATTTTCTACGTATTGTGCCACCTCATCACCAACCTGAGAGCTATCCTTTAGAGGGGGTATCTCAATAGGAATTTTTTCTCTGCCTCTATCCCATAAACTAAAGAGTTGGGATTTTCCCTTTACCAGAGACACCTGGCCATCCTTATTACGCAGAGGGTTAGACTTAGTTTTAGAGCAAGACCTACCTACCAAAAGTCTCCCAGACCTGAATTTCTTAGCAGTCATGCCTTAATGTGTTCGGGGGACTTAATCCACAGTGCTGCCCGTACACAGGGAAAAGATCCAATACAAGTGGAACAGGGGTCCGCACCGCCCCAGCCTTTTCAGCCTCTGAGGGCCTCAAAGGGCCCGCCCGTTGCCCGGCGCACGCACGCGCGCGTCCCGCGTGCGCGGATATGGGCTTTCCTATATACAAAAAGGGGGAGGGAGCGGGAAGAGCCTGATGGCTACGGCGCTCCGCCTGCTGGGCCTCGCAGTCCCGCGCCCGCTGGTGAGTCCGTGAACAAAGTGTCTTTTTCCCCAACAGGAACAGTAATCCTTAAAAGATCAGGATGAAGGGTTCTCCTCCTCAGGAACGCCAAGTATTAGTGCTCTCCACTGACGGCTGCGAGCGGTAGAAAAGGATGCAATTAATTTCAGCAGGAATGGATGTGACGGTGCTGGTGTGTTTCACTCCGAAACAAACAATGCTGTGACTTCTATGGGTCCATCTATGTGTCCATCTATGTGCCCGGTTACTGGGTGTGGTCAGCTGTGATCGGGTTGCCGCTGCCTCTGCTACCGCTGGACTGCCGATGCTCTCGCTCTCACTCTCGCTCTCTTACCGCTGCGGTGCTTCTTACCGCTGCTTCTTGCACACCTGCTTTGACAAGCACAACGGGGTGGCGACGGGATGGGATGGAGATGGGATGGAATGGAGATGGCAAAGTGGCAAGACAAGTGGCCCGCTCCCGTCTCCGGACGGTGGAGCAATGGCGTTTTCTGGCGTTCTATGCCGTTCTGTGGCTGTCTGGCTCCCTCCTCTGGTCACGGACCGCTGCTCTCGGGCCGCTCCCACCGGGAACCAAACTCCACTGGCGCCGCCGAGACCCTGGAGCCGCTCCGAGAAGACCGCTGATGCTCGGCTGTAGCTACCAGGGGTTACAACGGGGCGGGCGGCTCCGGTAGCGCAGATGCAGGCTGCAGACTGTAGATTCGTGGACCTCACAGGCTTTGCGGGCTGTGAGCACCAAAGCGTCCACCAAAGCACCGCCCTAGGGTCCTGCCTTGCCATTTTTTCCTTAATGCAGTGGCCCGCACGACCCCCAGTTCAGTGCCTGTATCAGGTTAAAGGTCCCGAGTGCCCTGCGGGAGTCCGACAGCAAGTCCGACAGTAATTAGCCGGTTGACCCCGTAGGTCCCGTCTGCCCCGTGCTCTGGAAGGGCTGGGGAACAAGGCTGGAAGAAGGCTGGCGCAGGCTACACGGCACGGCTGGGGGCCAGAGCTGACGCAGGCTGTACCAGGCTGTACCGGGCTCCGCAGGGGGGGGAGCAGGTTCACGGCGTCTCAGCTCCACAGCGCCGTGGCTCTCCCTGCAGCTCGCCTCCACACTGCTCTCTCTCTGTCGGCGATCCGGAAAACACAAACTGGACAAGCTCTTGTACTAACTGTACTACTAAAACAGTTACATTTGGGGACAGATACTTCACTGTGAATGCTGAATCGTGGATCTCTCCCCCAGCAGCCCTTTCCCGACAAATATTTTACGTAAATTCAGTACAGCCATTGAGACCTAGCTTTTAACCAATAACTGTCATTTCTATCTTTTTAGGCCAGTTATGGCACTGGTTTAGTGCCAAGAAGCTTAGCATAACTGTGCTCTACAAATAATATGGCACAGCACACTGAATGCTTGATCCCCAGAACAGTGTGCAACGAAAGTGAGAAAGCCAGGTAAAACTGAAGACAATGTCGGGTAAGTATATCAAGAAAGTGGGAAATGGGAAGACTGGATTATTCATTGTTCAATGTGTGTCATCAACTCAACCCAGGTCGTTTGTTTGGTCCAATAGATATATATTGTAAAATTCCAATCAGTATTTTCGAGTCATAGTATGTAGACTGTCCTTGAGCACAACATAAATGTTTAGTTACTTTTTCTCACAAACAAAGCAGGTCTATGTTGACTGGACATGGCTATGTACAATCTGAAAAGATACTGAACAACAAATAGTTGGAAGCATTTTACACACAGGTGGACTGGGATCTTGGAATATCATCACCAGTTTGCAGACAGGAAAGTAACTTGAAAAACTACTCTTGAGCTTTAGAAGTAAGCAAAGGCAAACCTAGAGCCCACATCTCTGGGCCTCGCAAAAGTTGGCAAAGGCTGAGAAGTCCAAGTAAGGAATGGCCTTACTCCGGGTCTGGTACTCATGGTCCAGTGTTGCAAGGCCAGTGCATGTCCCTCTCTTGAGGTCAGGGTCACTGGAATTAGGGAATTCTGCAGTGTCTTGTGTATAATTATGGATTTTCCACACAATCCATCATCTGCCACATAATTTGTAGAGTTTAACTACATTTGTTCGCTTGTAGCTCAAATGGATCAAACTTCACGATAATCACAGTAACACATGTTCCTGCACAGTGGAAGGCTATTCACAAAGGTGAACTGTCCACCTTTCAGTTGCTTAGTGCTGTATCTTTGTGCTAAACTGGTACAAATGAGGTGCAATCTTTGCCAAGACAGTATTAACATGTGAAAAAAGGTAACAATAATGAAGTAAAACTGTCACACAGTACTGCATTATGCCACATTATTTGCCTTGTCTTGCAACAGACTGCTAAAAATCTCTGGCAGAATTGTGTCCTTCCCGGCCCTATAATTCCAGCGGTCTTGCTTAAAACTTGCAGAGCTTAACCAGGTCTGTGAGGCCTGAAGGATGGCCTTCCCCTTTGGTGGCTGCCTGGTCATTTAGTGCTTTGTCCTCCACCGTTTTTATATTCCTCCTTTTTAGCAGCTCTTGAGGTAAACATTTTAATAAAGCGACCGGTGTAGATCGCCTCCTGTGCTACAAGCCATTCCACCCAGTTACCATATTAACAAGCGCTAGCCCCTCACAACTCAGCACAGTGGTTGTACCCAGAGTCAGGGTTTTGAAATGCCAACGGGCTGGGCTGTCCAGGCTTCCCAGCTGGCCTGTTTATTTTACACCCCCTACTGATTATCCTGCCTGCTTGCAGCGGACCCTAAGTGACCAAAAACAGTTAGATAGGAGCTCACTGCATGATGCAGATCTAACATGAGGGTCAATTCTGAACCCTGACACACAACTTCACTGGACCTCACAGTCCTGAACCATGGCTGCAAGGTCCAGGGGAAGGGGTCCTCGCCTGGGCCTTGTAGAGCTGGATCATGGCTTCAAGGCCCAGAAGATATGGGTAGGGACTTAGCAATTGTGCCATGGTCCCTGGTGAAAGTAAGGTAAATGGGCCACTCATTACTCCCCAGCCATCCCACCGCCCTCGTGTAGGAGAGTGGGATCTGCTTACTATGGTTACCCCCACTTTTAGCTGGTGTTTCACTGTTTTTCAACTTTAGTCTGGCTGGGGCCCTGCTAACCAGGACCCCAGCCTAACTGCTTCTTCTCTAAATTGATTGCATGTACATTAGGTACACTCCAGATTGGTTATTGGGTTACCCTTGTGAGTCGCTAGTAAATGGAACCTTCGGTACTAAGGGCATAGGTAACCCAGAGGCCTACCAGGGGCTGAAGCATGTATTATGCCACCCCTGGGAAGCCTTCCAAAATGGCACCACAGGTCTGCTACTGCAGCCTGGGTAAGGTGGTGCATGCACCCCTTACTAAAATATAGGTTACCTATATCTACCTTAATCACCGACACATATAAACCTATAAATCACTCCTATGGCAGGCCTTATCAATCCTGAAGGCAGAGTGCTTGGTATTGTGTGAGCAGGACCCCTCTGCAGCTTTCGGAATCTATTCTTTGAAGCTGTTCTGTGATGCAGCCAGACCATATACTCTTAAGTGCATTATAACCTCGCGGCAAATGCTAACTTTGGAATGGCTGCATGGAAACATGTTGTGTTTGGTGTCAAACACTTTGGAATCCTACCCGCCCGCCAGTCCTGGTGGCGGGGGTAGAATTCCACCCTTCTAGAGGGAGAGACATGTACACACTGACCTAACCGGTAATAGTTTAAAAGAGCCCCAGCATCACAAAATGGATGCTGCAGCCACAGACACGGGTCTGACCTCCTGCTGCTGGATGGAACTCCGGCAGGGGAGGCCTGGACAATAGGTTTCCTGTCACAGGGAGGTGTAACCACCTCCCAGAGAGGCTTTAGTGTATTGGGGCTGGGTGGGTGCATTCAGAGAATGCTTTTCAAACAGTGCTGGGGGCACACTAGGTGTCCCTGTGCATATCCCAGTTCAAACCGGTTGCAGGGGCACTCAGCCCCTGCTCTGGCGCAAAACTGGACAAAGGGAAAGGGGTGTAGCCACCCCCCTCCCTAGATCCTCCCATAGGTGGGTCCCCAGAGTATGCCAACCTCCTATGTTAGTATAAGTATAGGAACCCAGTTCTTAGGACTTCAGATTACACCTGGACGAAACTCTGCAACATATATCCTGGAACTTCGACATTCTATTTCGACTAGAAGATGGAAGAATCTCCCTTGGGGTCAAGGAGTGACTCCCCTGTTCAAACAGGCACCAAAGAAGCATATTGCGGGTCTGCATTTCCAAGGCTCCTGCCGGATCCCGACGGATTTGTGACTCAGGACAAGGACTTCCAGACTTCTCAGAGGCCGACACGAGATCCCAGCAAAGCGGAGACCCGCTGCCCTCACGAGTGACGTGGGACCAGAACTCCTGGACACCGTGCACATTTGCAAGTGCATTTACTTCCCTATCTTTCCCAAAGTTGGGCATTGGGCTACTTGTAGTCCAAGCCCCAAGCACCATCTGCACCGAAGATTGCGAGCCTACACTCCACGAGTGTTCCGTGAACCCACTTCTAGCATTTCTGCTCAAGGCCCCTTCGCGGTCCCTGGTCCGTCGACTGGTGGGTCCCCACGAAGGTAACTCTTCTGTTTCTTGGGCTTTCATGGTTGCTCCAGACTTGCCCTGACTCCCCTCCAAAGGGCGAGTCCCTCAGACCTTGCTGGTCTGCACCAAAACCAATCTTTGCTTTCTGCGTGGGTTGCTGTTGCCAAGGCTTGTTGGGTCCAATCCAGAAACCGACACCACAGCACTCGACATCCTCCGTGGGACAGCTTGAATCCAGCTCCTGGTCATTGTCGACGCCTCCTGGTTCTCGTGGCTGAAGAGCTTCACCTTCTTCACCTGAAATCACTTGAATTCGGTTGGCATCTTCTCATCACCTTCCTGGTCACTGGATAGTTACCCAGACTCTGTCCCCTCTGCTTTCAGGTTCTTCAGATCTCCGAACCCCTCTTGGATCCACCCAGACACTTTCCACTTGGTCGCCTGCAGCACTTTTCAGCAGCTCACCATTGAAATAGACGACAAAACATGACACAAAAAGACACCTATGCACCCGGCTTCCCTGTGTGAGGTAACTCGAGTACTCAGGTGCTCCCGTAGGTGTTGACTCTAGAACCTCCCAGTTCTAAAGGGGTTTGCTCCAAGTCCTCTTCTAAGTGTCCTTAATCTGTAAATTTCCAATCGCGACTTTCCCTATAGAAGTTAATGGTGATTTATGGCTGTGTTTAGACACTGCACGAGTCCCCCGTGGGTCCCCTGTGTCACTACCTTGGGTGGTTCCTAGTGGCCCCAGCGGTTCTAAAGGCTCTAGGCCTTGTATCTATGTCAATCATGGTTCTTATACCACATTCTTAGTAGATGGTTTGGTACGCCCCTAGGGATCAACGTATACTATGCTAATTTACTGTGTGCTAAATACGTTTACTGAATATACTTTTGCCTCTAGCCTCATAAAGAGACTAGAGGGATGTGTTTAGAATAAATACATATATTTTACATATATATACCTGGTGTGGTTCTCCTTTCATTTGGTCATTCATGAGATTATAGACTGGTAAAACAAGCTGCCTTACATTCCTTCAAGACTTAGCCTGAAGGCTGCTCTCTACAGGTACCACTAGGATAGCTTTCTATATAGGTTGTCTTTAAACCTACCATCACAAATGGTCACTTGGACTGGTGCAAGGTGCCCACAAGAATAGTGGACAGCATATGCCAGGCCAACTTCTTGCCCCCCCACCCCCAACTAACCCTTGTGCTCCTTCTGTCTACCCGCTGGACGCAAAGGACACCCATATTGTGGTTAAATTGGGACGAAAACACCCTTAGGTGCCAATGCCACTTCCCCTGCTTCACTATTGATAGCTACACCCCTCAGAGGATCCTCGATCCAAGGGTCTTGTAGCCATGGCCCCGATTAACAAGGCCCACAGTAGAGCCCCCTGACCCCTTTTAGGTCGCACAGTAGCAGACCAGGCATTTGAGCCCAAGATTGGGGAGCAACTGATGTATGGATGGTGCAATGGTCCCTGGTGCAAGGAACCAATTTCCACCCCGCCCACTAACATACTGTAAAATACTGCCATTACAGCTATCATTTGTGTACATTGGGACCATAACCCCGTACAGTCACAGTGCCACAGTACTTGCTATATTATTTAGAGCTATGCCCCTCAGAGGGGTCTCATAGCTATGGTCTAGTGTGATGAAGGCGTTTCCTGGGCCTCGCAGTGCTGGAACATAGATTCAAGGTTCATGGAACAGAGGCAAGTAGCACAGTAAGGGTGCCATGGGCCCTACTGCAAAGTAAACAGTCCACAGGCTCACAACAAAATACAACCATCATTTTGGTACAGTGGGCACCTAACGTCCCTGGACCCAGTGACACTGCACCAGCTATACTACTTATTGCTATGCCTCTGACATGGACCCATGCACACAGCCAGGTTCCAGCATTGTGAGGAAATAGAAATTGGGCCCAGAGGAGGGTGCCCACCCCCCCTTCTACTGTGCCTCACAGTCATGATAGAGGAGGAAGCCCCCGTCCGGTAGGCTTTGCAGCACCGGATCATGGCTGCAAGGCCCAGGGGAGGGGGACCCCTGCCTATGTCCTCGTAATGCTGCATCATCGCTACGAGACCTAGGGTAGGGGGTCCTCACTCTCTTGGGCCTCACACCCATGGACTGGCGCTGCGAGGCCAAGGCGTGGAGAGCCCAGTGTATGGCAGCCCTCTTTCATGGGCCTCGCATCACTGGTCTTGCACTGCAGGCCCAGAAGATGGTGTCCTCTTCACTGGGCTCTGCCACCATGATCCAGAGGTGCGAGGCCCAAGGAAAGGGGGAGCTTTCTTTGAGTTTCACATATATGATCTGGCACTGCGGGCCCATGGGAGTAGCCTCACCCTCCTGGGCTACATAGCCATGGCGTAATGCTGCAAGACTCATGGGGGGCACTGCCCCAGGAATTGCAGCCATGTTTTAGTGCAGCGAGGCCCAGGGGAGGAGAATTCCCTTTGCTGGGCCTCACAGGAATCGTCTAGCCCCGCAAAGCCCAACTAGGGTGGCCACATTTCCATTATACCTTCACAGGACACTTTGTGACTGTGGAGACACACTGTATGTGCAGAGACATCGAAGACGTTCGCTGGGGAGCAGGAGGACCAGGAGTCACATAGTGCATTTCTGGGGTTTCATTCTAAATCCCTCTCCTCTAAAAGAGACCATCTTAAAAGACAGCTTATCTGAATATTGAGTTTATCAAGTGTGAGATCGGGTCCTACTATATTTTGGTTCTAGTCCCTTTAATACCTCCTGGAGTTAAACCCTGACCGCTCGCCATTGTAAACTGAGAGATGAGTTTAAAAACGAACAACTCTGGTACCCAAATCAAATGAAATAGTCCTAAGCTTTGAAACACCAATGGCAAATTTTAAAATCGAATACAAATACTGCCCAGTAACGACACTCTGCCACAGGGACTTTGTTTATCTGTGGGTATCTGTGGATATGTTTTAGTACCAGAGCTAAAATAGTTGGCATCTAATCTCAGGTTTACGATTTATTGTAATTATGACTGAAACGAACACAAAGAGGGAAGAGGACAGAGATGAAAATGGAGAGCAGGGAGACTGGCGCAGGGAAATGCAGGGAAGAAAAGCATGAAATAAATGTTTGCGTGCGAACAGCTGCGGCTCTCACCTTGCATGGTGACGGACGTTGGCTGCTCCTTCGAATCCTTGGGTCCTTTTACTTTTAGTTCCTAAAAAAAAAATGTAAAAAAAATTTCAGTCTTCAATAAGGCGAAGCAGTTTATTAGTGCTCACCATTCCTGGGTGACAGCAAAGGGGCAGCACTAGGGGTCGCTGGTGGAAGGTTGTTACATGTGCATTTCAATGGGGGGATACGGGTTGGGGTACTGGCTGATGCAGAGCAGTGAGGGAAGGGATCATGGAAGTTTAGATTTAAACACTTCGCACCATCTTCTCTACTACAAATATTAATACGTCAATTTGCCCCAAAGCACTAACCAGTTGCAGAAGGCCTACATGAAGTCCAGGAAAATGATACCATCTTGCCCGATAACCAGGGTTTTAAGTGGGCCGGGGCTCACCAGGTCTGAGCACCGGCTGTTTTTTAAAAGGGGCCTCGAAACGGGTCTCTATCGGGCTCTGTTTTGTGCCCTGGCACAAGCGGTCTGATTTTTTTCCCGGACGGCAGTGCCAGCAGGCACATAATGTGCGCATGCTCACACTGCTCACTTCTCACTTGTGGAGAAGTTAAGGCATGACGTCATGCCAGCTGAGGGTTGTAGGGAAAGGGAAATCTTTTAAAGAGTCATTTTCTCTCAGGATTTCCCTTCTCTTTTTGAAACGAAGGAGCAGCAACATTGTTGTGGTGTCACCAGGGTTTAAAGGGGAAGCTTTTTCAATATTATATAAAGTCATAGTTTCTGCTTATTGATCTTATCCAACTAACCATTGACAAAGTAACAGTCTTGACTTGCTGTAGGTATGCTGTTACTTGTTGTATCATATCTGGATGCAATGACAGAAACAGGAAAATACAAGTCGGGCGGCACACTATGCTAAGCACAGATTTTTAGTTTATGTGTTTTAAGCCACGCCCTTAATTACATTGGCCACGCCCCTCTGAGACACCCTCCAGTTTTTAGGTCTCGTAGCGATACAGTGCGTAAGCACTGTACTCGCCGAGATCTATTGTTACTGACTCTGCTTCCCAGGAGACAGTGCCGGCCGCGCGCTTCTCTCAAAAGGCGATCGGCGCAGGCCACGCGCGCGGCTGTCTCCTGGGAAGCGCCAACATATACAGGCACACCTCCCCTGCACGCATGCGCACACACATGCACGGAGAGACTTTTCATCGTATTATTTCTCCTTCGTTAATCCACCAAACTGCTCGTGCTCATCATAATCTTATTCCCTCCGCCTAGCTGCATATTCTATTAAAAAAGGATCAAGTGCTTCCATTTTTAGACACCGGGCTTTCATCTATTAATTAGCTGCTACACTATGGTCCGTGCTTTGCCTTCACCGCGTGCAAAGAGAAAGGAGACAATTCTGCATGCTCGTCTCAGCTCGCTCTTGTCTCTCCCTGTACGGCTGTCACATACACAAGCATACACACACACACGCACGGAGAGACATCCCCCCCCTCCCCCCAAGCACAGATACAGGCACCAACCCCTCCCCGCTCCCCACCCCCCACCCCTCCCCGCTCCCCGCTCACCGGATTTGTGCAGCCTTCGACCGCGGGGCTCTCCGGGCATGGGAGCCCCGCGTCACCACTACTCCTCCAGGCACTCCGTGGGCGCGGGCTTCACAACACGGAAGTCCCGCCCCACGATAGGTTTCGTTTTGCGTGCGCACAGGAAGCAGAGCAGACAGTAGAGCCAGTGACGAGGGGGGTGCTTCCTCGCCCGATTCCCAGAGTACAACGGCCGCGGGATGGTTATTGCTGTGCTGGACACTGGCGTGGACCCTGGGGGCGCCGGTTATGCAGGTAACAGAATGTGCATGAAACGCAGGGATGAGACGCGCTTTCGCCACCCTGCACGCGATCAATGCTGTGGGGTGACATGGTTCATTAAACACATTCTTGTAGATATGACCTCTTACGAGCATCTTCCATTTCACTTTTCACCATTACAGATGCAAAATTGTATGAACATTGGGAGCAACATAATAAAGTATAGGCGGTGCTGTTGTGCCGTTTGGAAATTGTGTGACTTCATGAATTTCTCAGCCTAGTTGACACCGCAATTAATTTGTGCATATATGCACTGTTGTACCAGTGCGTAATCTGTGTGCCCTGCATTCCATGACGATTTACCAAAACGTGAGGTACAGTGTGTAGTTTGATCAACGACAGAGTGTCTGCATAAATGAAGTCATCAGTTGAGTCGATCATCTTGGCGTATTATTAGCATAGTCCCCAAGAAATTTAAATGGTCTGTTTTTCAGAGTTTTCCAGAATATCGTTTGCTTCTGCATGTAGTTTGTAGTTCCTATTTAAAGTGTGTGATATCAGACTACTATTCGGATTTGATGAACGGTAAGATATTTGCGTGCATGGAAAAACTACCTTGTAGCTCGAATGTGGCACGTGCCTCTCGGTTTCTGGTGATAGCTTAGTGATGTCTACGGTTTTCTGTGCATTATATAGTTCTGCTCCATAGCTCATAAAAAGGTCGGCAGGAGTTTTTTTCTGATTTCGATCTCTTGGGAGCTGCCATGCTGTTTGTCCTTTATGTGGAGTCTGGGGCTAGTAGAGCTTGTCGCTCGAATGCTTTTTCTTTTATGGATGTTGGTAGCTAATTGTATGTCCAGTTAATTATGTGTCTGCTGCCCTGGGCTGAGAGAAGAAATTAGATGCTTTTATAGTCGAAGTGAGTATTCATGTGTGCCAACAAGTTTCAAATGGTATGTGTGAAAAAACTCAATGCTAGTTTGAATGAAACTAGGCATGAGCTGAAACATAGTGTGGTCATGAAACTCTGAATCAGGGTAGGCGGATACAAGCATCTGTGTGAGACATACACTTAGCACACCCCGAAAAATCATGGGCTTTAGCTATAAGTAAGGACTGTCAATAGACGCCTTTTCTAATTTTCAAACAGAAATAGAAGGTGCACTCTAAAAAAAGTCAATATCCGAAGTCGCTCTTTTTTGTATTGATTCTTCTTTATTTAAATTTCGTACAAAGCATCAAAGGCACAGCCAACGCGTTTCGTTCCACTCTTTGCCTATTGGAACTTCGTCAGGGCAATAGGAAATATGCTCGCGATTTCAAAGGCAGTACCCTTCAGACTGCCATAAGGATCCACGTTTTGCACTGTGTAGGCGTTCACGCACACGCCGAAGGTCTGAGAGCCGACACCCTATTATAGGTTCGGTATGCTATATTCAGAAGCTCTAACTTGATATATGAGGAATCGGCTGTTGCTTTGAGTCTGGGGACTTTTGCCGCTGGTAACATAAATACGAGCGGCCACCAAGTGGAAAACGGGCTCGGTGCGCCATATATTGACTACATACAAACTATTTCAAAGCACTTTGGTCGGGGATATTACATTGGGACAGCATAATCAACTTCTAAAACGAACGGAGGCTGACCCCTTTTGGAACCGGGTTCCTCATATTATCTGCACTGGACCAAGATCTTCCCAGGAGCTACGGGACCTTAACCTTATTCTGATATATGAGAACACACCTACGGCCTACACAGTGCAAAACGTGGATCCTTATGGCAGTCTGAAGGGTACTGCCTTTGAAATCGCGAGCATATTTCCTATTGCCCTGACGAAGTTCCAATAGGCAAAGAGTGGAACGAAACGCGTTGGCTGTGCCTTTGATGCTTTGTACGAAATTTAAATAAAGAAGAATCAATACAAAAAAGAGCGACTTCGGATATTGACTTTTTTTTAGAGTGCACCTTCTATTTCTGTTTGAATATTCGTGTAAATTACGCACCCTACGGCAGCGGGTGTTAGAAGTGGTTGCACCACCATTAATTGTGGAACTAATGAATTGCTGTGCATGACCTGGTCTGCTGCTTCGGTCCTTCTGCTTAAGCCTTTTCTAATTTCTCTTGGTGATTCCGCAGGTGCATCATCAGAGCTGTGTGAATAACAGCTGTGAGCAACAGCGTACTCTTGCACACACACTCACTGCTCACCAATTCAAAGTTTGCAAAATATTTATGCAACGCATTGTCATACACAATGCCAATAACTCAAACTTTAATGCTGCGAGACCTTTTGCATTGTAAATGCTTGTTTGTATCCCACTTAAAGCCCTGCCGATAGCACAAACAATGTGAATGGGTGTGCCGTAACATGCATCTGGAACAACGAACTGTAACAGGCGTCTCCTGGATCACTTGCAGTCCCTCCAGAGGGGACTATTCCACCATCCTAAGGAATGTCCTTCTAATACTTCTCTCCTGCACCTACGGACGGGCATTCGCACATGCTTGCCTCCTCTTCGGGGGCCTCACTCACCTTAGAAATCTGCTTGAACTGGTCGTTGGACTGACACTTCTCTGCGGTCTCCAAGGCCACCTTATAGTTATCCACGAAGGCTTTGTAGACGCTGAGTTGGCTAGCCTGCAGGAGAGAGATAACAGGACCCTGCTTATTATTCCATCACTCAAGGCCCAGGACATGCCAGGGCGCGTGCAGCAACACTCCCTCCCCCCCATCATCCAACCCCATGCCTGTCTCAGAGCCTGGCAGGCTCCATGGAAACACAGATTACACACGTTGGGGGCGTGGGGTCTAAATTACCGTCCTCCTCGTAGCCAGAGGTGCAAGGGGGCGAGCAGAGGACTGAAACACTTTTGACGCTTGAAGACTTTGGAAACGAAGGCTGATGTTAGGAGTTAACATTGTGCCTGTGGACCAAATCAATCCGTACTCCATCATGGGTCTCCTCCGTCCACATTCCCTCCTCCCTGTTTCGGACGGACAGGGACACACACACACACACACTTCAGCGCATGCCCCACTCCTCAAACTTCCTGCAGATGCAGGGACAGAATGGACCCACACGCACTACTATCCCTGCACATGCTATGACATGTTTGCCCCCACATGGTATGCCTACGCCCACAGATACTTCAAAGATTGGGCCCACAAGGCAGTTCTGTCTCCACTGGCGAGGGACAGAGTGTGGCTGTAATACACATCTGTCCCCACAGGAGGTAAAACAGAGGATGCTTGCACCTCTGCCCCCTCGCATGACAGGACAGACTGTTGCCACAAAACGCATGTGTCTCCTCAGATGCTGGAGCGGATTGTGACCATCAATGCACTTCTGTTCGTGGAACTGCAGTCAATTGTGGCCACAGCACAATTCTGTCCTCTCAGATGCGGGGCACCACTAGGCCCAGGCATTTCGGTACCTCCAGACGGCTGGACAGTTTGTGGAACTTGGACACAGAGAAAGACAATGACACAGAGACTGGAGAAAGAGACACAGCAAGAGATACAAAAAGACACCGGGGTAAAGAGAAATAGTGAAAGACAAGGAGAGAGACACAGAATGAGAGAATGTCAGAGACAGTGAAATACAGAAAGAGAGGAAGAGACAGAATTGGACAGGAGTCACAGAAATACAGGGGGAGACAGGAAAATACAGGAGATAGAGAGTACAAAACTGAATCATGAGAGAGAGAGAACGACAGAAAGCTAAAGAGGTAGATAAAGAAATACACAGAGAAAAATTGGGAGAGAAAACAGGAAGTAGTAGAGCGGGTGGGGCAACTAAAGTAAAATAATGAAAGGCAGGGAGAGACAAACGGAGAGGCAATAAAAGATGGGCTATGTAGAAGAGAGAACTAGGAAGAGAGAATAAACGAAGGTATCGAGGGTAGTAGGGAGAGAGAGAACGAGTGTGAGAGAGAGACAAGGCAAATGCAACAAAGTAAGCTATTGGAAGACAGCCTGTTACATACTTATAATCTGTCGCAGATGTTAATTTGTGAGCCCTCTCAGTTCTTTCATTTGATCCTGTGCCATTCTTTGCCACAATCCCACCATTTCCGGTGCCCAGTGACGCTGGTGAAAGCTGCCTGTGTGCACAGGGCACTGAGCAAGCAGTGCTAGCCCCACCCCGGGCATCCACGAAGAAAGAAGATCTACCCCCCTCCCCCCCCCCCCCACCAGGACTGTCCCTGCACTCTCCAAGGCTCTGCACCTACTGCTTCTTGTGGCGGTGAAGGGCGGCCCCTCCGCATCCCCTGACAGGAGGAGGAAGGCTCAGGGAGCATCTACTGAGGAGGTGCTTGGTTTGTGGAAGATGTTGGCCATGTCGCACTGGTTGACAGGACCTTGCTGTCGCTGCAGTCATGCTGCACCTGGGAGTGCAGCGCATGTGATGGTATCCTTGATTTACGCATCTGTGTGTATTAGGGTCAGGACGGCCGGTACCTTGTTCTACCATCGGCCCACCAAAGGCCACCACAAGGGAGGGCGCGCACTCCATGCTTAGCACCAACCAAGGCCTGCGGGCCAGTTACAGCTGCCCAGTCCACCCTCACCACAGCTGTGGCATGACCGAAGGTGCTGTCACCGCCAGCTAGCCTCCATGCCACTGAAAAATATTAAAACAACAAGACTTTGGAAGCTCTACTGCGGGAACACCACAGTCTTAAAGTGCTCATGTTCCTTGTCCTATTTAAATACCAATCTATAAAAAATAACTACAATCAGTACCTATAAATAAGCAGATGTATTGCACCCAATTCAAATGTATTCTCCAACTCATCCATTTTTGCACGCACTCAAATATTCATGTCTCTATTCATGCACCCATCCATCCACTTATGCAGGTAGCCACGCCTAAACTCATTAATCTACACACTGATTCATTCTTGCATTGACCTGCGAATCCATCTACACGAAAACGCACACACTACAGATCAACAAAGTAGCAAAGAAGCCAGACCCATTTGCTTTCTGAATGCGCAATTCTTATTAGGCGTAACCTCGTCGCAGTTCATACTATGAAGTTATGTCCTCATCTGAGATCAATACCCTCTGTTTCCTAACTGGAAATAAATACGTTTTCCTTTTTCCACATGGAGAAGGTCGTTCTTATGCAATTTCTATGACTTTTGTCAGAATCCTCTCACCCACAAGACTCCAAACCACTACAGACATCGCCTGTCCGATACCAAGCGCCAACCACCCCAAAACCTACAAAAAACCACCACAGAGGAGGGTTTCAGAAGGAAGCGAAAGACCAGGACCCGGCAATTAGGACTACAGGTAAGTAACTGGGACATTACCACTTCATCTTATGTAAGTATGCAAGGATGTTCAAAGCTGGCAGCATGGCTCCAGATACCCAACGGGGCCAGGACACAGGGACCCTAACTCACAAGGGAACAGACGCATGCAAATACAATGCCTACAGGAGGCCATGAATATTTAGTTCATAAATGTGAAAAATAGTGAGGTGATGACAACCTGGCAGCCTGACAAACAAGGCAGCAGCTCTAGAAGAAGCCCCCATTGCCAGCCCGAGCAGCAAGCCTATGCATAGAAAGGTGAGGGCTATGATCCTTCACACCACTAGAGGAGCACTCTCAGACATCAAAGGGCCAACGCGTACCAGATCAGGCCACAGTGGTGCCTCGTCAAAGATCTAGAAGCCATAAAGAAGGCACATACCAAGGGCCCAACCAGAGATAAGGCCCTTGCACCCATCTCAGGGAGAAGCCCACAAACTTCAACTGGGAGGCGAGCAGGACTGACCACAGGCAAGATCAGGTCTTGCAATAAACCACAGGTACAGAGTAAGAACAAGCACAGCAGGGGAAATGGAGAGAAGGGGAAGAGGCCAAAAGCTCACCAACTGGCCCAACAGGAAGAGTGGCCTCCCCCTAGTCTCAGGATTTGACAGAGGCAACGACGGACAGAGCGGGGCCTCCTATTCCTGAGCATGGTCCAGGTGAGGTGAGGTCCAGTCCCCTGTCAAGTTGGATGACAGCTGCATCCCTTGATGTGGAGGAGCAGTTATAATAGGTTGTATGGTTACTAACCTTCTACTTTTTTGCCTTTATATAATTTTTCACGGTATATTGGCACACACTTGATTTTTGCAGTAGCAAAGTTATAGAGCAGAGGCTCTGAAGAAAGCCGAGGGATTTGATTCCATATAGGCTGAAACATGTAGGCCTTTTACTTGCAGTAATTTGTTTAGACTTCCCCTTGCACTGTTCTGTTTTTAATTAGGGGTGAGTCGGTTTTGAAATAAATTTTCCTTGTTTCTCGCCTCATTACCCTATTTTAATCACCACATTGTTTGTGTTTTTGCACTGCACTGTATTATCTTGCGATTTACTATCAAGCAATATATTCTCTGGCTCTAGTGATTATGGGTCTGATCCAATCCAGCTGATTTGTATCGGGAATGTGATAAGTCTCGATGATCAGGAGACATGCCATCCCGATAGATGGATGACCAAATGAGAATATTGATCACAGCAACAGAGTGATGGGAATCCATTGAGTTGTTTTTGGATCTCACTATTATTCACTTTAGTTGACTTTTTTCTTTTTTTTCTTTTTCTTTCTCTACTAACTGATTGGTTGTTGTGGGCTTTTAGTTAACCCATGCTTTGACTCCCTCTGTGAGGAGTTGTAGACTCTTGGCTAAAGTGTTGGCCACTAGACCCCCGGTTCTCTTTGTGTTTTGCATTCTAGTGTAGTGGGGATGTGAATTCGAGCAGGTCTTTAAATATCCCTATGACCCTCCTTCTCTTGTTGTTATAGTACCAACTGGAAGAGAAGCATTAGAGGAACTATGTGCATAGAAAATCGACAAGCCCACCAGAGGAATTGCAGAGAATGAGATGGGACAATCGAGAACCCAGCCCAACGATCTGGCGCACAAAAAGTTACCCACTCCAAAAGCAGGTCAGAAAGAAAGTAGTAACAAGAATTGGAGGTGTGTGCAAAATACAATCACAGGAAGATGCAAAAATCTAAGAGGGTAAGGAGTGCCAGAGGAAAGAGGGACCAACCTAGCAGTCAAGGGACAGAGCTTACTTTCTCCAGGGATCAGAGGGCCAACCCCTCAAAGAAACCTTCCCAGAGGAAACAGGCAAGAGGACGACTGGACCCAGGACAAAGCCCACCAGAAAAGAGCAGTAAAAGAAAAGCTCCCTCTATCTAAAGACAGAGGCCCTACCAAAATCCCAGCAAGGCCACCCCAGCATAAATTAGCATACCCCGAGAGCCAACCATGTGGGGAACAACCGCGAAGCCACTAAGAAGCTGAAGAGAACATATGGAATCAGCAGAGGTAACCTCACTCCAGCATCAGTGGCATAACACCTAACACTGCCATCTGTAGAATGTGAAGAAGGGTCGGAGTCTCCCATATCTCACAGGTATTCATTGGGAGTGGGATAGAATATGGCCCCTTACAAGTATTTTGCGGCTCCTGAAGGGATGAGAACCCAACTGCATCACATCGGCTGCAGGGGTTTGAGTTATGCCCCTGCCTAGCACACCACACAAGAGGAGATAGCCCAGGTGGACCATAACCTGAAGCAGGTAGCCTAGGAACCTATATGTGGACCCTCATTAAGCACAGAAGCAACCAGAAGACCCCAGAAAGTAGCCGGATTAGGAAGAGAAAGGATCTCTCGAAGCATGGGCACAGGCAGAAATAAATACCAGACAGGCGGCCGAAGCCCAGCAATGTGGTTCCCACCTGGAACTGGGCTGAGAGACAAGGGGGGTGTAAAGTCATGAATAGCTCACTCATCAGCAGTCTATCGCTGGAGAGCCCAGTCACTGGGAACACGCTAGGCCTCTCTCCTCCTGCTAGGCCGACTCCTACACTCTCTCAGGAGGCAGGTTTGCAGTTGCTTCAGAACAGATACATAGCTCCTCAATTAGAAAGTACAGACTGTAGGTGATGTCCCCTCACCTTCAGAGACTGGCTGTCAGCTAGGCACCAGGCCTGGTTGCACAGCAGTACTTCAAGAGCTCTAGGGAGCGCCAGTTTCATGATGATAATCAACTTGAAACCGGATCAAATTGGGCTAGTATGGGTCTCACATTTAGATACAGCTTCTGGACAGAGGTTGTGCATCCATTGAAACTGTAGAAAGAGTTTGGGGTGGTTCTTCTTCCTAGTATCCTCCTCAGACACAACCTTTTTGTAGTGTGATGTGTCACACAGCAGGTAGAACTGAAGCGATCTGTAACCTGGAGCACACACAACAGATACACAAAGGGCTGTGAGGTTTCTGTATCTGGTTGTCATCAGCCCAACATAAGGAGCATACAAGGACGCTCAAAGGAGCAGGACTTACCTAAAGGCTTCCTCACCTCTGTGAACAGAGTCTGCAGCCCCGCAATCCACCCCTAACACCCACCAGATGGCAGTGCTCAAGAAGACTAATCAGCAGCTGCTTTCTCACATAAGGCCTCATGGATTTTCTAATAATAGCTCTGTCCCCATCCTCCTTACTCCAATATGTCGATCACCTCTATCAGTTACAAGAATGCTATCAATACAGTTCCACTATCCGAGAGTATTGTCCTCCCTCTCCATCTTGTACTATACCAGGCCAAGGGCATCCAAAAGAGATCCCACTAGACTATTATTCATGCATATTCATACACACACCTTATCACCACGCACATGTTACACACTAGATATGTACACGCACACTTGACACAAGCAGAGGATGTCAGAGTAAGGTTATGTGCATGCATAAAATAGAGGAACTTTATACAAGTGGGCCAGTTAGCAGCCGCTACTTCAACGGAACAATTCAAGGTAAATAGAGTGCCTGCAAAGTTTTTAAGTTATGTGAAGCTGAATGACGGCCGAGCTTACATGCTTGGTAAAAAGGGCCTGAGAACTCTTTACCTGCACCAGAAAGCACTTTCAGAAGGATGCAAGTGTTAAGGATCACTGAAACCAACATCATTTTTGGTCAGCTCTGTCAACCTCAGTTTTTTGTGTGGAGACTGACCGGCTGCCTGACCATAGGGGGGCAGCTGCCATGTCAGAAGGCCCACTGGAGACACCAGACAGGAGGCCAATAAGGGGGGATTGCCGCTGGTTGTGGCAGGAAATGCTAGAAGTCAGACAGGAGGCACATGAAATTAGAGATGTCCTTGCGCACTCTGACAATAGAGATGAAATAATCTGGATAGGAAACAGTGCAATATTATGAGGTGCAAGAGGAGGCTGGGGGAATCCCTGACCATCAACTTGATACTCAATGAGACAACAGCAGGTAATTCAGTGAGTTGGCTGTACTACCAATACATTTGGTAATAGGAACACTGTGACAGCACTTAAAATTTACAACAATGCTATATGAAGCGTAACATAAAAAGAAGCTATTTTATATTTACAACGAGCTTCCCTCGGATACATATCTTGTTTTCTTTGGAACCAATGGTACCTAGGACATATCGTGTTTCATCTTGAAGGTATTTAATATTTTCTGGGTATAAGCAAAGATCAGCATTCTTGTGATCAGATTTTTTTTACACAACTCTGATGGTATTGATGTAGGCAAGCATATATCTTATGCCATCCAAGCTAGATGGGTTACCTCCTGTATTACCAGTGATTGAAGAGGGACATCCCTTCCGTGCACATTCCATTCCATCAGAGCTAAGGAAAGCTCAGAGATCTGGGTGGAGGTCAAGGATTGGATGAGCATGCAATCTGAACACTGTTATAGTTTACTGACTCAAGCTACCATTAGCCTCAGCTCCAGAGCTCTCAATTGTGTCCCATTATGAGCACCCTCCCCAACCAGAACTCAATTGTACCTTGTCTTTGCCAATACTTTGTAAAGACAATTTCAATACAACATTTCACTAAAGCAAAGAGTTTACTAATGCTAACAAATTAAGTCTTTACTTACGTAAAGTATGCAATGCATGATATTGCTAAAACCATTGGAAAACCCAATATTTCTCTGAGATTAGATTTATTGGCTTTGCGGATGCTTGTAATACTGTGGATTCTACAAAAAAGCTTGGTACTATGAGACACAAAGATTCTATAGGTAGAAAAATAATTCTGTCACTACTGATGGCCCTTTTAAATGAAATAACTGCAGTGGTTGGGCATCTGCGCAAGGAAAGGTGCAGCATTGTACATGCAGCTCCAGGCATGCGCTGTACCAGCCTTACTCATCTCTGACCTACTTTGAGATGCAGTTTCAGGCCCAGTCAGTTGAGAATCCAGGAATTAGGGGTAAGAGTCGCCATAGAGGTAGCTTGATTTTTACTTTGCATGCTACTCGTGGTGCTAAGCATCTACTACTATACCATGTCCAACAGGAAGTGCATTTTAAAAACAAAAACGAACAAGGGTGATTTCCAGCTCGTGGGCACGTTTAGCAGAAGTGCTTCCTCTTGCTAAATCATGCGGAATTAAACTAGTCACCATTTAGAAACGTCTGAAGGGGAGAAAGAGGCCCCTAGATAGAGTTCATCTACCAAACATAGCTGTAATCGCTGACGTGCACAGTGCACCTATTGCAAGCACTGGAAACACCAGCTGCCGCTACTAGCAAGTTCACTCGGTTGGCCTAGCAGGGTCACGGACATGAGATCAGCAAATAAAAAACTATTGTACACCACAGCTATAGGACTTAGTAGATTACTCAACGGGGCACTTCAGTGTGTTAATAGAGTGGCAGGGGAGGGACAACCAAAAAAAAAAAAAAAAACGTAGCTGATTCTGCAGCACAGGCTCCCAAAGTGCACTGCGGCCAATCAGGACGCTGCTTTCATGCTGCTGAAAGTAACACCAGGATTGGCCTGAGCATAGATGATTTGATATACCAGTTAGACTGGGAGGCAAAGCAGCTTGAGTTGGAGAGCGCTTCAGTGTGCATGGTGGTTTGGCCAACCCAAGACGGCAGGCCAGAACGCCATGCGCACTGAATAGTAGTGCAACCACTCAACCACCAGCCTGTCCTCACCCTGGCCCGCCCCCAAGCCTCAGCTCCGAGAGAAAATAATAACATTTCATTTTTTGGGCAGCTGGGTCGACGCGCCGCGTCATAACAGAGGAGGCACCGCTGTGTGGTGCACCTTCGGCGCTATCAGTGAGCTGTGAGTCTTTGGGTGTGAGGACGGAGTGCGGGTCCACTAGAGTGTGCAGGAGAGTGACTGTGGGAACGCAAAGGCCGGGGTAGATTACCTAGTGTTTCTGGAGGTAAAGCAGTGAGACTAAAAAGTGTGTGCACTTGTGTGAGTGTGTGCAACAATGTGCAAGAGAGTGAAGCAAGTGTACAAGAGTATGAGCGAGTGCGTGGGACCAGCATCCGGACAGCGACCTCCCTTTGTACAACAGACAGTGACATCCAGTGAAAGAGGCTAGCTTTGCAGCAGAGGGCTGAGGTCTGAAAAGTGGAAATGCGACCAAAGACACAGCGGCAGCAATGTCTAGCAGTGGAACATGGGACCCTGAGCTGACAGTCCCCTCTGCAGAGAACCAGCTTATAAAGCATTTGAAAGCAACGGCAGACAGGCTAAAGTTCATCAAAGCAGCTGAAGATGCCACATTGGCACACTATTCACTGGCAAAGGTAGAAAGGCTGCTAGTCTTGAGTTACGGGACTTTAATGAACAAACAAGCATTAACTAAAATCTGAATTTGTCGCATGTGGAAGTGGTGAAAATGCAGAAGTACCTACCTTACTATTTATTAGTGGAGAAGCAGTCTAAAATAGTAGAAGTCATGAAAAAGAACTTCCCAGAAAGGCAAATGTGTCGAGCTAGTCTGATGCCTAAAATTAGTAACCGATTAACACCTCTAAAAAGGAATAAAGCCAAAACTAGGGATCTGTGTAGATCTGATTACTGGGCCTAATTGCATGGACTGCCTGATACCTCTAAGGTCATAAAGACATCACTGAGTTCAAGAGGCTTTTTTGCATGGCTAGTTGCAAAGGACTGGAGCACCTGTACCTAGTGACAACAAAAGGTATCAAGGAAGTCACAGAAATGCAGGAGGCCGTGGCTACGAGGGATATCACCAGACTTCTGCCGAGGATTCCCCAAGAAATTGCTCGCTGTCCTACAGTGGGCAGGAGGTTGTCGTACAGAGATCCAGTAGACATCTGGCCTAAAAGGACAGAGGAGTGCACAGCACCGGTGGGGTAGACTAGGGTGCCGCATCAATGGGAATTTTTCTTTCTTCAATGGATTTGCCCACCTCCCCGTGGGATTTTCAGGCATGTGGGAAAGTCCAGGAGACAGCAGGAGCTGTATTGATTAGTTTGCAGTGGCATTTGGAAAAGGTAGATAGCTGGGGGAAGGAAGATAGGAGTCTCTTTCTGGATAAGTGAGGCACATCGATGACTATGCCAGGTGGGGACAGTTTGGGTGTCAGAGGATAGGCCAATTGAGTTTTAAAATAGCAAGTGGTGGGGTCAGAGTTATAAGGGCAGTAAGGGCACAGCTTGAGGTAAGAAGAGAGGGATCTTCAGACTTTTCCTGGTATTGAGATTATTTGTGTTACCACAGAATCGAGGTTACCAGAGGATAAGAAATTGGCTATGTTGTAATTGCTGAGCAAGATGTTGCGGAAGAAGGTGCAACTGTTTGCTATTCAAGTGCTGCTGGGCCACTCACATTTTGCATGTAGGGTGCTATAGGCAGGAAGGTCATTTTGTTGGAGCCTAGGTTATGGGTAGCTGCACCAGTGGCTGAGGTCATCTGCAAGTGTGCAAGTGGATTTGAGGGTTTGGAATCCATTTTTGAAACATTTTATCCAGTTTCTCTCTTAGCTTTGCATAGATGTGAACAGTTGTGAAGTACCTCCCAGTAGCAAAAAATAGGCTAACCAGTATGAGTAGAGATGACTCCTCTGAAGTTTGCAAAATATGCAGGGACATCCTTTTTGACATTAGACTGTCAAATCTTGCCTGCTTAACAAGTCTAATGGTTCTCATAAAACACTTGTTGCACACTTGAAAGAGGAGAGAACAGGATGCCAAGAATATTCTTGGGGATCCACTGACCGGTTGCTCTAGGACTCTGATTTTGTCCTACCAGACTTCTCTTTCCTGGGTTTACGTATAACCCTTAGGGAACACTTCAAAAGCAGGAGAAGAGGATGCCAAAACAAATCTTGAGGATCCCGGCTTGTTGCTAAAAGACTTCTTTTTTCCTACCAGACTTCTATCTCTGGGTTTTCTATGGGTACAGTGGCAGCCTCAAACTGAATTTTAGAATTTGATGTGGGATGACACTAGGATTACTGTAGCACCCTCAACACAGACACATAGCACTCAGTATCCAAGTTTAGTGTGGCTGAAGACTTTCTCCAACTTGAAAATGTGCAAAAGTGAGTATAGTTGGGCATAGAAACGTCAACCAAATTGGTTTGGTTGTACCCAGAGTCATTCCCACCCACTAGCTAGTGCCAAGCCTAAATGTGGAACCTCCAGGCAACCGCTTCAGAATATTTCATGGACCTGCAAAAGACCAGAAGAAGACTGGATTTGCTTTCTGTGACCTGAGAGGAACTCCAAAGGGGCTGGACCTGCCTCCTCTCATACCCAGGACAAAGACGTGTATTTCAAGGGTCATGAGGCTGGGCTCCTATTCAAGTTACAAGGATAATATAGGCTACACCCTCACCAACGAACCCATTATCACCAGACACAACTTCCACGATGGAATGAAGACTGTTGCCACCTGAATGAGACAGCCACCTCAAGCTCCACTTGGACAAGACCTAAGTCCTCATCCTGGGGCCCACCACCTCAGATTGGGATGACTCCTGGTTGCCCACAGCGCTAGCAACCCCCTCCTCTCCACACCCACAGACCACGCTCGGAACCTCAGTATGATACTGGGCTCCCTGCTCACTAAGAACAACCTGATGAACACAGTCTAATCATGCTTCCACATGCTTTGCCTGCTTCAAAAAACCTTCAGATGGATTCCCACTGAATCCAGAAACACGGTCGACCACGCGCTCATCAGAAGCACACTCAACTACGGCAACAGACTCTACACCGCATCACCCAGAAACTCCTCAGGAAACTACAGAACGTTCAGACTGTCCTCAACATCCCCCACCAAAAGCCACATCACCGAACACCTGTGAGAACTCCAGTGGCTCCCGGTCAACAAAAAAGTTTCTTTCAAACTCCTTACACATGCCTACAAAGCCCTCCACAATTCCGGACCAATATATCTGAACCTCAGCCTCTCATTCCATGTACCCGCGAGACACCTCTACTGCGCCCAACTGGCTCTGGTCACCATCCCACAGATCCGCAAGACCAGGACGTGAGGAAGTTCTTTTTCTTTTCTCGCCGCCAAGACCTGGAACACCCTACCACTCCACCTCAGGCAATCCCCGTTGCTGACCTAATTCAGGAAAGACCTCAAGAACTGGCTCTTTGGCTGAACCTCAGCGCCCAGATGGATCGCCAGTGCCTTGAGACACTCACAGGTGATTAGTTGCGCTTTACAAACACTGATTGATTGATACAAGAAGCCTTTTCCTGGTAGTTCCCAGCTGACCATTGGCAATTGGACCTTGACTAGTCCCTGTTGTTAGCCTCTGTGGACACGCTATGAGTGTCTAGCTGCCTCCCCTGAGGTCCTGGGGAGCTTTAGAAGTCTACTCTGTGGTTGATTGGGGCTTAAAGGACTACATCAGAAGGTAAAACCTTTAACCAGGACGAAGCTGGTTGGTGTATGCTCCAGTATGGTCAGCCTCAAACTGCATATAGGCCCCGGTCTACTGCAACCATGGACTATCATTGGCACTTTGTGCTGCTCTCTTCCCTTAAGTCTTTAAAGTACATATTTCCAGTTTCCCTTATTGGATTTTTGTCATTTTCATGCCATTTTGTTAATTTTACTAAAAATCTTAATTTGGCTTGGGATTTTTGCAGTCTGACTTGACAACAGTTTTGATACTGCATGAACTCTTTACGCATTGGCCTAAATTAAGCCTGTCTGATCTGTGCCAGAGCTACCGGGTATTGAGTTCAGGTTAGTTTAGTGACTTTAAGGGTTCAGCCTGACAAGAGTATGACTATTCCTTACGATGAGTAGTCACCCACCCAAATTAATAATGTACTTTCTTACGGCAACACAGTAAAGTATTTGTTGATGATTGTTATGAACACCTGTATTATTTTCACAAACATTATTGCATTGTTTCTCTTGGGGTGTGCCATGTCACCTGAAGCTGTCTCGCGAGCAGCAACTGAGGCGGTAATTACTAGCACCGTAGACAGAGGGGAAACCCAAACTCACACAATCACACTGTGTAAATGAGCAGCTCACAGTGGTATGAAATAGACAATGCCCCACTTAAGACAACTGAATACACAAAAAAGTGGACAAAAAGTCACACATATATTAAGTGATAAGGACTTTTAAAAACATCTCAGCCTGAGCTTACTCCCATCAGTACACAGATAGAAGGGGAACGGGGGGTAAGGCAGTGCTTAATTTGTTAAAAAAAATAAACATTAATGCAGAAGGCCAACATTTTCCTAAAGGCCTCCTGGCCATCATTGCTAAATGCTGTGGTTGCCAAATACCAAGGCTGCCTGACCAAAATACCACCTTGTGCCTTTTACTTCCACCACCCTACACTTCCTGGTTAAAAATGTATATTGAGTGTTTGTTTTCACCCCTTTCTCTGCATATCTCTGTTTTTAGGTCGAAACCAACCAGACAGCCTACCAGACAGCACAGCTGTCTGGTGTGCTTACAACTGCTAGTGGGCATTCTGAGAGCTTCCCTGGAAATGCATTCCACCCAATGCTTACTATAAGCTTTGTGGTTCATAAATCCCAGTTGCTTGCTGTCTATTTGCTTTAGGCAATCCAGTTCGAGTTTGTCCCTCCTATGAGAACCTCTTTTTATGGTCGAGCCTGGGCAGCACATGCGCTGCTCTGAGAGGCATGCTGTATTGAGGTATGGACTTGTAGCTCCGCCCAGTCTGTGCCCATATTTTTCATTGACTTGGGTCATTGTCCCTTGGAAACTGTGGCTTTTCATTTGTCAATAGGCTTAGTAGTCCCTCCTTAGTACCGCATTGTCTCATTTTGTAACCTCCAATGGCAACACCCCCCATTACATGTGTTGTTACTCGGTAGGCTTTAATTACAGCCTACGAGCACTATTTTGTTAAATGGCAAGACACGCTCTCTCACAGTGGTTTTTTTTTCCCAAAGCATGTGGCAGCCACGCCTTTGGTTTATTTGCGCCGCTGAACGCAGCTGCATGTTTGTTTTATTTACCATTTATTCATTTTTTTTTTTAAACTGTCCCATGCTGCACTTTCTCTAAGCTTTTACCAAAAAAAAAAAAAGTTTGTCACCTGGACAAATGTTTTTTTTTTGTTAAAGCGCCCCATACCACGCTTTCACTTTAATGGCGGCTGCGCCCCTTTTCTTAGACGTGTAAAGGGGTCCCCGCAAAGAGAACGTGTTGTAAAGACAAAACACAGTCACAATTCACAATTTGAGAAAAATTTTTTTGCTCAGAATTAGTCAAGTATTGATATTTATTAAACAATACTACGCTTGAATCAATCAAACATGACATGTGGCTTAATTATTAAGTGAATAGCCCCAAGGCAGGGGGGGAAAAAGGGGAAGGAAAGAATTAGGTGCTCAAAAAGCGGTGCAAAATCAGAAAAAGTACACAGAGTCAAAAGAAGTGACAATAATTTTACAATTTCCAAAACACACTTGAAATTAGTCCTAGATAAAAATAAACCTACACAATTGCGGCATATATTGTATCAGTAGTAACCTAGGGATATTTCAAACGGACACAATCATAATTTGATATAATCAGGGAACTGTGCCGGGAGTCCCAAATTTAGAGAAAAGGTCGTCGACGTTTCGACCCCTAATCGTAGGCTACATTAGGTCCTTTATCGGGGTCTTCATCAGGACAGGTACAAGGGAAGAGGAAGAGGTGGGGCAGTCTTATTTCAGCCTAGAACACTCAAAACGCTGAAGTAAAAAGGAACATCCAGTCAGGTACAATTCAAATACGACTAGCGTCTCCAACAGCACACCAGATTCACTACTTAGGGACTGGTCCACTAGTAGTCTGTGCAATCAGGGTGTCGAATCAGCTTCCAAAATTACCACTCAAAAAGAAGAAGCCGTTATCACTCGTTGTCTTGAGTTGACAAACAGCGACGTGTATTCCGTTATCAAATTATCAGGTTTGGTGGCGTCTCAGAAGAAAGCCAGAGCCAAAATTATTCAGGCAGCTCTGCCAGGTCACCGCGGGAGAAATACACCATATCATCAAACTCCGCGGGAAAACGGGGAGACCTCCGTGGACAGCGGGTCTAGGCCAAGAAGAGAGATCGCCGTAGTTGCCGGCGGAGTTTGCTGAATCGACTACGGCGATCTCTCTTCTTGGCCTAGACCCGCTGTCCACGGAGGTCTCCCCGTTTTCCCGCGGAGTTTGATGATATGGTGTATTTCTCCCGCGGTGACCTGGCAGAGCTGCCCGAATAATTTTGGCTCTGGCTTTCTTCTGAGACGCCACCAAACCTGATAATTTGATAACGGAATACACGTCGCTGTTTGTCAACTCAAGACAACGAGTGATAACGGCTTCTTTTTGAGTGGTAATTTTGGAAGCTGATTCGACACCCTGATTGCACAGACTACTAGTGGACCAGTCCCTAAGTAGTGAATCTGGTGTGCTGTTGGAGACGCTAGTCGTATTTGAATTGTACCTGACTGGATGTTCCTTTTTACTTCAGCGTTTTGAGTGTTCTAGGCTGAAATAAGACTGCCCCACCTCTTCCTCTTCCCTTGTACCTGTCCTGATGAAGACCCCGATAAAGGACCTAATGTAGCCTACGATTAGGGGTCGAAACGTCGACGACCTTTTCTCTAAATTTGGGACTCCCGGCACAGTTCCCTGATTATATCAAATTATGATTGTGTCCGTTTGAAATGTCCCTAGGTTACTACTGATACAATATATGCCGCAATTGTGTAGGTTTATTTTTATCTAGGACTAATTTCAAGTGTGTTTTGGAAATTGTAAAATTATTGTCACTTCTTTTGACTCTGTGTACTTTTTCTGATTATGCACCGCTTTTTGAGCACCTAATTCTTTCCTTCCCTTCCCCTTTTCCCCCCCCTGCCTTGGGGCTATTCACTTAATAATTAAGTCACATGTCATGTTTGATTGATTCAAGCGTAGTATTGTTTAATAAATATCAATACTTGACTAATTCTGAGCAAAAAATTTTTTCTCAAATTGTGAATTGTGACTGTGTTTTGTCTTTACAACACGTTCTCTTTGCGGGGACCCCTTTACACTTACTATAGTATACCCAGGTCTCCGTGATTAAATGGGTTCAACCCCTTTTTGTAATGCCTTTTCTTAGACGTGGCTTGTCTAAGGAAAGGGGCACGGCCGACATTAAATTGAAAGCACGGCACAGGGTTTTGACAAACAAGCCTTTGCAATGCAATAGGTTTTCCATTGACGAGAGTTGATGCTTGATTACTGTGGGCGTGTGTGTCCGAATCGCAGACGCGTAGAATTCTCCAGCACCACGGGGGAATTTCACACGAGTTCAAGGGGTTAAATATTGTTATCTTGTCACATTTGCTGCTCATTGAAAGACAGAGGTCAGACTCCGTTTTCCGAGGAAGCTTGATGTTTACTTTTTTTCTCTGAATTCTAAAAGAGAGAATTTGTGTGACAATCCTGCTGAGTACCCATGTGAGAGGATAGGTTGTTGTAGGATGTTATTTTTTCTCGGCCCACCAAAAAAATAACTGTGTCGATGTTGCAGAATTAGTTAAGTACAAATGAAGCACATTTTTTTGTAATACTGAAATGTGGTGGAAACAAATATTAGAATAGGAACAAAACACATCAATACACTAGGTGATGACATGTCCCAACATAGCTTGTGAGCAGTAAAACTGTGTATCGGTGCAAAAGGTTATTGTAATTGAAAATGTGTTGTCTGTAATGGCAGTGTCCTACCACATGCATACTCCACCCAATGCCACGCCACTTTACACCCACCACTCCACTCTACAACACTCTATGCCATTACACTCTGCAGCAAAACACTCCATTTTAAAAAAAGCCACTCCACGTCCCTCAACGCTAAGACATTCACTCTACGCCAGTCGACTCCATGCCCATCCAATCCACTTACGCCACTCCACAAATCTACTCCACTGCACCAATCTTCAATCTCCCCCAATCCACACCACTCTACCCCACTCCACACCAATCTGGCCCCTCTCCACACCAATCTGGCCCCTCTCCACACCAATCTGGCCCCTCTCCACACCAATCTACCACCATTCTTCTCAATCTAACGCTATCAACCCCACCCCACTCCAATGTAACCCAATCCAACCCACTCTACCCTTACCACTGCACTCAACCCCAGTCTAGCCCTCAGCTCCACTCCAATCTACTCCACTCTGATTTACCCCACTCCACTCAATCTAACCCAATAAACCCCAACTCACTCCAACTCAATGTACCTCACTCCACTCTACCCACTAGTATCTACCCCACTCCACTCCAATTAAGTCTATCCCAATCCACCCTAGTCTAACCTACTCCACCCCACTCTACTCCAATAAACACCACTCCACTCCAATCTACCCTGCTCCGCTCCACCTCGCTCCACTCCACCTTGCTCTGCTGCACCCCACCCCACCCTGCTCCAATCCAACCCATCCCACTCTAACCCACACTGCTCCGCTCCACCCCCTCCACCCCATTCCGCCCCACTTTGCACAACCCCAATCCACCCCACTTCGCACAACCCCAATCCACCCCACTTCGCACAACCCCAATCCACCCCACGTCGCTCCACTCCTGCCCCATCCACTCAATCCTGCCCCCTCCACTCCAATCCATCCCACTCCAATCCAATCCACCCCACCCCAATCCACCCCACCCCAATCCACCCCAATCCACCCCACTCCAATCCAATCAACCCCACTCCAACCCACTCCACCCTACCCCACCCACTCCAATCCACTCCACTCCACCCCACTCCACCCCAATCCAATCCACCCCAATCCAATCCACCCCAATCCAATCCACCCCACCAATCCAATCCACCCCAATCCAATCCACTCCACCCCAATCCAATCCAATCCACCCCACCCACTCACTCCAATCCAATCCACTCCACTCCAATCCACTCCACCCCACTCCACCCCATCCACTCCACCCCAATCCAATCCACTCTACCCCAATCCACTCCACCCCACCCACTCCAATCCACTCCAATCCAATCCACTCCGCCCCAATCCAATCCACTCCACCCCACCCACTCCAATCCACTCCACCACAATCCAATCCACCCCACCAACTCCAATCCACCCCAATCCACCCCACCCCACCCACTCCACCCCACCCAATCCACTCCACCCCAATCCACCCCACCCACTCCAATCCACCCCACCCGCATCCAATCCACCCGCATCCAATCCACTCCACCCCACCCACATCCAATCCAATCCACCCCAACCACTCCAATCCAATCCACTCCATCCCAATCCACCTTACCCACCCCAATCCACTCCACTCCACCACAATCCACTCCACCCCACTCCAATCCATTCCACTCCACCCCACCCTCTCCAATCCACGCCAATCCAATCCACCCACTCCAATTAACTCCACTCCACCCCAATCCAATCCACTCCACCCCAATCCAATCCAATCCACCCCAATCCAATCCGCCTCACCCACTCCACTCCACCCACATCCACCCCAATCCACTCCAATCCAATCCACCCCACCCTCTCCAATCCACGCCAATCCAATCCACTCCACCCACCCCAATCCACTCCACTCCACCCCAATCCAATCCACCCCAATCCAATCCAATCCACCCCAATCCAATCCAATCCACTCCAATCCAATCCAATCCACCCACCCACTCCACCCCAATCCACTCCAATCCATTCCACTCCACCCCACCCTCTCCAATCCACGCCAATCCAATCCACTCCACCCACTCCAATTAACTCCACTCCACCTCAATCCAATCCACTCCACCCCAATCCAATCCAATCCACCCCAATCCAATCCACCCCACCCACTCCACTCCACCCACATCCACCCCAATCCACTCCACCCCAATCCACTCCAATCCAATCCACTCCACCCCACCCTCTCCAATCCACGCCAATCCAATCCACTCCACCCACCCCAATCCACTCCACTCCACCCCAATCCACTCCACTCCACTCCACCCCAATCCAATCCACTCCACCCCAATCCAATCCACCCCAATCCAATCCACTCCAATCCAATCCAATCCAATCCACCCACCCACCCCACCCACTCCACCCCAATCTACCCCACCCCACCCACTTCAATCCACCCACCCCACCCACTCCAATCCACTCCACCCCAACCCACCCCACCCCACCCACTCCACTCCATCTCAATCCACCCCACCCACCCCAATCCACTCGACTCGACTCCACCCCAATCCACTCGACTCCACCCCAATCCACTCCACCCCAATCCAATCCACCCCAATCCAATCCAATCCACTCACTCCAATCCAATCCACTCACTCCAATCCAATCCACTCACTCCAATCCAATCCACTCACTCCAATCCAATCCACTCACTCCAATCCAATCCACTCACTCCAATCCAATCCACTCACTCCAATCCAATCCACTCACTCCAATCCAATCCACTCACTCCAATCCAATCCACTCACTCCAATCCACTCCACCCCAATCCACTCCACCCCAATCCACTCCACCCCACCCCAATCCACTTCACACCAATCCACTCCACCCCACCCACTCCAATCCACTCCACCCCACCCACCCCAATCCACTCCACCCCACCCACTCCAATCCACTCCACCCCAATCCAATACACCCCAATACAATACAATCCACCCCAATCCACTCTATCCCAATCCAATCCACTCTATCCCAATCCAATCCACTCTATCCCAATCCAATCCACTCTATCCCAATCCAATCCACTCTATCCCAATCCAATCCACTCTATCCCAATCCAATCCACTCCAATCCACTCCACCCCAATCCACTCCACCCCAATCCACTCCACCCCAATCCACTCCACCCCAATCCACTCCACCCCAATCCACTCCACCCCACTCCACCCCACTCCACTCCACTCCACTCCACTCCACTCCACCCCACCCCACCCCACCCCACTCCACCCCACTCCACCCCACTCCACTCCACTCCACACCACCCACTCCACACCACCCACTCCACCTCACGCACTCCAATCCACTCCACCCCAATCCACCCCACCCACTCCACCCCACCCCACCCACTCCAAACCACTCCACCCCAATCCACCCCACCAATTCACCCCACCCACTCCAATCCACTCCAATCCACCCCACCCCACCCACTCCAAGCCACCCACTCCAAGCCACTCCACCCCAATGCACCCCACTCCACCCCACCCACTCCATCCCAATCCACTCCACCCCACCCACTCCACTCCAATCCAATCCAATCCACTCCAATCCACGCCAATCCAATCCACCCCACCCACTCCATTCCACTCCACCCCAATCCAATCCACTCCACCCCAATCCAATCCACTCCACCCCAATCCAATCCACTCCACCCCAATCCACTCCACCCCAATCCACCCCACCCACTCCAATCCACCCCACCCACTCCAATCCACCCCACCCACATCCAATCCAATCCACTCCAATCCAATCCACTCCAATCCAATCCACTCCAATCCAATTCACTCCAATCCAATTCACTCCACCCCAATCCACCCCACCCACATCCAATCCAATCCAATCCACCCCACCCCACCCCACTCCACTCCACTCCACCCCACTCCACTCCACTCCAATCCACTCCAATCCACTCCACCCCAATCCACTCCACTCCACTCCACTCCACTCCACCCCAATCCACTCCACCCCAATCCACTCCACCCCAATCCACTCCACCCCAATCCACCCCACCCACTCCAATCCACCCCACCCACTCCAATCCACCCCACCCACATCCAATCCAATCCACTCCAATCCAATCCACTCCAATCCACTCCAATCCAATCCACTCCAATCCAATCCACTCCAATCCACTCCAATCCACTCCACTCCAATCCACTCCAATTCACTCCAATCCAATTCACTCCACCCCAATCCACCCCACCCACATCCAATCCAATCCAATCCACCCCAATCCACTCCACTCCACTCCACTCCACCCCACTCCACTCCACTCCACTCCACTCCACTCCACCCCACTCCACTCCACCCCACTCCACTCCACCCCACTCCACTCCACTCCACCCCACTCCACCCCACTCCACTCCACTCCACTCCACTCCACCCCACTCAACCCCACCCACATCCAATCCAATCCACCCCACCCACACCCAATCCACCCCACCCACACCCAATCCACCCCAATCCACTCCACTCCACCCCAATCCACCCCACCCAATCCACTCCACCCCAACACACCCCACCCAATTCACTTAACTGCACTTCAATCCGCCGCACTCCAATCCGCCGCACTCCAATCCGCCGCACTCCAATCCGCCGCACTCCAATCCGCCGCACTCCAATCCGCCGCACTCCAATCCGCCGCACTCCCACGTTACCCCACTCCAATCAACCCCAATCTACTCCACTACAAAACACCCCACTCCAAACTATCCCACCCCAATCTACCCCATGTACCCCAATATATCCAACTCCAATCCACCCGACTTAAACCCAATCCACCTGACTTAATCCCAATCCACCCCACTCCATCCACCCCACTAAATCCACCCCACTCCAATCCACCCCACTCCAATCCACCCCACTCCAATCCAATCCACCCCACTCCAATCCACCCCACTCCAATCCACCCCACTCCAATCCACCCCACTCCAATCCACCCCACTCCAATCCACTCCAATCCAATCCACCCCAATCCACCCCACCCCAATCCACCCCACCCCAATCCACCCCACCCCAATCCACCCCACTCCAATCCACCCCACTCCAATCCACCCCACTCCAATCCACCCCACTCCAATCCACCCCACTCCAATCCACCCCACTCCAATCCACCCCACTCCAATCCACCCCACTCCAATCCACCCCACTCCAACCCACTCCAAACTATCCAACTCCAATCTACCCCCATGTACCCCAATACATTCCAATATATCCTACTCCAATCCACCCAATCTACCCCACTCCAATCTACCCCATTCCACTCTACCTCAATCCACGCCACTCCACACATGCCCAACTACCCCACGCCATCCCAATATAGCCCACGCCAATCCACTCCACCCCACCCACTCCACTCCACTCCACTCCACTCCACCCCAATCCACTCCAATCCACTCCACCCCAATCCACCCCACCCCACCCACTCCAATCCACCCCACCCACATCCAATCCACTCCACCCCAATCCACCCCACCCCACCCACTCCAATCCACCCCACCCACATCCAATCCAATCCACCCGAATCCACCCCACCCACCCCAATCCACTCCAATCCAATCCACCCCACCCACCGCAATCCAATCCACCCCAATCCACGCCAATCCAATCCACCCCACCCACCCCAATCCACGCCACCCCAATCCACCCACTCCACCCCACCCACTCCAATCCACCCCACCCACTCCACCCCACCCACTCCAATCCACCCCACCCACATCCAATCCAATCCACTCCATTCCAATCCACCCCACCCCCCCCAAACCACACCAATCCACCCCAATCCACTCCACCCCACCCACTCCACCCCAATCCAATCCACCCCACCCACTCCACCACGCCAATCCAATCCACCCCACCCACCCCACCCCACCCACTCCAATCCACCCCAATCCACTCCACCCCAATCCACTCCACCCCAATCCACTCCACCCCACTCCACTCCACCCCACTCCACTCCACCCCACTCCACCCCACTCCACTCCACCCCACTCCACTCCACCCCACTCCACCCCACCCCACCCCACCCCACCCCACTCCACCCCACCCCACTCCACTCCACCCCACCCCGCCGCACTCCACCCACTCCACTCCACCCCACCCCGCCCCACCCAACCCACTCCACCCCGCCGCACTCCACCCACTCTACTCCACCCCACCCCGCCCCACCCCACCCACTCCACCCCTCCCCGCCGCACTCCACCCACTCCACCCGACCCCGCCGCACTCCACCCACTCCACCCCGCCGCACTCCACTCCACCGCACTCCACCCCACCCGCCGCACTCCACCCACTCCACCCCATCCACTCCACCCCGCCGCACTCCACCCACTTCGCCGCACTCCACCCCGCCGCACTCCACCCACTCCACCCCGCCGCACTCCACTCCGCCCCGCCGCACCCCACCCCGCCGCACTCCACCCCGCCGCACTCCACCCCGCCGCACTCCACCCCGCCGCACTCCACCCCGCCGCACTCCACCCCGCCGCACTCCACCCCGCCGCACTCCCATGTTACCCCACTCCAAACTATCCCACCCCAATCTACCCCATGTACCCCAATATATCCCACTCCAATCCACCCCACTCCAATCCACCCCACTCCAATCCACCCCACTCCAATCCAATCCACTACTAAACACCCCACTCCAAACTATCCAACTCCAATCTACCCCCATGTGCCCCAATACATTCCAATATATCCTACTCCAATCCACCCAATCTACCCGACTCCACTTAGATCTACCCCACTCCAATCTACCCCATTCCACTCTACCTCAATCCACGCCACTCCACACATGCCCAACTACCCCACGCCATCCCAATATAGCCCACGCCAATCTACCCCAATCCACCTCACTACACCCAAATCTATCTCAATCTCCCCAACTCCATTCCAATCTTCCCCAGTCTACCCTAATATATCACAACCCACCCCACTCCAATCCAATCTAACATGCCAATATCTCCCACTCCAATATACCCCACTCAACTCCACTTCAATCTACCTCACTTAACTCCAATCTACCACAATCTCGCCCACTCCAATTTACCTCACGCTACCCTAATCTATCCCACTCAACTATACCCCAAACTACCCTAGCTCACTGCACTAACTTTTAGCCATGCTGAACTGCAGGCACACTGATGTAGAACATGGCTAAAACACATTGCCACAACCAATAACTCTCGCATAGGCAAGACCCATTGGCTTTGCCAATGCTGCTATTTACCTTCTTCATCTCCCTTTTCAGCCTCTATCTCTATTGGTCTGGGTCAAAGTCCAATAACAAACAAAAAAACCTGGTTCTCGAAAATGGGTACTGATGTCAATCATCTACGAGCAGTGGCCCAAATTAAGCAATGAAGCTAAGATAAGCGCAGTGCATCCCAGTCTGGCGTGAGTGAGAGGGGAGTTGATGCTACTCCTGGTAGTTACGGCCCTGCACATGGAGGTAACAACTCAACCTAGGCTAAAAGACTACACTGCGTCAACTGAGATCACTTGAGAAACCTTCTTCTGTGAGGCAGAGTGACTGCGCGACAGTGCGGGAATACCAGCGTGAAGTCATAGTTCACACCTATGACCGTGATATACCGTATACAATTTTACCAAATGTGAAGCAACAGAAGTGTGTGTTGCAAAGTGTTTACGGCCATGAAGGAAGGAGAGAGAGATAATGTGTGCGAGTGTTTTGTGTGTAGTGTCGGGGTTAATACAGTGTGTATGTCTGCAAAGAATCATTGTGTGGAAGGGCGGGTGGTAATCTCTACCAGGTGCTAAAAGAGATTAACAAATTAAAACAAAAATTGCTACTGGCATCGGCATGGACTAATTATAAATATGGCGGCGATAAAAGGCACGGGTGGCAGTATCAGAAATGCTGAGTTGCATCCCGCCCACCCCGGCAGCAGGCCGCATGTGGTGCCTGCAGCATCTGCGCCTCTCTGGTGGTCGGCAGCGCGCATGCGTGAAACAGAGCCGAGACCACGGTAAGCATCATCTTCACACCACAGAGCTGTGGTCAGGGCCCCGGGCCGTATCCGTGATACCGCCGTTGCCTAGTAACCCATTTTTGCGTCTCCCAGAGGGACCCACAAGTGATCTGCCCGTTATCGTGCCCCGTCTCTTTGTTTCACAATTTAAACAATCATAATATTACCGTTGGCCAAAACAATAGACTATTTGCGCACAGGGGGGAAACGGCGGCAAGCCAGGGTACCCTGGGGCCCAAAACAAACAAGGCAGCGGGCCTACGTCCTCAGTTTGGGATTAGAAATATCTACAACTGGGGGCCTCGCTTCACCCGTGGCACTACTGAGAGCCGGGGACAAACCACGCACCCAGAAGCGCCATTTCATGCAAAGCATGTACAAGCAGTGGCCGCCATTGCATACACTGCCAGCTGCCGAGCAGGGCCGGCGCTAGGCATGGGCAGCTGCCCAGGGCCCCCAGCCCAGACAACCAATATGGGGCCTCGCACCTCAGCCTTGGGCCTCACACCTGTGATGTAGCACTGCGAGGCCCAAGGCCTCACAATCATTTGTAGGTAACTCCTGAAATAATAAGTGAAGGGGCGTCACCGCACTGTGCCATGACGGCACTGGGAAGGGGCGCCTCATCCCGGGCCTCGCAGCTCTACACCATTAGTGCATGCTCTGGGAACAAAGGGCCTCTCCCAGGCTAATCACGGCTTGTAATTGGCAATCCGCATTGCTCACACAGAGGCACTGCAGGACACCCACTGTCCTGCACTTTTAACCCTTTCAACTCTTTCAGCCCTTGATGAGCTGTGAAAGAGATGTTTGTGGGCGGCAGACAGGGACACAGAGCAGCACACGAGGTGTCAGGCACCAACCAGCTTCAGTAGAGCCTTCAGCTACTGGGATACAAACAACCTTAAATGAATGAATGAAACCTAGACTCAGGACCTGTACTGAGAGTGTGCCCTGTAAGGTTATTTAAAGTGCTCTCGCAATTGCAAATCACCAAATGAGGCACAGGGAGATTATTTGCCGAGGAACAAACAGCCAAGAGTGTAACACACGTCTATTTGGTTCAAAGGCTATTCACAGGGCCACTGTAATTATGCAGAAGTGGATGGGCAAATTGTGCAGCAGAGTTCTCTAGATTATGTGGTAAAAACGAATAATGCAATGTAATGCAGTTCATTTTGTCATAGCATTACTCTAATATTTTCTCATTTTACACTTGGTAACACTGTCGGTGGATAGGCTGCCTAACATTAGTATCGGTTTAACACTCAAATATAGTAATAAGGAACAAATAGGTAACCAGTGAACCTTTGAAATGGGCCTTTAATTGCATGGCAACATGTGTTGCTGGGTCTTACTAACTTTTGAACCGGTTGAGCAAGAAACATTTTTTGGGTTAAAATCTGTAGATTATGTAGCAGATGTTGGATTATGTGGCAAATGAGACAAATCCATAATTATGGGATAACCACCTTGGCCACACAAGTGCATAGTTTCAGTGGCCGTGGCAATATTTACCACTATTGCATTTAGGTGAATATACCATGTGACTGGGCACTTCTCTCCCAGGTAATATTAAGGGCCTGAATATGACTTTGGCGTTATTCCCTTCAAGCGGCACACCAGCGCTCCGCGGTAGGACTGCCAAAGCCGTCCTCACACCGCCTGCCATATTACAACTGTAATCCTTGGCAGGCGAATGCGCTGCAGCAGCCCCACTGCGGGGCCTTTCTAAGGCTCATAGGAGAGCCATAGAAAGGCACCGCTGTGGGACCACCGCAATACGTTCCTGCACGGGAAGGAATGCACCATGTTATGCATTCCTTCCTGTGCAGGAATGGGAGGTGCAAAAATACAGGGGGCACATCATGTGCCCTCTTCCATGCACCCCCATGCACCGAGGCACAAGGGGCCCTGTTAGGGCCCCCTCTGTTGTCTCACTACCACCCTCATCATGGCAGTCTCATTGCCATGTAAAGGATGGTGGTGAGGCAACTCTTAATATGCTTGGCGGTGCTGCAGCGACACCATCAGCATATTTCAGCCTCTGAACGCTGCGCAATCGCGGATCCACAGCAGTTGCAGCTGTCCTGTGGCAGTCCAACCGCCAAAGTCGTAATGCAGCGGGTGGACCGCCACCATGACTACGGTGTACCAAAGGACTGCCGTAGTCATAATCAAGCCCTTAGCCAATGTTGTAATCCTACGCTATTAAGCAGTTTATAAATCGAATCAAAATACTCACAATCTTGACAAAAAAGGATCGCAGCAATAAGTTCAGAAAAGTGATTGCCCAAGAACACACAATTTGTCCAAGTGGGAGGCCGGTGCAAAAAATAAAAATAAAATGATATCAACAAGGCGTTATTATCTTTTTAATTTTTTATGCGGCTATCTGAGCTATGTCGGGTGGGGCTGAGATTACCAGAGCAGAGTGAGGAGTGGTTTGCTCTCCCTAAGTGTGCATAACTGTTTGGCCTGCCCTCTTGGGCCGGACAAACAGTCATGTGCACTTAGCATGTTCTCCACCTGGCTGTATGGCACATTTTCTGTGATTGTACGCTGTATGCAAATTAGGGGGGGCCTCACATTTAATTTCTGCCCAGGGCCCCAAAAGTCCTAGGACCGGCCCTGCTGCCGAGGTACACGTGTTTAAGGTGATTTTGGCAATCGCTGCCACCATTAGAATAAATGACCGTCAAGGGGTCCTGCGCACACAGCATCACTCAGTCCAACGTTGCTTAAATGAGCAAGATTTGTCTAAACTGAAAGAGCCTCAGTTCGAGAAGTTCAAGCACGGAAGCCCAGCACAGAGCACTGCACCACAGCCCGGGCTTGGGGAATCTGCACCAAGGAGACTGTCCATCCACAGCGCCCAGGTCAACTGCCTGTTACCTACCAACACACTACTAGAGCTAGGGGGCAAAGGTTGGCATGAAGGGTGTTCACAGTGGGAAAATGGCGTAAATGTGGACACGAAGGGTGCTCAGAGTGGGAGAATGCCATAAGTTGGGACATGAAAGTTGTTCAGAGTGGGAGAATGGTGTAAATGTGAATATGGAAGGTATTCAGGAAGAGTGGATAGCTGCCTGGAGAATATAGAGCGGCAATGACAAATTCCAAGCGTGCGGATTACAAATCTTTCCTTTGTCCTCGAGTTATTCTGTTTACAGTATATCTCAGAGAGAACAGTTCCCTTGAAAGGGAAATATATAGGTAATTTATGCCAGGACAACATCATCTTGGGCAACGCAAGTTATGGTCAGCAAGGGTCAGTAAGTATGGTCAGTAAGGTAGAGTTTTGGGCCCACGCAGCTCTTTCCTGCTCTGAAGGATATTGCCACTTGAATGGCCACTTACTCATTGCGTGGTCCATCATGTGATCAATCTTTTACATTAGTAGCAGTCTTAGGATAGTTGTCAAGTAAAGGCCTGATAAGGGCCAGGTACTGCCATGGTCATCCTGTGGCCAATTACCAGCCACTGTGTCTTAAAGAAGGATTCTAAGGTGCCTTCACGTGAATCTTTTTCCAGTTTGTGTTCGTGAACGGTCACTTGAAATAAAACACAACGCGGGTGCTCATCAAATTCTGAAGCACATTCCTGCTCTAGCAGCCTGGGCACTGACGGGCAGCAACTTCACTGTTGCTCCACTTCTGCAAAGATAACACTGCAGGACACAGTCCTGAATCACATGGAGAGGCTTTTCATCACCGTGGGAAGGATGAAGCCTGTATCAGGGTCTAATGTTGAACTATGAGAGTGCAAGAAACATTCTCTGCTCTGAGCAGATTGACTGGAAAAAAAACACTGGGCCCTTCAGTGTTGGCATCTCAGATATTATTCACAACCAATTCAACGGTGGTAACAGTTTCATTTTCGGTCAGTCACCACCTACTGCAAAAGTCTACTTACTGCCTATATACACCACGACTCAGTAGCCTCCTCACGTTGCTTTTACCACTAAAAAAGCAATGAAGACAAATAATTAAAAAACACATTAAATTTTATGTTTGACCATTTTATTTCCAAGGAGTCACCTAAGACAAACCAACAACCTCTGGTAGAAGATTGCTCTTGCAGTTAGTGTGCCATTCCTTTTTAGTGGCTTAGCATCTCTCTGGCCCCTTTTCAAAATGAGACAGCGAAACATCCTCTTGCATGCCCTTAGAATAAGTTGCGAACGAAATTACTGGCTCTGTTCTATCGGTAATATGTAGCCATTCTCTGTGTTCTCAAAGTTGGAGCATTGCACCAACACTGCGAATGAAGTTGCTCATCTTTGCAAAGTTTGAAAAATTCTGGAGGTCGTCAATATTTCTTCTCCATAGGCTGAATGGACTTTGAGGGAAATCTAGAAAACCACATTTATTAGCCAAGGTTGCTTCTTTACAAAGCCTGTGTAAAATTGTAGGATTAGTACGAAATCAAACAACTCAGAAAATTCCTCTGGTCCATGTACAGCTGAAAGGCACTTTTACGAGTTATTTGATATTACACTAATCCTCGCTTGAAAGTATAATAGTCTACCCTCTTGACAAAGTTTGTGATTTTAATGGCGAGACTGAAAGTTTCTCCATGAAAGTTCTGTAGCAAATCAACACTGAACACATTACAAACTGCAGGCAGATGCTTGCCACTATATTGAATCAGACGTCAGGGGTTAAGAATGGGTGCTTCAAACACAGGTTAGGAATGTAACAGAAATTTCATATCTAAGGTCAGTTTTATTCTCATTTAAAAGATTTTTTTTTAAAGTTATCTATGGGGTGGTGTTTTCTAACCTCTGCTAATTTTTCATGGCCCAACGTAGTTCGCATCAATCAGTCTGACTTCCATCTTTGCTGAGGCACAGAGCAATCAGTGCTCTGGTCTGTAAATGATGCTGTGAACATGCAATATGGGGATTGGCTGATCTCTTCTTTAGCCTGGATCACTTGAGAGCCTTTGACATGGTCAACAATTGGGTACTGCTTAAAGGGGCCATTCAGTGAAGAGGCAAAAACGTTTTTATGCCAGTACTGCATCACTAACAATCAAACTAAAAGGCATTCCAGAATGTTGCTTTGTTTGACGAGGTCTGCTGGGCTTTTGAATGCCACTGGGCCACTAGTCACTAGGTGTCCCCTTTGCTGACATTTACATTTGAATGGGCATATAGAGGCCATGCCCTACAGTGATTCTCCTCATTTGTGGAAGGATGTTCCCATTTTGTCCTGATGGGTTCCTTCTGGTCTACCCCACAACCTTGATGTGTTGAGCTAATGAGAGATTTGGAAGCCAAAATAGACACTTTCATCTGTTAGCACGCTGGTAACCAACACTTCTACATCTTCAGGCGTAGTCCTTGGAAGACGTGTACTGTCTGATGGACTGTTTGAGCGCATTTGAGAGCTGAATGTCTTTACAATTCTTACAACTCAATCCTACCAAGGCTATTTTCATATTTCTTAATCACGTTGGCAATCTCAGGTTCAAGACTGGTACGCTACCATGAGACATCACTCCCTCACTGGTGTCCTTTTAAATCGTTAAATTTCCTCTAAATTCTAAATTAAACTTTAAGACTCAAATCTTCCCATACATATTGCTTTAATCAACTCACTTTACTAAAGAAAAACAGACTTTCAGCCCCAGTCAGCTCTTCTTTCAGTGATCCGATCTTTGATTATTTCCAGGTCACAAAAAGCCACAGAGACGGAGCGATGCAACTGGGGAATCACACACCCACTTTGGGTGGATAAGAAAGCCCTCACACGCCGACCTAGTCAGTGTCATGCTTCATCATCGGGCCCCACCAAAAGAGGCCGAGTGCCTCTTTGGTGTGCTACGACGCCAGAAGACTGCGGAGCTGGTTGTGTGAAAAGGGCGTGCAGTGAGGTATAAAAGTAAAAGTGCCTAAAGGGTATCTGCAAAAAATATTTTAATGATAGATCCCTAGGACACGGTTAAGCTATCTTTTTTTGTTTATACGTACTAACCGGGGAATAAGAGAGTGTTCCTTAATCTCCCTACCTCTCCTATTGTTGTTTTGTATTTCCAGGTCAGGCAGCAGAAAAATCCATTTCGTTGGTCCGTAAGCTTCTTCCCTAGCCCTTTTGAAAAGCATATCTTACTCTGCAATTCAGCTTAAAAGAGCAGAATATCATCACACCTGTTTTGATTCACTTACTGCCTTGCTCTAATATTGGACTATTCATTTATTTTCCAGTTTTACAAGGCACAAACTCAGCCTAAGGGAATTAGAGTGCTTTATAGGAGCACCGGGTTGCATTACAGAAGCTCAGATTATTTTTGTTTTGTTTATTAGATGGGGGTAGTAAATGATTTGCCCAGTATCACAGGATGTTTAGTAGACGTTGGAACTCAAACTTGGACCATAGTTCTAAAATTGACAGCGCCGGCCGTTAAGCCAGATCTCCTCCCAGTTTGTCTCCATCAGATAAAAGGCAATCTATGTAGCAGGCTGTAAATCAGAAAGTCATGGGAGGGCAAGAACGGTGCTATGTTTCAGGCAAAGTCGCACCACGGCCTGGATGTCGTAAGACCGTGTAGCAGGACTAGAGAGGTCCATCTGAAACATCACTGTGTGGGCTGTTTTTCTGGCAGTTTGTGGGTCTGTTTTATGGACTAGTTTTTAAGCTCCCTAAAAATTACCATAGACATTGCTCGTAGCAAACACAAAGGCAAGCAGTCTCTCTTACCTTGGAAAAAACACCTATGCAACGTGGCATACGGTTTCAGAACTGCCCAGATTTGCATAAATGTGGCTCACTTTTTAAGCTATGGCTCGCTAATGGGGGACACTTCTATTCTTGTGCCTAGCCAAATTTTCTGTTCCAGCCAGACCCTGCCAATAAACAGACTATTCCTAAATCTCAGCTGTCTAAGGTGAAGGCTAAGGCTTCCTCAGCAGCACTTCAGGTCTGCAATGGGTAGCCTGTGCATACTCTCTTTTGTGATTTTCAGTGAATTTCCATTGCTTTTAACTTGTTTATTAGTCCTCCGATTTAACCCAGTTCCCGCCCTTTGTAAAACGAACTTGTAATGTCTGTATTGTAATTGTAATTTAAATGTACAACGCGCATTATCACCCAGAGGTATGCACAATGTACAATGCACAATGTGTATGAAACTCTGGGCTTGAGTTGAGGGTGGACATGGGTAGATGCCGTCTACACACTATTTTCAGAGGGTAGATGCGGTCTACCCTACTGCAAAGCAGGGCACTTTCAGCAAAGTACCATGTTCCTTCCCTACTTCTCTCAAAATTCAAAGAAACATGCTGAACTCATCCTGGTGCAGTTTTCTGACACCAGGACACTTTCAGCAGCGCCTGCACGCTTACTGCTTTTGTTCCGAGCAGCAACGTGCAGGATAGGAAGGGCTTATGAGATTCCAGCTTCACCCATAACTAAAGCCGGAGTTTAGGGGCCATTAGACTTCTTTTTGTTGGTGTATCCTGGCTGGGAGCTATCGGGAGCTTCACATCTAGATGCAATTGAGGGGAAACAAAGGCACACATCTAGTCACTTCACAGCTACTTAGGAGAGAAATACTTTTGACTTTGTTCACTCCCTGTATAAAAGAGACATGCATACACTGTAAGAATGTCAGATGTGTTGGTCACCCCAGTATTTATACATATCATTTAAATATCACTACTTTGTTTTATTTCTTTTATAGCGCTTTAGCATTACTCACCCCAATGCAGAGTGTCAGACCGCTTTACATCACACCTACGGATTATACATGGACAATAAATCATATGGGTGCACATAAATATAAGGATGTGTTATATAAGACAGTGAGGGTGGATGTAGGAGCCACACGTCCTTCATAGCTCACTGTGCTATATTAGAAGGATTACACTTTATGAAGTGCAGGTAACTAAAAGTTTACTTGTTTTAAAAGCAGTTACCCATTTACATAAAATAAAAATCTGTCATCTGTGTGTCACTTAATGTGCTGTGTGGGAGACAGATTAACCCTCTATGCTACTTTGATTCAAAACTAGGACTAGGCAAAACACAGACCTATCCAGCAAATATTTTATGTTTCAGAGTTATCTTACCATTACAATTATTACCTGAGATTTAGCTGGCACACAAAGATCTCTGCAGCAGGTGCCTTAACCCCATAAGCTATTATTGTAAAATACAGACATTGCAACCAATTAAGCAGAACAGATTTACTGCCACATTTCTCCTTGCTGCAAATTTCTTTGTGGCAGGGTTTTAAAACATTCTTGATAAATGGAGGCCCGAATTTTGAGTTGGGGTGCACTAATATTTTTGCACAACCCCAGTACAAAATCTAATTTGGTAAAAATTATAATGTGCTCAAAGGTACTCATGATAGACCTGCTAAACATATGTGAGCTCTTAAGATCTGATGTCATGGGTTGTGATTTCACTTCCTGTGATGCCACATGCGACATCACATGCCACGATGGCACGTTCTATGATGTCACACGCTGTGACATCACACCCATACTGCCCAACTTGGTGAGTCCTCCCTACTTCTGTTTTTTAGGACTTAGGCCCTGATGAAACTGTCTGGTTACCCAGTGCCTCGAACCGTGTGCTAGAGGCCCCGCGCTCCTATGCAGTTAGGGTAGCGCTTAGCTAAACGTTTAAATGACATATATAAAGACAGCAAATGCTGGTCTAAAGTCAAAGAAGATTTTTCAGCGATTGAAGGGGCGTTGGAAGTCTAACAGGTTCAGGTCAACGGGCAGTAGAGCCCTGCTCACTAAAACCCGGAAGTGCAGCGTGAACGCCTCTTCTCAAGCGTTCAACTGTATGTACCCTGTTATCAGGGCTCGCGCCATTTATCTCCACTCTCTGCACAGACGAGTGGAATTACGCACAGGCCAGAAATAGCAGCCCTTGTCAAGGCTATTGATTGGTCACGGAGGCTTGTGATAAATTGATGAGCGCGCGCCCCCTTGGAGGATAGCGAGGCCACGCGCTCGACTCGCAGCATGGCTCGGATTACGCTTTTAATGAAAAGCCCGGCCCTGGGACCGCCATGGACTCCCTCCCTCGGGAAACTGCCTCTGGAACCACAGACATGGGGCCGCGTTCCCTTTCGGAAAGTAAGGTCACAGACGGATCCCGTACAGGCAGGCACGTCACTGGAGGAGGGTGAGCCAAGGTCACCCCGGCCGGGGCCGGGAGGCACCGGCGTCGCCTGCCTCAAGGATGCGCTGGTATTAATGGGCACCGCGGCCCGCTGAGGGAGAGAAAGGGGCAAAAGAACAGTGGTCACCTTATAGAGTCGCGTGGCTTGGTCTCCGACCCATCTAGTCCTCTTGGCATTGCCTAATGTATGGTCTTAACATTACCCCTTCTCTCGGTCTTCAACCTTATGTTTTCTTCTAGTCTTTTTTCCCCATTACTCTATTCTGTCAGCGTTCACCCGCTGCATCTCCATACCCACTCTTTGTTATTCTCTACTTTCCTTTTTGCCTCTCTACCCCTCTTCCACCCTTTTCTCTTCCTCACCTCACTAACTCTTCTTCGAATCTTTCCTCTCCTCCAGAGACACACTCACTGCTTAGCCTCGCTGTCAATCAGACCCTCGTATCCTCTCCATGTACTCGCTTCTCTCTCGCCCTGTAGCTGGTAAACAGTGCAGTTTATGATACGTAGAAATTCGGTATAGTCACAATCTTACACCCGGCTGACAACCCAAGTCGATACCTAGTTTTAGACACATGCGAGTGAAGATTACCATTTATGCAGGCAGTGATAACAACCGGGCTTTAAAGTGAACGAATTCTTACATATAAGAGAAGGCAAAAGGGGGAACATTACAGGATGCTGAAAAGAGGAGATGCGAGAAGAGGGCGGACTACGAGAAAGGAAGTAATATATTCTGGATGCAGGTAAATTATACATTCGTTTTCCAAAGCTATTTGGTGCCACCACGTGGCAAAAGAGCGACCTGCAGAAAATGTTTCACAGACTGGTTACGTTATTTCGCCTAGAGACGTTTCTGGAACGACTGGTTCAGGCGGAGCTCTACACATGGGAAGCAATTTGAAGTATTATTCAGACTCATGGTTCTACATAACTCGCCTCAACAGAGGTAGAGATAAACTAAAACAAAAGCAGTGGAGTTGCAGCAGGGGTGAGTTAGAGCAGTGGTTCTTAACGCCCACCCCCGGAGATTCGCAATACAGTGTATATGAATGAAGAATGAAGAAGCAAGATGTCAAATTAAACATTTAAAAAGTTCTGTAAATGTGAAGGGATTTAAAATTGGAGGCTAAAAATTAAGTCAGGATCCTCAGATTGATTCGTGAGAGCGGTGCAAGTGTCAAACAGACTTTGTATGGACGATGAGTGGCCTCAAGTGATTTACAAAAGCTCCAACTTTCCAATTAAAATTAAAATTTTGTATTTCTGAATCAAATAACATATTTGATCATTTGTGTATATGACAAATGCTTATTTCTGTATTTTTGTGTATCGTTTTGCAGTTCAAATTATTGAAAATGCTTAGGCGGGGGTCCCAGGCTCCCAGTATTAACTCAGTGTGGGTCCCCAGATTCCAATAATGATTCAGTGGGAGTCCACGGAAGTCAAAAGGTTAAGAACCACTGAGAGGTTTGCAGCAACATTGTGTAGAGGGATTGAAAAACATGGCGCACCTGTGAAACAATTACATTTAGATAATATCAAGAACAATTGTAAACGAACAAGGTATGTTTTAAATACAGAAAGCCAAAGCACCACATTTGATTAAGTGGCTATATAAAAGTAGTGGAAATATAAACTAGAAAAAATAGAAATAGCTGCAGTAGCTCATTTCCCATTAATTCCAGCTTACTTCGACCTCTTGGTCTAATCAGTGCCTCTGGCAAGCAGGAACTTTATCGCTTCTTTTGGCAATGTAAAGAGGAGATGCAGAGGACAGTGGCACGAGAGTCGGAGACCTAACAGATGTCTGGCTATTGATAACCAAGAAAGACACACTGGTGAATGCTACATGGGCACTTCCGTTAAAGCATGCAAGCGCACTCGGGCTGGACCAATGTGACGCAAAGCTATAGCGCCATCACCCATGTATAATCCATGACAGGACACTTTCCCAAGACTTCTCCACTCATATCAACAGTTCTTTTCACTAGTCCCACATTACAGGATCAAACTGCAACTGAGGTTATCTCCACCCACATGCTTCTCCCCACTGGAAACATGCAAGTACACCTTTCTTCCACACCACTTGGTAAACATGCACACAACCCTGCGCGTCTGTGCTTCATCTCCATCATATGTAATCATTTGCGTGTTCTTTGTGACCGAGCACTGTCTAAAACGGTTGCTTGGTTTGTTCAATACATTCAAGTACAAATTCAACAAAGGTAGCAGAGGGGAACTGGAGCTTCCAACTTGTGGAACATTAAGATACAATTACAGTAAAAGGACCGTGACAGAAATAGGCCTAATATTTCTAACATGTAATGAGATTTCAAAAGGCCAGATCTTTTATACTGCAAACCATGGAAAGTCCAACTAGTGAAAGAGGGGGGCATACGTCCAGGGAACCCAGAGCCTAGCTTCAGTGAAGCCCAGAGGCAACACACAGACCAGAACATAAACTCATCCCCATAATTTAATTACAAGTAGGCATGCAGAGATCCATTAGTGTTCATGGGGGATATTCACAACTCCATTTTTTAGAATGATCTCATGTATTTTATTATTGACATTTTCAGCAACATTTAGATTAACTGTGGTGACATCTCACACCATACAGACGAAGGCCTCTCTTACTGTGAGAAACAAGATGCCTTCTCAAGAAAGTTGACAAAGAATTATTATGAAGATATTTTACAAGTTAACAAAACTACAAAGGTGCTGTAAAAATACCAATTTCATCTAACTTTAACGTACTGAGCTGACCTACCTCGTAAGCGTGAGTCACCCGTGCCAGGACTTTAACGTCATTCAGGTCCCACACTGACTGACCTTAGAAAGGCACAGAGGGCAAACTCACTGACTTCAACATCCTACATTAAAGGAACAATCCTTGTTTTCTCTTTACACAGACCCCTGAAGAAGGGTCAAACAATGACCCGAAATGCATAGGGATTATGTGGAAGCACATAAGTGATATCGACTTGCAAAGAATCTATTTGTATTTATGAGGATAAAGAAAAGTATGAAATAACATTTTTTGAATTCAGTTGGATAAAGACTTCGTGAATTACTCAATGAGTTTAACTAACTAATGAAGACCATTCGGTCAAAGGATATGTGTGCACGCCAACACTAAAAGCGGAACCCCCACTTTTTCTAGAAAGCATTATAATATAGTGTTCTTGGACAAAACACTTATATTGGCAGTTGCACTTAAACAAGAACAGAATCAATTAAGAAACACATTCATCGAGTGCTCCGACGGACATTAAAAGTTTTGAAAGTTTCTATATTCCCTGATTACACCCTTGATGTTCAGCGAAAACGTGCTTCTTTCTTGGCGGTTAAGAAAGTGTAGTATGCGTCTCAATCTGGATGACTGTGTGTGAGAATGTTGGAGTGTGGAATGTTGGAGTGCTAGAGTCAGTTGGTGATGGGCTACGCAGCATAGAGGCTAATCCAGGTGGGACTCATCCTTTGTACAACTTACTACTTAAATAAACCTACATGAAAACTACCTTGTGCTTTGTACAACTTACTACTTAAATAAACCTACATGAAAACGACCTCGGCTGGACTACACATCTTATTATTACAGAAAGCTTTGAGAGCTGAAGGCCTCCAAAATTCTCTTATATTTCCTGCTCGGCTTTGCATAGTCTTGGATGGTAGAACTCATTTCTGCGAGGACCCTCAAGCGGCATGGTTTGGAGAGATACAAAACTGGAACTCCAGAGGCAGCACGGGGACAGGACCCGGTGCGCCAGAGGTCCGGTAAGCGATCTAGGAGACAATCTGTACAGAATACATCAAAGAAACAGAGTCCTTCCTAAACGGAATGAGAGAGAGCAGCAAGCAGTGGCTGAGATGGTGCACAAAGGAGGGGGGCTCTCCATCGGAAGCGGAGTCATGCTCTGTGAAGGACATGGAGGGCTCGGACTCTTCCAAGGGAGATAGCCATAATATGCCACAGGTAACCCCGAACACTGCAGATGAGATTCTATAGATGTGGCTATGTAGGAGAAAAAATGCAGCACGTGCCCTAACTCCCCCCCGGAGGCGGCGGAGTTACGCTGGATTGGACCATTGAGCTGCCCAGGTTGGACTGCTATAGAGGTCGGTGCATTGCACAACACCCCGCACCTTACAAACATCTGTAGGACACTAAGTACAGTCACAACCCCCTGAACGACCTTACCGTAGATGGTTTAAGTCTTGCTTAGTTTTTGGAAATATATGAAGGGTTTCAATCAATCAAACATTTGTAGAGTGCGCTACTCACCCGTGAGGGTCTCAAGGGTTTGGGTGGGCGGCCGTTGCCACACTGCCCGGGACTGGGGAGTTGGTCCATGGTGGGACCTTTGGTTTATTTCTTATTTGTTTGTGTGAGACTTGGCTTGTACATGGTGCGAAAGGTGCATTCCGATTACCTTTTTCTGCCTGGAGCTGGGGGCGGGATGGGAGGAGGTGGAAATGGGATGGACCACACCTCCTATGATGGAACCACACTGTCGGACACTGCAGTTCCTTACGTGGAACATTAGGGGAATGGGGTCCATGTCCAAGCGTCATAATATACAAAACTATCTGAAGAGACGGGGGTGAAAATAGCTCTCCTACAGGAGATGCATCTGTTTAAAACAGAAGTAGAAAAACTGCTCAGACCCTGGAGAGGACAGGTCTATGTCACCTCTTTCTCAGTGTATGACCAAGGGGAATTCATTTGGATCAGACCAGGGGTGACTTTCAAATTAATGCAGTCTGTGATAGATAAAAAGGGCAAGTTTGTCTTTATTACGGGGAGACTATTAGGACGAGACATCACGTTGGGTTGCATATAAGCAAACAATCAAGACCAAAGGGCCTTTATGACCGACCTTTCCACTCGTATAGCAGACATGATGGTGGGCTAGGTGATATTAGATGGAGACTGTAATGGAATGCCAGATGTGATATTGGATAGATCTCATCCTCCCATCGAGTGGCAGCTGGACTAAGTGTATGGCTGGCACATGGGGGATTAAAAGACATTTGGAGGATTCAATATGGGAGGGTTCGGGAATACTCATTTTATTCCCCAATGCATCAACTTCATACACGATTAGATGCCTTTTGGTGTTCACCTGCCCTCATTGGTTTTTATTTCCCACACAGAGTACCTAGGGCGGACCTTCTCGGATCACAGCCTCTTGATGCTGGCCTACCGACCGCATGGGGGAGACCTCCAATGACTACATGGCTGCTTAACCCCCTGACCCTGGAGGATATACCTTTTGGCGCTGCCCTGCACTCCCTTGTTGAAATGTTCTTTGTCAAAAACAAACATACTACCTCCTCAGCTTTGACAAAGTGAGAGGCGTTCAAGGTGGTGGTGCGGGGCCACTGCATGGGGCAAGCTGTAGGGGTGCATAGAGAACTCCACACATAACTGGTAGATAAGGAGGGGGAACTGCAGGCATTAGATAACATTCAAGGGGAAGACACACATGCCCATACATGCATACAAGACGAGCACGCGCAGTAGAATGATACTTTGGAAGGATTAAGGTCCTATGATTATAGTACATATATGGATAGGGTACAAGCAGAGGAGGGGAAGACTGGTCAGTTGTTGGCCTGCTTGATTAAACCAGAAATCCGCAGAACTCCAATTATGCATGTACAGACTACCGTTGGCCAGACTGTATATGACCCAGGAGAGATCAATGAGTTATTTAGCAGCTATTATGAGACCCTTTATGCTGCCCCACTTGGGGCCTCCTGTGACCGCCTCCGCGCTCTCTTAAGCCCGTTGACTCTCCACACCCTGGATGAGGATGCTGAGGAGGAGTTGGGGGGACCTGTGATTCTACAGGAGGCCAGGAGAGCCATCTCCTCTATGACTAATGGGAAGACCCCCAGCTCGGATGGTATTCCTGCAGAATTGTACAGGAAATAGGAGTCCAAACTAGCTCCGAGACTGGTGTCCTTGTATGCAGAGGCACTGCAGCTTGTCCACCTGCCAGAAACTACGCAAGATGTATTGGTGATTCCACTCCCCAAGACTGTGGCCCCAGACGCTGGGGTGAAGGACCTCTCTCAATGTCCAATACTGATTTTAAAATACTTGGTAAAGTACTGGGGCTCAGGTTACTTCCACGTATGAAGAGCCTAATCCACGCAGATCAAAATGGTTTCATCTCCTCCCATAGTACCTCGTCTATAATTTACGTAGACTGTACTCTGAGCTTTACCATCCAAAGGCATGGAACCTGCAGCAGGCCACCATTCTGTCAGTTGACCTAGAGAAGGTCTTTGACACTGTGAGCTGGGACTATCTATTGGAGGTCATGAGGCGCCTGGAATTAGTGGAAGACTGGGTGAAGTGGGTGAAATTATTGTATACGCGCCTCATGGCAAGGGTTAAGATGGGTAAGAACATCTCACCACTATATCGGGTGGCACGGGGCACTAGACAGGGATGTGCACTGTCGCCATGCCTATTTGCCCTGGCGATAGAGCTCCTGGCTGAACTATTCCATTATGAGGGGAGGGTATAGGACTAACTATAGATGGGAGAACATACACTATCTCTCTCTATGCGGATGATTTACTAATCTACTTGAGTGACACCATAAAAGACAAATACTTCTCTTCACCTCCTTGAGACATTTGGGAGGCTGTCAGGTTTGCGGGTCAATAAGCACAAAACATACCTGTTCCCAGTGGCTGGACCACGGATCAGGCCCGACCTACCTGCATATCTTAACTGGGCATCGGACACTTTGAAATACCTGGCCATCCAGATTGCCAACTCACTGGCAGACCTGAGAGAAGATGATTTAGATAAAGCGCTTAGATCGCTTATATCTAATGTGATGTTTTGGCGTGCACTGCGACTCCGTATTATGGCTAGAGTCTCCTTAACCAAAATGGTCATCCTACCCAGTCTGTTATATTATTTTGCCAGTACTAATGCCCTTGGGATGGTTTTGTAACCTGGATTCCCTGATGAGAGACTTAATTTGGGGCGATGGGAGGTGGAGTGTCGCTCAAGATTATGAGACACCCTACTGTGGAGGAGGCATAGCAGTGCCGGATTTTGAGCTCTAAAAGCTGGCTCACCAACTGCAATGGTTGGCACAATGTCTGTAGGAAGTGAAAACAGAGGGGACTTTCTTGACGGAACCAAACCAGAACCCTAGATTCTTTCTGGCCAAAATGGATTAGTTACTTACCTGTAATCCTAGTTCTCTTCCAGGGGTATCCTCATCAAAGTCATAAGCATTAGAATATTCCCGCCCATGCGCGGGACCCCGGAAACACTATATGTGCCCCACATATATATACTCATATATATATATATATACATACACATATACTTATATATATATATATATAAACAAGCAATTGCAGCCAAATATACAATAGAGCTGGATTATGCTGTAAAGAATTTCCACCATACATGAAACATATGCATTAGAATCATGAAAAACAACACTAAAGATTGTTTTGAAACTGTTTTAATGCTGAAAAAGCAGTAGAAATTCTTATTATATCCTGAAAGCATAGAAAGCTCCCAGGCTGCATTGCAAACACACAGTCTGAAAAGACTGAAAAGCTAACCTGTAGCTGCATGCTGCAAAAAAACTGACACCGTGCCTTTAAGGCACTCATGACCCCCAGTATCCCATCATGCCTCAGGGGTGACAGTTGGGTCAGTTGTTCTTTTCGGAGACTAAAAAACCATGGAAACAAATAGGTTAACAATATCTCCAAATTAATAAAGATCCTTTGCCCGGGGAGGCGGGAGGGTTGCTTATGATTTTGTTAAAGATACCCCTGGAAGAGAACTAGGACTACAGGTAAGTAACTAATCCTTCTCTTCCAGGGGATCCTCATCAATAGTCATAAGCATTAGAATAAAATAGCGAGCCTCACCTCATCTCCCTGCGGGCAAAGGAATAACAATACAGTAATAACATTACTAAGCCCAGAAAAAAATTAGGCTTGTACAGGCCGCAGGCTACCCAAATAGATTCCTCAACGAGGCTTGTCCTACTTGAGTATCAGTCCTGGAATCAGATTCAAGACAGTAATGCCTTGTAAAGGTATGAACTGATCTCCAGGTTGCAGCCTTGCAAATCTCTGACATAGGGACATCATGCAGGAAAGCTACTGTGGCTGCTTTCCCCCTAGTAGTATGCTTTAGTTGACAAAAGTAAGGGCTTGCCTGCAAGCTGATAAGCCAATTTAATACAGGAGACAATCCATCTGGAGATGGATTTCTTGGCAGCTGGAAAGCCCGTTCTCATTGGACCATAGTTGATAAACAATTGGTCCGCCTTCCTACTCTCTTTGGTCTTTTCCAAATAAAATTTAAGGACTCTTTTGAGATCTAAAGAGTGCAGAGACCGCTCAGCCGGGGTCGTAGGATTTGGAAAAAAAGAAGGAAGAGAAATGGACTGATTTATGTGAAAATCAGAGACAACCTTAGGTAAAAATGATGGATGTGCCCTTAAGACTACTCTGTTGTGATGGAAAACAGTGTAGGGTTCTCTTGTACACAGCGCTTGTATTTCACTGACACTGCGCGCTGATGTAATTGCAACTAGAAAAGCGGCCTTCCATGATAGGTGTTGCAAAGAAGCTCTGTGGATGGGTTCAAAGGGGGGGCCCATCAACTTAGACAACACTAGGTTTAATTCCCACGGAGGAGAAGGGTTTCTAACAGGGGGGGTACACTTTCTTCAACCCCTGTAAGAAGTCCTTGACCACCTCCATCTGGAAGATGGAGGGCTGAGCAGGAGACTTCCTATAAGCCGTAATGGCCGAGAGGTGCACCCTGATCGAAGCATATTTAAGCCCGGATCTTGCTAGGTACAGCAGGTAAGGCAGAATTACATCCTCCTGTGCTGATAAAGGATCAAAGTGATGTTCTCTGCACCAAAGAAAAAACCTCTTCCACTTAAACGCATAAGACGTTCTTGTGGAGGGTCGTTTCGCTTCCTTTAAAATGTGCATACAATCAGGTGGCAAATTTAAATGTCCGTATTGTAGGACCTCAGGAGCCATGCTGTTAAGTGCAGTGAGGGAAGGTTGGGATGAAGAATCTTCCCCCCCATCTTGGTCAGCAGGTCCGGCCTGCAGGGCAGTCTCCTGGGTGGAAGCAGCGACAACTGTAGAAGGTCCGGGTACCACCACTGCCGAGGCCAGTCCGGGGCTACCAGGATCATGGTAATGCTGGATCTGATGAGTTTGGAAACCACCTTCGGAATCAGGGGCAGAGGAGGAAATGCGTAAGCAAATGTCTGACCAATCCATCAAAACCCCTGACCATTTTTTTGTTAGTCAATCCATCAAAAGGGCATTCCCCTTGTCCCTGGACGGTGGAATCTGGATGCGAAGGCGTGGCATTTTGAGTTTTCCTCGTCCGCAAACAGATCTATTTCTGGACGACCCCAACGATGGACGAGAGAGGACGCGACCGAGTTCCGCCCTGCTTGTTCAGGTAGAACATTGTCGTTGTGTTGGCCGTTTGAATCAGAACTGAGTGTGATTTGAGTGCAGGAAGGAAGGACTTCAGAGCCAGATGGACTGCTCAAAGCTCCAGCATGTTGATATGGTAGGTCTGTTCCTTTGCTGACCACCTTCCTTGAATCTGCAGACACCCATGTGTGCTCCCCAGCCCTGGAGAGACGCGTCTGTGACTATAGACTGTGTCGGGAGAGGTTGGTGAAAAGGCACTCCCACCAGAAGGTTGTGAGGGTGAGTCCACCATTTGATGGAGGTCTTCGTCACCTGGGAAAGATAGATCCGGTCTTCCCAGAGCCCTGTCGACTGATCCCATTGATCTTCCAGAGCCTGCTGCAAAGGTCACATCCTCAGCCTGGCGTGAGGAATCAGGAAGATGCAGGACGCCATGGAACACAGCAGAGACGCCACTTGACGCGCTGTTGGATTCTGGGACTGTAGTAGAACTCTGCACTTCTGCTACATAGAAAATAGTCTCTGCACTTTTCCCAGTTTTGTACCCAGGTAGTGTATGGATTGGGTCGGTAGTTCTACTGACTTCTCCATGTTGACGTGGAGGCCGAGCCTGTGCAATTGTAGCAGGCAAAGGTGGAAGTCGTTCTCTACCTGCTGAGGAGATGGGCCTTTTAGGAGCCAGTCGTCTAGGTAGGGAGAGACGAAAAGTCCTTTTTTGTGCAGGAAGGCTGCCACCACTGCCATGCATTTGGTGAAGACTCTCGGCACTGACTTTAGTCCGAAAGGCAGGACCCTGTACTGGTAGTGTTTGTTGCCTATCAGAAACCTTAAGAACTTCCGATGTCGCATGGCAATTGGAATGTGGAAGTAGGCATCTTGCAAGTCCATCGAACACATCCAATCTCCTACTTGCAGATGTGGACATATTTGCTGAAGAGCAATCATGCGGAACTTCTCCTTGACTATGTTCTTGTTCAGAACACGAAGATCCAGGATGGGCCGGAACTTGTTTTCCTGAGCCTTTTTGGGGACAAGAAAATATCTGGAGTAGACTCCTTTTCCCCTTTGAGAGGGAGGCACTTCCTCTATAGCTCGTTTTTGGAGAAGAGCCATCACCTCTTTTCGGAGCAGATCAAGTTGGTGCGGACGAGATTTCTTTGGGGGAATGTCCTGTTGAGGCGCACGGAAACGAAGAACATATCCATTGCGCAGTGTATTCAGCACCCATCGATGGTTCGTGATGCTGTCCCACTCTGCCAGATGTTTTGAAACACTTCCTCCCACTGGAGGGGATAACGGCGCTAGAGGAAGCCAGTGCTCATTGTTTTCCTCCTCTAGCCGAAGTAGAGGACTGCTGGTGACCTCCTCTACCTCGGTTGGCTTTACCACCCCGAAACTTGGTCTTGCCCTGGGATTTGTTCTAGGACCACTGAGGGGTTTGAACCCTCTGTTGAGCCCCTCTGCCTCTGTTGGTCTTGAAACGGCGTTTGAACTCTTTCTTTTTTTCTAGGCCGACTGCCTTGACAGTGTCGAGCTCGGCTTTCATCCGACTCATTTCATCATCCGTGTGCTGGCCAAAGAGAGATGTGCTGGTAAACGGGAGGTTCAGAATGCGTTGTTGCGCATCAGGCTTGAGGCCTGTCAGGCGCAGTCACGAAGAACGTCTGGCACATACCCCATGGGCATAGGTATGTCCCGCCAGTATTGCTCCATCTGCAGCAGTGCTAATTATCTGATTAGCCACAAGACTTCCTTACGTCAGGGTCTCCTCGAAGTCTTGCTGGTCCTCCTTAGGTAATTTTGATTTAAAACGCTCCATTGAGTCCCATAAGGCTCTATCGTACCTGCCCAAAAGCGCAGCCGCGCTAGAAACATTCAGCGTCGAAGCGGCAGAACTGCAGACCTTGCGACCCCACGAGTCTTGCAACTTGCTGTCCTTATCAGGAGGAGTTGAGGAGGAGGGAGAGACTGAGTGGGTCTTTCGTGCCGCCGCCACAACTAATGAGTCGGCGGGAGGGTCCGTTTTCACAAAGGTCGGATCAGAGGGTGCGACCTTATACTTCTTCTGGATGAGAGCCGGCACCGCTCTTACTGATGCTGGAGCCAAGAACACATCATTGACAGGATCCATGATCCCTGGGCCCAACGGTAACACTGGACGAGAACCCGACTTTTGGTGAAGGGTCTCAAAGATCACTGTCGTGGAGACCTGTGGCACAGACATCTCGATGTTTAATTTCAATGCACCCTTCTGTAGGACATCATGGTAGGTGTTGATATCGTCCACCGGGGAAACCCTAGAGACAGGGCTATCCACACCAAGGTAGGAGAGTAATCCCGCATGGAAGAGCGGGTAGAAGAGGTAGAATAAGTAGCTGGTGTTCGAGCTCTTCTTTCTCGGGATCTTCTGGCTGGTACCTCCTGTCTAGGGGAACGGTTGCGTCTCCTCTCGTGAGACCTTCCTGAGCGCTCTTCTCATGCATGGGAACGAGATGCAGCTTGTCTCACAGGCGATCTTTCTCTGCGCCTGGGAGGGCTGCGTCTATCCACTTCGTCGACCAGTCTTTGTAGTGGAGATCTGTGCACTGGGCTGACATATTCCTGCAGCCGTCTTATGGCCCCCGAGTCTCGCCAATGGTGCAGAGGCCTATTCCATCTGGGAGACAACTGCACACCCTCAGTGGGAGGTATGCGGGCAGGACTTCTCGATCTGCGGGCAGGACTTCTGGATCTTGATTGGGATTTGGAAGAGCCCGAAGAATGACGGGAGGCTGATTCAGTCACAAGGATCACTGAACCCTCCCTGGATCTCGTAGCCGAGCGTTCAGCTCGTTCGCGGTGTCTCGACGTCGATCTGGACCGTTCATGGTGCCTCGACGTCAAATGCTCCGAAGGAGCCTGCTTCGACTCCGAGCGATGATGATCTGTCGACGTCGACCGGCGCTGCTCCGCCGGCGAAGAGGTCCTTTCCTTCGACGCCGGTGGATCAGACAATCTCGGCGTCGTCGTATGTCTCGGTGGTGAACGGCGAGAGGGATGATGGTCTCTCGACGTCGATCGGCTTAGTGCGGCAGACGACGGAGCCTCTCTTGACCTCGAATGTCTACGTGATGACGGCGGAGGGGTATTGGTCGCCCTCGACGCCGAACGTCGAGGCGACGTCTGCGAAGATCTCCTCCTCGACGCCGATCGACGCCTAGTTGTCAACGGCGGAGGACTTGGGGCTCTCGACGTCGATCGCTTACCCTGCGATGACGGAGGTGAGCCAGCGCTCGACGCCGAACGTCGTGATGACGACGACAGCGGAGTCACCTTATCCCTCGACGCTGAACGTCGCCAGGTTGACATCAGCGGAGGAGACACACTTTTCGACGCCGGTCGTCGCCTGGTTGACGACGGCGGAGGTGTCACGCCCCTCGACGCCGATCGTCGCCTAGTTGACGACGGCGGAGGGGTCTTATCTCTCGACGCCGATCGTCGCCGAGTTGATGATGGCGGAGGGTCTGGACATCTCGACGACGACATACCTGCTCTTCTTGACGGCGAGCACGCCTCCGACGGTGAAATTCGTCGTTTTTTCGAAGTATGACCCACCGGTTGCTCCTTTCTCAGCGCCGAGCCCGACGCTGAAGATGCAGGACGAGAAGACTCACCCTTTGAAAGTTCTCTGGACCTCTTGGAGCTCTTCTTAGCTGGGGACCTCCCTCTAGAAGACCTACGGGCTAGGCCATAGACACAAATTCTCTCTCTGTCTTTTAAAGTTCTTGATGACAGACTCACAGTGAGGGCAGGTCCTTGGGTCATGGTCTTCAGGTAAGCACAGGATGCATACCTCATGGCTGTCCGTCTTTGCCTTCTTCTTGCCACAAGAAGGGCATTTGTCAAAAAAGGAAGGCATTTTCAAAAGAAAAAGACTACCAACAAGAGAAAACCTACTTGACCAGATGAAAAACGTCGAAGTAAGGTAAAAAAAGTAGAAATCTGAGAGAATTTTCTGTCAGAAAACAGAAAAAGAGTGGAGCTGTGAAACCAGGATCCTTCCTGAAGGAGCCGGAAAGAACAACTGACCCAACTGTCACCACTGAGGCATGATGGGGTAATGGGGGTCATGAGTGCCTTAAAGGCACAGTGTCAGTTTTTTTGTAGCCTGCAGCTACAGGTTAGCTTTTCAGTCTTTTCAGACTGTGTGTTTGCAATGCAGCCTGGGAGCTTTCTATGCTTTCAGGATATAATAAGAATTTCTACTGCTTTTTCACCATTAAAACAGTTTCAAAACAATCTTTAGTGCTGTTTTTCATGTTTCTAATGCATATGTTTCATGTATGGTGGGAATTCTTCACAGCATAATCCAGCTCTATTGTGTATTTGGCTGAAATTGCTTATATATATATATATATATATATATATATATATATATATATATATATATATATATATATATATATATATATATATATGTGATGTAATGTAATGCTATGTAAAAGAATGCGTTGTAAAGGATGTTGTGATGTAAAAACTGCGTTGTAAACGCATGCATTGTAAATGTATGTTATGTTCTGTTATGTCGCTTTTATATAGCGTACGGCTACTCAGCAAGAGTGTCCCGACGCTTTCCACCTATGCATTGTAACGTCATACATTCTTAAAAAACTACCCGATATCCAAGTGCTCTAATTGATCCCCTCGTAACTGATGATGAACAAGTTACAACTGAATCCTTGGATGAAAATATTTTTAACTGCGACCAAGTCGATTAATAAGATTTTGATATCTCGGAAAAGGCACTACCCTCGTCCTTGAAAGAGATTATTCTTCCCCGATAATATTCAACACCCTAGTAGTTCCCCATGGTGGCCCACAAATACGTGGCCAAGTTTATTAAGAGGTGGATAAAGAACCCCCTTGAAAGAGAGTCAAGAAATATGCTTAAGGCAGAATGTTCAAGACCCATGGTCCAAGATAAATTTTGCCTCACCCCTAATTTGGACCCCAATCAAGTTCTTATTCAAAATGGGCAGGACCCTAGGAAAGGGATGGAACGCTTCCTCAAAAACTGCCAAGATCGCATGCTTGACATTCTTGGCCCTTTATGCCAAATGATCGACCTAATTGAGGAGAGCTACATTTAATGGTTCTACACCCACCATTGATTTATCAAGAGGATGGAGCCAGAGAACACGAATCCTCCTTCGTAATGCACATGCTACAATAAATACCGAGAGAAGGAAAGTTGTTTTATCAAAAATTGACCCCAAGTTCTGTGACATGGCAGAGAAGGAACCATCAAAGAATCCTAATGGGCTTCTCTTTGGGGAGGACATGATCAAGGGTCTGGGTAAATACGTGGCAATCTTCACAGCTTTGGATAAGGCGCAAGCTAACATGCACAGAGTCTTTAATCCGAGTGTTTTTGCTAGGGCCGGCATAAGGGGTCTCTCTGCTGGCCGCCCCTACCAAAGACCCTACTTCAGGCAAAGAGGATTCGGTCGCCCCTACCAGACAAACTCTTCCTTCTACCCTCAACGAGGACATTCCTCCCGCTCAAGAGGCTTCAAAACCAGTGGCGTTAACTCCTCCAACACTTCAAGTATGTACTTTTTCTCCTCATCCTTCCTCTTCAACAGGGAAAGTGGGGGGGGTCGCCTAAAACATTTCCTACACATCTGGAAACTAATTACACACTATCCATGGGTACTAGAAACTGTTCAGGGTTTCAAAATAGATTTAATTGAAAAACCAATCAAGTTATAACACCCAAATTACTAAATCTGACTCTAGAGCAACAGTCTATTGTAAATTCTATGTTGACGAAGCGATCGATTGTAGAAGTCCCTTGGGAGCCTAAGAATTACCTGGGCAATATTTTCCGGGTGGAAAAGTAGGACAAATCTCTCACCTACAATCATTTCAAGATGGAAGGTATCCATCTCCTCATGGACATGCTTTTAGAAAGACTGGTTAGTGAAACTAGACTTAAAGGATGCCTGCTTCACAATTCTAATGGCAGAAGAATCCCATTCCTTTCCACAATTTGCGTGGAACAACCACCTTTATCAGTTCCAAGCTCTCCCTTTCGGTCGATCATCTGCTCCTAGGTGCTTCACTAGAACTATGAAGGCCATTACCACAGTTCTGAGAGAAAGGGGTGTCCACCTGATAATCTAATTAGAGTACATCCACATCATGTCTCAAGACCACTCTCAAATTCTGAAAGACTTGAATACTGCTGTAGAATTATTAGAGAGTACAGGCTTTATCATAAACAGGGGAAAATCCATCATGACTCCCTCAAGGTCTCTAGAGTTCCTGGGCTTCACAGTAGACCCCGTGAAGTCTATGCGGTTACTTCCTCCGAAAAAGATTTCCAAGATTCGGAAAAAAATGAGTCATGTTCTGAAACTCGATCCTGTAACCTTAAGGAAACTAGCAAGACTCCTGGGCCTCTTATCATCAATCCAAGCTATTTTCCCGGGTCCTTTACACTATAGGGCCCTTCAAAAGTTGAAGGGCAGAGCCCTCCGATCTGGCCTTTGCTCCGTAGACAAAATTCACCTAGACACAGAAGCCAAGACAGAACTGACTTGGTGGTTAGAAAATCTGGATGCATGGAATGACAAAGCCATATTTGGGATTTATCTGGAATTTGTGCTGGAATCAGATGCCAGCCTTCATGGCTGGGGTGCTTGCTATCAGAATACAGGAGGCTTATGATCCTATTCAGAGAGTTTGCACCACATAAACTTTCTGGAGTTAACCGTCGGGCTTTATGCCCTAATGAGTTTCAAACAATCCCTTCAGGGGAGGTCAGTCATTCTCAAAATGGACAATATGTCGGCCGTTGTCTACATAAATCACCTACGGGGCACCAGGTCACCAGACCTCTTCAACCTGGCCAAAAAAAGATGGATGTTCTGCTTGGAACACAAAATGTGGTTAAGAGCAGAAAACCTTCTGGGTCAAAACAATGATTGTGCAGATTTGAATTCAAGGTTCGTCGTAGATCACACCGACTGGAAACTAAACCCAAACACGTTTAAGTGTCTAGATTATCTTTGGGGTCCCTTAGAAGTAGACCTCTTTGCGAGCACTCGCGTTTAAACTTCACAGATACTTCAGCTGGATGCCAGACCTGTGTGCGCTGGCAGTGAACACCTTTCTTAAACCTTGGAAAGGAATTCGGGGATATGCTTTTCCTGCCTTTGCAATGATCCACCGAGTCCTTCAGAAGTTGAGGATGGAACAATCTTTAATAGTCCTAATAACACCCTTTTGGCCGCCTGATTTCCAACGATCTTGGAATTAGCTTACGAAATATCCTTTCTACTTCCAGCTTCACCAGGCCCCCTAAGAGACAGAGACGGTTTGGAACATCCCCTTCTTCAGAACGGGACTTTGAACCTTCTTGCCTGGAAAGTGTCAGGCGAGCCAATAGAATCTCTGAGCATTCGGCACAGGATTCTTCTCTCACTAAGAAGCATGGGCACCTGGTATACACCATAGATACATCTTCATCGGGAAAAGATGGTTTTGTTGGTGCTTGGAAAGGAACCTGGATTCCGTGGAGGTTCCTATTGTGCATGTAGCCAATTTTCTTGTTGAACAATTTCCTATAGGTCAAATAACTGTTCTAGATCAGCCATTTCTGAGGGTCACATAGGAAACCCTATGGGACATAAAATCATTACATGACCTTTTTTCTAACTGGCCCGAAAATACCTTGCTTTATAATAAAAGACTTTCTATTAAGCTAGCTTCTCTCCTATGTCTAATATCCTGCCGTAGGATTTCGGATGTTAAAGCACTGGAACTATCTAACAGATATTAGGACTCCTTCGGGGTCAGATTTGAAATTATCAAGAGAACAAAAACAATGTCTGATATTATTTTTTACCCACGGTTCAATGCTTGTAAAAACCTGTGTGTGGTAGATTGTACGAAGGAGCATGATTCAAGGATGAACCAACATCGCACCGCTGGTGTAAACCAACTTCTTATTCCTTTGTTAAACCCTTCAAACCTGTCTCGTCTTCTTCCATAGCTAGTTGGGTTAAACTGGCTATTCAATTGGCAGGCATTGATCTCCAAGATTTAAGGCACATTCCTCCACAGGCACTATGGCTAGCCAGTCCTTTTGGAAAGGAGGTAAGTTAGATGACATTCTTAAGGCAGCAGAGTGGTCCAGTTCCTATACCTTTGCAAAACATTACTGCAAACCTGTCGAACACATGTCTGACGTAGCTTTAATACACTACCAACATGCATAATGGTAGCCTCCGGTCTTGTAATGAAATTGCGATTCTTCTTTTACCATGACCAGAGAATCTGGATTTCATCAAAGACATAGAGGCTAACATTATCCCAACCCTCCCTCTCGGGAGTAGATTTTAACATCTTTTCAATTTATTGCATTTGTCTTGTTCACAGAGTTTTATATTATGTTAATGTTTTGTTAGGAATTTAACTCTGTTTTTCTTTGTTTTTTGCCTTTATTATGCACTATTTATTATCACCAATTCTCTTCCCCCCTTTACTTAGGGCATTACGTTCAACTCCTAATATTTTGTCCTTTTTCAGATAATTCAACTTCATGGGCTCCTCATCAAGATAGAGTTCAATCAAGTCTCGACATCACACCTTCTTTCTACTTGGAATTCTTCATTGCCTTAAGGAGAAGCCTTTGCCATCACAATTCTATCTCTTGGATTTCGTTACCTTTAGAAGAACTTTACCTTTTTTCTCATTGCATTTAAAAGAGGCAGATCTGTGTGTTCCTGTTGCCTTCGTAACATATGAACATTCTATAGCTTTGCTTTGTGATGTAACTTTAAAATGGCTGCTTGAAGTTGCATTAAAAGAATAATGCATAATGTTAGCCTCCGTGTCTTTAATGAAATCCAGACTCTCTGGTCATGGTAAGAGAAGAATCGCAATTGTATATGTAAATGCCAATCAAGATATATATTTAAAAAAAGTGAGACCCCACAAGGGTGAAGTGCGCTCCACAAATGTGCTTGTTGTGGAATGTTCAGATCAGGTATCTATTAAAAATCAAAGACACAAGCCAAGGACAGTGGGGCGAGTTGCAAATACGTCAATGTTGGGAGTACTTCAAAGTTCCAGGGACTATTGAAATTCAGTACAGAACTCTTCAATGCTTTTCGGAATGCAGCTGCCAAATAGCCTTAATGGGCGAAGCAATACCACTACAGCATCCCTGTCTGGCTAGGTCCATTATATGACTAAGTACATTTTGCGGGTTCAATCTCACCAGATTTAATTTTAATCATTACTGCTCTTTACACATTTTAATTATTTTTTAACTTCTGCTGTATATTTTGTTCTTAAATATTTTGTCAAAAACAAATATTAGCTTTTTGACATTTAAAACAGTGCACATTCTCTAAAGACTTACGCCGAACCTGCACAATCTCTTCTGGAGTGCAGATCGAAGCTGCATTCTCCTAGAATAGATTGGATTCATATCAGTCATTGTGGATCCGCAAAAATGTGTTAGTGATAAAATCAGGACCGTAGTTTCCAATGAGAAAAAGCCAATAGATAAACAGTAAAACACGACCAAAGAAGCACTAAAGACCTGAATACATTAAAATCCATTGCACTTAACTGTCAAGCTTATACACTTTTTTCGAATTTTTAAAACTTCTTCGGTCTGGCTAACACTGTATTCCCCTATCTTTAAAGCCACTAAATGTGTTATTTCATACAATGCATGACACTTTAAAGAAGCAGCTCCTTACCTATCTAATTTCCGACAGTAAACCCTTTGTTAAGTACAACATACCACGATTTGTTTTAAAAAAACATTGAGAATACATTCTTAGCATAAAATGCTTAAAACAGACTGTGCACCCCAGGCACTTCAGAAATAACCCTGAAGACATTGGTTCTGGGATTGAAAGTCACACTGCTCATGGAGATGGTTTACTAAACTAAGTTATTAGTCAGCCTGGAGCTCAGATGCTTCAGTGGTGGCCTCTGTACACTTCTTGTTGTTCAGTAAGGAGTGATACACGGGCAGGCACTGTGTGATAACTGATTTAGCTGCTCAATCCTGATGAAGACCAAGGATCCAGAACTTACCAGCTTCTGGAAGAGGTGGCCCACCGTCACCTTGTTGTCCCACTGCTGCACCTGGGGGCAGAGGCTGTCATAGAACTCTTTGTGGATGTCATAGATGTCTTGGATCTTGTAGAAGATGTTCTCGATCTGCTGGGCAGTGAGCACCGGCTGAGATGTGGTTGCCGTGGCCTTCAGCGGCTTTATTGGCTGCAATGAGAAGAAAGTGAGGGGTTAAAAAAAGAATGACCAACATGTGAAGCAAAAGAGCAGTGGCATGAGCACAGTGTCGAACGGAAGTGTGGCTGAAAGGGCCACACTTAAGAAAAGAAACTTCATGGCTGCACAGCTTGCTGGTCTCAACCTTGCCCAAAGCTAGAATGCGTAATTTTTTATGGCATGCTTCATATGCGTTTCCTACACAACAAATTGTGTGTCTCATTCATTATGTCCTCTGTTTCCAAATAAATGAAAGATGAACTATTAAATATGAAACTAAAATTTCAAAGGAACTATATGGTAACCTTTCTACTGCAGGTGTAATTATAATTGCACAGGTGTTATCCCATTGGAAGCAATAGAAAAGATGCTAGCATTTGGCGACTGCGGAGTAGTCAAATCAAGCTACTAAAGCCACAGGGTGTCCCAAGGTGGTACTTGTGCTGGGGACAGGATAAGAACTATTTACAAACAAGGAAGAGTGGCGGGCAAGTTCTCCAGCACACAACCTTGGAACAGTGATATTAATGGGTTGTGATTATCTGCTACAGCAGACCCCGTGCATAGTACAATGGGAAGCCCCTCAAATAGGAGGCGGGAGCAGTGACTGGTTGAGTTGATTTTACGTCCGATCATTTCTTTTGAAATGAAGTTTGGCAGATCCTGGTAATGAATCAGTTCACAGCAGCTATCAAGAACAGAGACAGCAGGAACGGTCTGTGAAATCATTTTTAGACAAATTCTGAGATCCCGGAAACTATAGACAGATCACACACATTTAAGGCCCTGGGTGGGTCCTACATTGAAGGGAAAGAGGTCTGACACCAGAACCCTAGAAAGCCAGTGATTGCTGCCATACCTAGTAGAAGAAAGAACAAACATATCCAATGGAGAATACATAACATATAGGACCATTATAATGCTTTGGACTATGTGCTCCTGACATGGAACATAAATAACCCCCCCCCCCGCACCCTTCTGCGCCAGACTAGTTCACAATATGCTACAGACACCTGAGAGGACAGACTTGGAAGATAAAAGATGGACCTTCGGGGGGGGGGTGTGTGTGTGTGTGTGTGTGTGTGTGTGTGTGTGTGTGTGTCTGTCTGTCTGTCTGTCTGTCTCTGGACGCTCACGCCGCATACCAGGATCTCTGACAACTGACTAACGTTGTTGGAATCCTGGCATGCCGCGTTCAGCACCAGATCGTGGAACACGGTACAAAAGATGCAAAGTGTTGAAGGACATCCTCATGCCAGGTTTGAAGCACGAGGATGTTAAATCTCACAACTTCTCCCTCCCCCCTTACAATAAAGTAGATACAAATTGCAATTAGTAAACTGAATAACAAATGGAACACAAATGAAGAAGGAAGAAAAATAGGAAGAACACTTTTACAGAAATAAAATATTCCAAATGTTAAGACATAACACTCATTATATTTTGAAGGTAACTTTCTACAGCGAGTTTTCAAATCAGATGATGAGACAAGTGCATCATTATTTGTTGCCACGGAGATACATTTTCACCATCAGGAATAGTATCATGAATAAAATGAATCCAATCAGAAACATCTAAATCCTAACTGTAGAGCTTAATCAAAGAATCAGCTTGGGAGTCACAAAGGTTAACAAGCGATCTTTGATTCCACCACACCTTTTTCCCAAGGAAAAAGGGGTGACACCAGTGACCTGAACAGGTGGCGAAAAAGTTTAAGACCCCTTTGGTGTCTTTTTAGGATTTTTAATGAGAACCCAACTAACAACCTTGAGGTGTGTCGAATTGAAGTGTTCGCCTGCATCATGAAGAAAATTCATAATAGTTTGTTTATTAACAACTCTAGATGCTACTTCCTTGTTGCATTGATGATTATTAACATGCTTGTTAATTAACCAATTTGGAAACAAATTGTCTGCCTCTCAAAAGAGAAAACGGGGAAACACCTGTGGTACAATGGGGAGAGATATTGTAAGACCAAAGTTTCGAGTCCAAAAATCCTGGACATCATGTTGAGAGGAAATAGCAGTTTGAATGGCATCTTTAACTAATCTATTGGCTCTCTCAACCAGGCCATTAGAGGTTGGCGAGTAAAGAGCAACTTTAAAGTGTTTCACATCGCAATCAGTGAGAAATGAAGTACATTTTTGAGAAATGAAATGGGTTCCATTATCTGAAACCAACACAGAAGGAGATCCTTCCACAGAAAAGATTTTTTTTTTCATGTTATGGCATTAGTAGAAGTGGGAGCATCACAAAGCATGTGATAAATCCACTTAGAGTGATAATCAATCAACAAATAAATACCTGATGTCATGAGGTAACAAATCATAGGGTCCGGCAAAATCCAGACCAACCTTGTCCCAAGATTTTGTAGGAAAAGGAACAGGATGTAACGGGGTGTTGATGACTTTCCATTTTTTGTCTGATAATAAGCATCCAGGACAAGAGTCAATATGACAATTTAGCTGAGATTCTAAGGATGGCCACCAATAGTAAGACTTAATGAGTTGAGAAGTTTTGGATAATCCTAAATGGCCTTTATGAGTAAGTTTAATGATATCATTCCTGATATCAGAAGGTGGAACAAACAAATCATGTCTCATGACCATATCATTGACTAGGGATAACTCGGAACAAACCATGGCAAATGCTTTCAACTCTTTGGAAAGTTTCCTATTTTCTGGCCAACCTTTAACAATATAATTCGAGACCAGTTTGAGATTCTCGTCTTTCTCTCACGCTTTTAACCAGGATTCTTCAGTGATGCTAGAAAATGATTCAATAGCATCAAGAGTTGCAATCACACATTCTGTGTCTTCTGAACTCTCAATTTCTGAAAGATCATGCAAAGCCATGCGAGAGAGTCAATCAGCCCTGAAATTTCTTCCTCCAGAAATATGTTTTATTATGAAATGAAACTCTTGAAGCTTAGACATAAGTCTAACCAACCTAGATGATGCTTTTCCAAGACCATTAGCAGTTAATAGCTGAGTAAGAGGCTTATGATCAGTGAAAAGTTCAATTTCACGACCCCAAATGTAATTTTTGAACTTTTCTATGGCCCACGCACAGGCAAGAGCCTCATGCTCAATAGTGCTGTCATGAGTTTCAGACGGTTTTAACATTCTTGAGGAAAAATCAATGGGGTGTTCCTTGCCTGAGACCCATTGGCCAAGAACTGCTCCTAATCCAGTAAGACTAGCGTCCACCATAATGAAACATTTCGATGAGTCATGAAAAGGGTGAAGAGCAGGGGCATCAACAATGAGTTTCTTTACTTGAGAAAAAGAAGAAACTTCCTCAGACCAGTCAAATTTTGCACCTTTGCGCAAAAGAGCACGGAATGGCTCACCTGTCTGGGCATACCCTTTCACAAAACGTGCATAATATTCTGCAAGCCCAAGGAAAGATCGAAGAGCATCTTTGTCTTTCGGAGGAGTGGCATGGCTAATGGCTTTAATGAGGGAAGTTTTTGGCTTGATACCCTCGGAAGAGAGTGTATGACCCAAATATTCTAGTTGTTGTGTGGTAAATTTGCATTTCTCAACCCTGATTGTCATTCCTGCTTCATTCAGTTTGTTGAGGACAGAACATAAGTTGCTTAAATGTGTCTCCCAATAATCAGCATATACCAAGATATCATCTTGGTAGGCCTGAACTCCTGGAATGTTTTTGAAAAGATTGTCGATGATTTTCTGAAAAACGCTGGCTGCTGAAGCCAGGCCAAAGGGTAATTTAAGATACTTAAAGACACCAAAAGGTATAACAAAAGTGGTAAACTCTTGAGAATCAACTGTCAGAGGCACCTGATGGTAAGCTGACCAAAGGTCAATGATTGAAAAAGATTTTGCACCTCCCAAAATGGCTAGAAGTTTGTGGATTTTAGGAAGGGAGTGGCAGTCAACAAGTATGCTTTTAACGTGCGCAAATCCACACACAATCTGACCTCACCAGATTTTTTGCGACCAATGACAATGGGAGAAACCCACTCAGAGGAATCAGATGGAGCAATTACACCCTCATCACAAAAAGTTTAAAGTAGAGATTTTAGTTCACCTTTGCCACTAAGAGGTACAGGACGTACCTTATGAACAACAGGTTGGGCATCAGATTTCAACCTAATTTGATGTTGGAAACCTTTAACAGTTCCTAATTTTAAAAAAAAAAAAAATTGGAAATGTATCTAGACCTTTTTAATGTCAGATGCGTGGTCTGCGAGAGATAAACAGTCTGTTTTGGGATGACAATCATTTCTGGAACCAGCAGGAATGTAGGCTTGAGGAGGATCGCCTAAAGAAATGGGATTGTCAGAACCTAGAATAAGGCGCAAACCCATTTTTGCCAAATCTTGCCAACAGATGATGGTGCGTCCTTTAACTGCAAAGTACACTTTTGTAAAAATGGACTTTCCTAAACATTCAAGTCTATAATTAAAATAACCTAGCATATCCATATCGAACTCGCCATAGGCCTTTGGTTTGAAATCCGTTGGAGATAAGAAAATAGATCCTTCCCATTTTTTGAGGAACATTACATCTGAAAGAATGGTTATGGGAGAACCAGAGTCAGCCATGATGGGAATTTCGATATTACCAAAGAAGGCCGTTCCTAATGGACCTTTGACACATTGTGGAGTGAAAACAGAATTACATTCAATAGAAACTACCATGTCTTGAAAGTGATCAGAGCAGTTATCAATTGGGTCAGAGTAGTTAACACTATTGATTCTGGTAGTTTCTTTGCAGATCTGCATAGACCTTGAAAATGACCAATCTTCTTGCAAAGAATAAAAATGTTTCCAATGGCAGGACACATGGGATAATTACTTAAATGTGATTTGGATCCACATCTAAAACAAAAGGTATTACATTTTTTCACAAACTGTTTAGTTGGTCTATGTGCAGAAACAGCATTAACAGAGTTAGTAACATCCTGTGTGGAAACCATGAAAGAATTGATAGACTGTTCTTGTTGAAGAACCTTAGATGTGACAATAGATCTTTCGATCCTCTTAGCAATGTCAATTATTTCTTGAAGAGAAGGTTTCCTACAACTAAGAAGACGTTCCTGAATCTTCTTTGAGAAACAAGCGAACACAAATTGATCACGAATGTAAATTTCTGGATCAGCTTCAAACTTGCAGGTTGATGCTAAAACTCTCAATTCCGCGATATAATCTTCCACCGACTCATCTTCGCGTTCTTTTCTCCTAAACAAATTGTGTCTTTCCAGCATAATATTTGGCTCCTGGTCATAATATCTAGCAAGACGTGATAAGGCTTCTTTATAAGAGTTCCAATGATCAGCGTCACCAGCTTCACCAGCTTCACCAGAAGGAGTAGGAAATTTAGCCAAATTTTCAAAAACGTGTTGTGCAGCAAGGCCTAAACACCCATATAAAATTGCTACCTTGCGTTCCGGTGAAAATTTAACAGCATCAATAGCTACAATATGATTTTCAAATGCTTTTACCCATTGCCGCCATGGAATGCTGGGCTTTCCAGGATGTTGCAAAAACTGAGGTGGTTGTGCAAATTGTTGAGAAGAAGCCATTCTTAAATAAGGAGTTATTAAAGAGTTGAATAAACTTGTATGAAGTGGAGTACAGCAAAGTAACTAAATGCTACCAGAAATTTATGAGCAAGTTAAGATGAATATATTTTTGAATAATAAATGAATGCAATAATGTGATTGAATAAAAGTATTAATCACAAATATACCTGTAAATATCAAGCAAGTGTTAAATTTCTTACAAATATGTGAATAAAACTAAGAATACAGTTCAATAATAACCACATATAATTAAAATAAATAAGGTGTGCCTGTCACCATAGAAAAGTGCAGGCAGAATTCCCAAAACGAAAATATGTGGTGAAAAGATGAGCTGCTGCTTGAATAAATGCACTTCTCGAAAAGGCCAGTAGATGGCAAAATTGTTACACTAGTAAGAGTGCAGTTCGTCAAAATTTGAAGAATGAAGGCAATGGCAAATCCGATGAAGAAACTGTAAAGTATTAAAATCGTAGTTCCAGCGCAGGCAACAAAGCAGCTGTAAGTAAATCTATCAACTCATACCTGCAAACTTGTCGAAGTATGAAGAGATATCCAGCGTAACACACTCCGATGAGTTTGCGAGTAGTCTCCGTGTGTTTGGCAGTCTCCGTGTGTTGCCAAGGAAACGAGAACAAAATGGCCGCACGTCACGCAAATACGTGCGTACGTGCGTGCGTGATGACGTGCACAATGACACCAATGATGTGGGGGAAGTAGTGAAGACCTCTCGAGCTGGGTCTCGAGATACTCACGGAGAAAGTTGCCAAACACCTCAAAAGTGCAGCTACAACCACGACACACTGGGAAGATGATGAGGATGAAACCCAGAAACGTGGAAGTCTTCCGTTTGGGGCAGGAGAGTGAAGGTAATGACTCCGTAACAGCTCCGCAAAATCTTCTGAAATTAAGTTGGTGGGTGAGTGCAGTCTGTGGGGTATCCTGGTCGCCAAATGTAATGAAAAGACTACTGGACTCCAATGAAGATTATTTAGGCTTCTTTAATTCCAGTAACGACTGCACCCATGACCGGACGCTCACGCCGCATACCAGGATCTCTGACAACTGACTAACATTGTTGGAATCCTGGCATGCCGCGTTCAGCACCGGATCGTGGAACACGGTACAAAAGATGCAAAGTGTTGAAGGACATCCTCGTGCCAAGTTTGAAGCACGAGGATGTTAACTCTCACAATATTACAGCCGGCTTATGGCGGATGTCTTAGCGGAAGGTATACTTACTGATGTTTGAGGGTCACTAAAAAACTGCTGGTCTGTTTAGAGTTACAGAAGAAGTTAATACAAATATGCTATTTAATCATGATGGATCAGCAACCAAAGAACTAAAGTGTCACAAATATTCCAACTGATGGTTTCTGACCAATATCTAACTTCCCTTTGCTCTCTAAAACACTTGAACGCTGCGTACGTCTGCAACTGACTCAGCATCTGGACAACATCAATCTCCTAGACCCCCTCCAGTCTGGCTTTAGACAAGGCTGCAGCACAGAAACAGCGATGCTGAACATCATAGATGATCTCCACGGATCTCTTGATTCAGACAAATGTTGCCTCCTCATTCTCCTTGACCTCTCTGCAGCATTTGATACGGTGGACCATAAACTCCTCATCAAGGCTCTTCAAGAAAGAGCTGGTCTCGGCGAGGTAGTTCTCAAATGGTTCTCCTCATTTATACACAATCGAACGCAAATAATAAAAATTAAGAACCTCACCTCCGAAACCCAGCAGGTCAACAAGGGCGTCCCCCAAGGATCGGTGCTCTCTCCTCAGCTTTTTAACATCTATATGGAACCACTATCCAAGCTACTCAGGAAAGCCAACATCCGCTTCCACCTCTACGCGGACGATACACAAATCTATCTGGAGACTTCCTCTCTCAATTACATCCATAGACTAAATGATGTCCTGAAAGATGTTCAAGAATGGCTGACAAACAATCACTTGAAACTAAATCCAGACAAGACCGAGACACTCCTCATCTCGAACAAGGAAGACAACCCGCAAATCATCGAATGGCTAAAAGCAATCGATGCGCTCAAAGGGAATCTTACTCTAGCAGACTCTGTTAAATTTCTTGGCATCACCTTAGACTCCAAACTAAACATGATAAAACACATCAAGAACTCGGCCAAAAGTGCATTCTTTAACCTCAGACTTCTGAACAAAATCAAACCCTACATTCCTAACAAGGATCTCAAACTGGCCACTCAATCTCTGGTACTGTCAAGACTGGACTATGGGAACGCAATCCTAACCGGTATTCCTAAATCTAAATCGAAGTTGGCACCGATCAAAACTACATTACATGCGGCAGCCAGAATGATCACCGGCATCAAAAAATCTGATCACATCTCCCCAGCACTCAAAGAACTCAAATGACTCCCAGTAGAAATGCAAAGTAACTTCAGAACGGCCTGCCTAACCCACAAAGCCCTCCATACCGGCAAACCCGAATACTTGACAAAAAAACTCAAAAAAGCAGGCCAAGCCAGGAATCTGAGAAGCTCTAACTCCTTCCTGCTCATCCTACCTAAAACCAGAAAGAAAAGAACAGCGGACTGCTCTTTCACGGGAAACGCCCCCAAAATCTGGAACTCCATCCCCCCGCACATCAGAACTATACCGTCTTTTGTGGAATTCAAAAGCCAACTCAAATCCTTGTTCCTTATCCGCTCCCTTGGTTGTGGCTAACTCGGGCCAGAAAGCAACCCCTGAACTATGCGACTACACTGAATCCTGTAACCAAAGAAGTTCTGCAGTACAATTATGCTGCGCTCACTCTGACACTCGTTGACTGCTAATACCTTTCATATGTCATGTCTCTGTTGGTTTTATGTCATTCTCTTACTGTAAAGTGCTCTGTTACCTCCGGGTCTTGATAGCGCTATAGAAAACTTCCTAAATAAAAGAAATAAATAAATAAAAGCCTGTGAGGCCAGATAGAACGTGTTAACTCAACAACATACTGTTCTATTGCCATTCTGCAATTCCTCCGGTTATTCTTTACTTCACCGATATGTAAGCAACGCTTTTTATATTTTATATGTTAAAAACTTCACTGTGCTCGTTTAGAGGTCTTCCCTGATGAGAGGGTGGTCTCTGGAGGTCGTTTACCTATCTACATTAAATCTTCATTAATCAAGAACTGTGTTCTGTCATCCCAAAAATTAACAAAGCAGTTTCTGTTCCCCACATTGGTAGGAACCGGACTGTCCATCATTTACAAAGTCATGGAATTCTTTAGTCTCTTCGTTCTCCACGTTCTTACCCCTAGGCAAGTTTGTATTGGTGAATAAACTTTGGATCTGTATTGGTTTTCTTCAGAGGAGGATTAATTATGCCATACCGCAACTGTCCTAGAATTTAGGACTTCGTAATTAATCACTTATTTTGTGATGATGCAAGCAGCTGGGCAGAAGTTGATATTGGATGATCATTTAATCCTGATTGGTAACCTCATCACCTTTGTTTTCTCAGTAGGATCCTGGTGATGATGTGCTTGATTGCACGGACAAAGCCTTGGACCTAGATGGATGCAACCACGGGCTTGCTATTGTCTTTAGCTCAGTGCGCATCCTTCCTGCACTCCTAGGCTGAACACTAAGAGGATGACATTTTGTGCTCAGCTTACCGAGGCTTTGCTAGACTTATAGTGTGCATGTTCGATAGTTACTATTTTGGTGAGTTAAGGTGTCAGCTGCTGGTCAAGTAGGGTGTTCACCAGTGTTTAGTTATTTATAGGAGTTAGATGTATATATTATGGTATGGGGGTTTGAGAGAGACAGACAAAAAGAAAGAGAAAGGCTGACTGGTGCGGACTGATTGATTAGTTCTGATGGTTGAATCCATGCGTTGGGTTCAAACGCCGTGTTGGGAGCAGATACTGGACATGGATCACGTGGCTGGGTCTTAGTGTGTGAGCTTTGGGATTCTGTGAGGTTCTGATCTATGTATGGGGTCAGAATATGCTGGAATGACTTCTAGAGTCAGTTATCAATAATAACGATTTTCTTTAATGTTGGGCTTCGAATCGTCTGGCATTGGTAATGGAGAGCGGTCAACCAAATACCGCTATATATGAGATAGAGCACGTCAAAGTCGGGTTTCAAGAAATCAAAAAAAGAGCATTACACAACCAAAGTCATCATTCATTTTCAGGGGTTCACACAAACAGGACTTGATAATAGTGAAATTTCGAACACAAATGGGGATCACTCAACCACGGGCACCAAAATATCAGTAATAGAAATCTGTTTTGCAAATGAAGGTTCAATAATTGGGAGGTGCAGCTTGCAATATTGGAAATGTTGAGAACTGATAAGACAATTACGTTTTTTTAAGATGGGAGAACACCTGATGTACAGGTGCCAGTAATGTGGGAAGGGCTACATGTGCACCGTCACATTTGGACCAAGAGCCTGGAATACAGTTATGCTTACAGAGGTCAATATATGGGCAGGATCGAAGACTGATATGACACGGAGATGTTGGATGATGTTCACTCTCCCAGTGGGATAAAATGTTTGAAGGGGGTAAACCAGACAATCATAGTGCAGTATCTTTTGATCCAATGTGAGCCAAAAGGTATAGACTGTTGGCCCCCTTTCTAAATACAGAGAATGCCTGAACTCAGCTCCTGCTTGCTTCCATGGAGACTGTCCCTGTGTTCTCCATTACACTGCTGGCAGAAGTGCAGGCGCGCACCCATCACCATCTGTCATGACAATTACAGACACATGGAGCCAGTGAACTAAAAGATCATTTGCAGCAGCAGCAGGGCACAAAAGGACACACAGAATTCAATCAGGAGAAGAAACAAAAAAGATTTGAAATATGTGGGCAGTCTTCTATATGTGGAAGGGTAGTTAAATGTTCCTGCGTTAAGACACAGATCAGAGAAGAAGCGCTGTCAGCTGAAACAGCCTTGGACTGATCTACTGGTCCAAGACAAACGGGATCCACCAAGGTATAAACCCAGATGCTCCTGGGGCTTTCCCCCAACTCAGGAACATGAGCTTGGCGTGGCATTGGATAAGCAACTTTACAGTGTCTCGTGGCACGACTCCAATTCTAAATGTGCTGGTATAAAGAAGTCATACTCTGACTTGGAGAACTATCCCCTGAATAATAAGTAATAAATGTAGTTCACTCTTTCAATGCCTGTCCTTTACAATCTGGTGGGAGTTCTTCTTAACTTACATAGCTCAGGAAGGGTTACTTCTTCTAGGTAGCACTAAAAAAGTGCATTGTGTCCTAATATGGCACTTCTACGGTGGGCACACAAACAAGAAACCCATTTAAATTCCTCATTTACTTGGGATTAACAACCCGAGCTATTATATGTATTAAGTTGCTGTACACTTCACACCTACATTTAGGTATTTGGTTTCAGTTTAGACAATCATTCAATTTTAACCCGTCATTTTGGTGGAGGAAAAATGGCAACCTGTACCAGTCAAGTTGAATTACGCAATCATCCAATACCTATATCTATCTGAAAAACAGTGCCCCCCATAAGCGTCAGTAGGCATACTGGGTTGTAAACCATCTTGTAGTCACTATCACCAGCGGCGTAGTAAGGGGGGGGGGGCGACCCCCCCTCTCACAGCCGCAGTGGGGCTACGCCAATGAATATCACACCATCATAGAGCTATTAAAGGAACCCTCAGAAGAGAGTCTGATATCAGCTCAAACCAATCCTAATGGAGGGGGCTCTCTACAGTAAGGCCAATTAAAGATCACTGTAAGCGGCAGTGAAATGGCTCACAGGATTTGCCCTTACTCAGCAAACCCACAGGGGGGCAGTTCTCAATTTTGTTGAAATAGCCCATTTAATCCTTTAGAGAACATCGCCAATGCCTTTCTAACGGAGCAACAGGGTACCAGTAAGTTTTTAGCAACAACCTGAGCAACAAAGGGCTAGCGGGCCTCGGTCATGCAAGAGGCACAAATGAAACCCTGAATGAGCGCAGTTTATGTGAAGACTCCTCAGGTCATTCCATTCTCAACAAATGTATATTACACCAGTCTCAGGATCCAGAAACATGCCCAGTGTAGTAATACATACTCTGACGCATATGGGTAGATCAATATTTTCATCTTCATTCAACTTATATACTGATACAGATTGCACCAAAGTAGCCATCTCGCAGGCTGCAGGAATTGTATATTATTTACAATGCAGACCATTTGGTCATTCAGATAGTCTGTTTGGGATCGCACAATTCAATCTCCTGGGGTGCATCACTCACCTCATTCAACCTTGCCCTAAAGGCCCTTTAAATTTTGGAGTTTCACTGTACACACAAACCCTGCAAATTGATATTTATACCATCCTGATTAATCCCAGGGAGCTACCTCAGGATCTCCAGCAATGGTGACAGACTTGTACATGGATACAGAGACCGAGCCTGTGATTCCATTAGTGTAGGAGGTAATAGACTTCCAAATTTTTTCCAGAAGACCGTCCAATAACGGGATATTCTAGTGATTCATGTGGGGAAACCCTAGGGGAAAAAAGCAACACCAACCCAGGATGCAGGAATGTATCCCAATCTGCCCTATTCTTACACATGGCTCATTAGGCGTACCGTGGTGATCGCTCATGCAGCAATTCCCATTTCTCTCTTGACTGGAGCACAAATACTCCAAGCTTCTGTGACTGTGGGGCAGCACCAGCCTACACCAACAACTGCAGATAGGAATTAATCAGGACATCTGAAAGCAAGGGGATCAAGTCAGCCTGGTACCGGTCTGTCCAGCCCTTGGGGCCTCCAGGGGCCATCCCTAGCATGCAGTAACCTCTACCTCTACTATGAACTTTTCAGATTAAACTTTCGTGCTGCTACCACCCCCTGAGACCAGGAGAATCAATCTCATCCCACAAGTCATGTTCGCTCAATGGCTGCTCACAAGACCAGGTGCTACATGTACACCAGACAAAAGCTTTCTCCAGTCAAGCATACAGCAACACCTCCAAGCAGTATCTCATCCAATCCAATATAATCTATCACTTTCACTCATCCAAAGATCTACCCCCATACACCTATAGACAAATAGGTTATAAATACAAAATGAGAGAGAAAGAAGAATGGAAACAGAATGGAGGAAAACTGAGGTAAGGATAGGCAGACCGAGCATAAAAGAAACAGAATCTTAGTTTAGAATTATGATGAAATAGAGACAAAAATGCAAAGTCTTCCAAGACTGGATCTCCAAATGGGTGGTGGAAACAGAGCTCTAATGTTGAGCGGTAAATAAAGACTACATCTGAATGCCATCAGTGTAGAAAAGACACAAAAGGTAAAAAGGGAAAATTAGTATTCAAATTGGTCGAGACCAAAGATAGGAGAACCAAAGACAGGAGAACCAAGGCAGGCCCAAGGGTAATGCCACAGCGAAGTGGGACAGTGGAGGAAAAGGGGCCAGCTTTGGTAACCTAACAGGTGCAATGGGAGAGAGAATAAAACAGCCAATAAAGTTAAAAACTGACAAATTGTGTCAAAACCAGTTAAGAAGAAAAGGAGAATGAACGTCCTAATTCTTAAAGTAACACAGCAGGAATCATGAAATCCATGACAGAAGATCACTTTTTAGGCAACAGCATACTGTGAAAGTGCTGCTTTGCTTTAAAACACCTTGTAATTCATTGGTAGGGGACCATTACAGTGAATAGGTTTCCAAGTACAATTGTCTGTGTAGCAAGGAAAAAGGAAAGTCAAGGTGCTACGATAATAAAGATGCCTTGGTCACCCTTCACTTCTCTTCCTTCTTTTATTTCAGAGGCTAGGCTGGGAAAGGGGGTTGCTTGCATCTTTTAGACGCTCTGTTTAGGTAGGAGATGGAAAACATGTGGTGGAATCATGGAAAATGCCAATTTCCTGACTTTCAGGGGAAAACCGAACCCTGATTGGGGCATGGGAATGTTCGGGTAGGCCCTGAGCTAAACAATGTTTTCATTTCACTTGGAGGGTGGTAGCACCAGAGTTGCCATCTGTGCACACTTTCTGCTAGATTTTCAAAGGGCAATTAGTGATCTGGTCATAGAGACTCTCTGCTGCGACTTGTCAAAGCAGAGAAAGCCTTCATGGAAAAACCACTCAGTAGCGAACATGAAATGAGACATGAGATTGGCAGAGCCATAAAGCAAATCCTGTGAGAATTCACGAAGCCAAATCTGTACTACAAGCAGAGTACTAGATATGGAAAGGAATATGTCCCCCTGGTTAGTTGAAGCATGTTAATATATATCACTAATCCAGGTTAGAGGGGGTCCAGTAAAATGCCATACTTTCAATCAACTTACTTAATCATATGAACATTTCCTTAAGAAACTGCAAACAAAGCTTAGCAGAAATGTTGCTAACGGTCAAAAAAAATCCAGCATAGGACCAGTCCATCTCCAAAACACGGGGATAAGAATATTTCCTTCTGTAAAGTCGCTAGTTTACTGGAATCCAGCTTGTTGACATCTTTGTAAGATTTGTGAAATGGTGACTCCTCCGAGCATGTGGATATCTCTACTTGAGGTATCTACAAAGTGCCTGGAAGCCTGCCTTTTATTTAAAAAAGGACTACTTTGCTGAGAGAGGGCCAGTGCCATAGCTGAATTCAGCTCCCCACAAGCCGCTGTAATAAGATTCCTAACCACCTGTTGCCGAGGATCATGCTTGAGGACACACGCCTACAGTATGAAGAAAGTGCCTCTGGAGTTACCCATGTTGTCCCAATCTAATGGTGGGTGAGGCTTTCCAGGCTCAGAACTCCACGGTCCTTTTTGAAGCCTTCAGACCTTCTTCTGCCTGACTGGATCTCAGCATTGTCAGAGGTTCAGTATTCTTTTGAAGCCTCTTGAGAATGCAGATGTTTCAAAGGCTTTTCTTTTCATGGTCTTTTCTTTTTGTATCTTCTTGACCGTTTAGTATAATGCTTAATGGACGTTAATCTCAGCCTGTTTTTTTTAATGTTCTTTTTGTTAAACTTTTTTGCAAGTATTTTCTGAAACCATTTTTGATTCCTAGTTCAAGTTCGTGCATTTATATAGCGCACTACTCACCCAGAGGGTCTCAAGGCGCTAGAGGGAGGGGTTCACTATTTGTCGAATAGCCAGGTTTTCAGTTCTTTTCTGAAGGAGATGTGGTTCTGAGTGAGGCGGAGGTGGGTGGGGAGTGAATTCCAGGTCTTGGCAGCCAGGAAGGAGAATGATCTGCCACCCATGGTGGTTTTTCGGATGCGCGGGACTGCGGCGAGGGCTTGGTTGGATGATCTTAGTTGGCGGGTGGGAATGTAGAAGGATAGTCGGGTGTTGAGGCATTCGGGTCCCAGATTATAAAGGGCCTTGTGTGCGTGGGTAAGAAGGCGGAAGGTAATTCTCTTATTGACGGGAAGCCAGTGGAGGTTTTTTAGGTGTCCGGTGATGTGCTCTTGGCGCGGGATGTCTAATATGAGTCTCGCTGATGCGTTTTGGATACGCTGGAGCTTTTTCTGCAGTTTGGTTGTGATTCCGGCGTAAAGTGTGTTGCCATAGTCTAGTCGGCTCGTGACCAGTGCATGTGTGACAGTCTTTCTTGTCTCGAGGGGGATCCAGCGGAAGATCTTTTTGAGAATGCGAAGGACGTTGAAGCAGGAGGACGAAACGGCGTTGACTTGTCTGGACATTGAGAGAGAGGAGTCAAGAATGAAGCCAAGGTTACGTGCGTGGTCTGTGGGTGTGGGTGCTGATCCCAAAGCGGAAGGCCACCAAGAGTCGTCCCAAGCTGAGGGGGAGGATCCTAGGATGAGCACCTCCGTTTTGTCTGAGTTGAGTTTTAGGCGGCTCTGTTTCATCCATTCGGCTACTTCTTTCATACCTTCGTGAAGATTGGTTTTGGCGGTGTTGGGGTCTTTGGTGAGGGAAAGGATTAGCTGGGTGTCGTCGGCGTAGGAGATGATGTTGAGGTTGTGTTGACGTGCGATGGAGGCGAGAGGACTCATGTAGACGTTGAAGAGGGTGGGACTGAGTGAGGAACCTTGAGGTACGCCGCAGATGACTTCGGTGGGCTTTGAGTAGAATGGGGGGAGTCGGACTTTCTGGGTTCTCCCAGCTAGGAAAGAGATGATCCAGTCCAAGGCTTTTCCTTGTATGCCGATGTTGTTGAGGCGTTGTATGAGGGTGCTGTGACAGACAGTGTCGAAGGCGGCGGAGAGGTCGAGTAGAATGAGGGCCACAGTTTCTCCGTTGTCTAGGAGTGTTTGGATGTCGTCGGTCGCCGCAATGAGGGCGGTTTCGGTGCTGTGTTTGGCTCGAAAGCCGTTCTGTGAGGGATCCAGGGAGTTGTTGGCTTCAAGGAAGTCGGCGAGTTGGCTGTTGACGGCCTTCTCGATGACTTTGGCCGGGAAAGGGAGGAGGGATATGGGTCGGTAGTTTTTCAGTTCAGAGGGGTCTGCTGTGGGTTTTTTCAGAAGGGCGCTGAGTTCGGCGTGTTTCCAGATTTCTGGAAAGGTGGCAGAGTTGAAAGAGCAGTTGATGACATCGCGGAGTTGGGGAGCGATGATGGAGTCAGCTTTGTTGAAGATGTAGTGGGGACAGGGGTCCGAAGGCGAGCCAGAGTGGATTGAGTTCATGAGGTGAATGGTGTCTTCAGTGGTGATTGGGTTCCAGGAGCTGAGGTTGTTAGTTGGAGGCGGTGGATCTGAAGGGGGTGGGGCGGGGTGGTCACTGGGAGTATTCTTGAAGCTGTTGTGGATGTCGGCAATTTTGTTGTAGAAGAAGGAGGATAGCGCATCGCAGAGGTCTTGGGAGTTAGTGATGTCGTTGGATGCTGCGGAGGGGTTGGTGAATTCTTTGACGATATTGAAGAGTTCCTTGCTGTTATGAGAGTTGTTGTCGAGACGGTCCTTGAATGATGATTTCTTGGCGGATCGAATCAGTTGGTGGTGTTTGCGGGTGGCTGTTTTGAGGGAGGCCATGTTGTCTGGGGTTGGTTCTTTTCTCCAATTCTTCTCCAGGGTGCGGCATGTTTTCTTGGATATTTTAAGGTCGTCATTGAACCAGGGAGCCTTTTTGCTGGATGATTTCAACTGGTGCTTTTTCAGGGGTGCTAGTTCGTTCGCACTGTGGGTAATCCATTGCCTGAGGTTGGTGGCCGCTTGGTCTGGGTCCATTGTTAGGGTGGGAGGGTTTTGGTTGAGTGATGTGAGGAGTTGGTCGGTGGTGATTTTATTCCATTTTCTCCGGGGAATGGGTTGTGGACGGTTGTGGGATAGGGTGGTTTTGTAGCTGAAGTGGACACAGCTGTGATCCGTCCAGTGGAGAGCTGTAGTGCGATCGAAGGAGATGTGCTTGCTGGAGGTGAAGATAGGGTCGAGCGTGTGTCCGGCTGTGTGAGTGGGGGTGTCAACAAGTTGTTTGAGTCCGAGGTTGGACAGGTTGTCCAGAAGGGTGGTGGTGGTGTTGTCGAGTATGTTTTCAAGGTGGTAGTTGAGGTCTCCTAGAAGAATGTAGTTCTCGGAGGCGAGGGCGTGTGGGCTGACGAAGTCTGTGATGTCGTCGCTGAATTGAGAACGGGTGCCAGGAGGCCTGTAAATGAGGGTGCCTCTAAGGGTGGTCCTGGGGTCGGTGTGGATCTGAAAGTGGAGATGTTCGGTGGTTGCAAGATTGTCGTCAGAGCTGGTTGTGATTTTGATGGTGTTTCTATGGACGATGGCGATGCCTCCTCCAGTTTTTTTTATTGGTGCGGTCTTTTCGAATGATCTTGTAATTGTCCGGTATGGCTATGGCGATGTCGGGGGCAGAAGATGCGTTCATCCATGTTTCAGTAAGGAAGGCGATGTCAGGTGACGCAGTGTCGATTAGGTCCCAGAGTTCTGTTGCATGTCTGTGGACCAAGCGCGTGTTCAGTAGGATGCATTTCAGGCTGTTGAGTTCGGGGCTGTGTGTGGATGAAGTGGGTTTGGTGAGGTTCCTGATGCAGTTGAACTTGCAGGAGATCTCTAATAAAAGAGAGAGGGACCCAAAACCAAAGGAATGGGGTACCAACAATAGACTTTATGTCAAAAATAGAATTCCCTTTGGGCATATAAATTTTGCGGACATCAACTTCTCAGTGACATAGAAGGACAACAAATATTCTGAACATAAACACAGATTTAACCATAGAGACTAAGAAACTAAGAGCAATGCATAAGCTTCAAAATTATGAGATAACAGTAAGTTCAAATAAGCACAGTTTATTTATACATAAAATTAATAAAAACACATAAAATCACAATGGAATTGGGAACACAAGGAATATAACAAGGGAATGAATCAAAACCATAAATTCATCTAATCAAATTCATACACCTAAAACAAAGAAATACACAAAAATCCTAAATCAAATATCCATAGTGTTATTCCCTTCAGTTCAACGCGTTTCGACGGACATTTAGCATATCGCCGTCTTCATCAGGAAATATAGTCTGTATTCCCAAGAAATCTCGTATCTCGAGCCCTTCACCCAAATGAAAAAGTTGGTTGCTCCTATCACGGACAGGTAGCCCTCTATTCGTTGGGCGGATCCGAGATCGAAGAATTGGAACAACTCTCAGATAAGACGTGTAGTGATTCGGTAGACAGTCTATATAAAAAGTATTTAAGATCCAGAGTACTCGCGGTACAAGCCTTGGATCACAGCTAGGTTGTAATTATTCGTATGACTCCGACGTAGTTGTCACAATATATCTTTCACAGTGCGTAAATGTAGCTACTGCAAACAAACGTTTTCCAGGCCCTGGTTGGGTAATAATTATTCCTCCGATGGCCTCGTGATTTCAGGAGCTGCTAACGTCCCGCGAGTCAATCCGCTCGTCTCCGACTGAAAGCCGCAGGAGAGGCAGGCGAATGGGCCGTGGGTACGTCCTGGGGAAGCTTCGCAGCATCGTGGGGTGCCTCCGGGGTTAAGGGCGCGGAGGGTAGCGGCATTATATGTGGCTCTAGAGGGTTGGGAGCGGCGGGGACCAGGGGGTCTGGCGCTGGGCGCGGTCCAGGCGCGGACGGGCGCAGACGGGCTTACCTTTGGCGCACCTTCGGCGCAGCCGCTGCGCGAAAGTGCATCTGTCATAAGTGGAAGTGGAGGGGGAGGGGCGAGGGAGGGTCAGCTGGGAGGCGGGTGCGAGGTGAAGGGGAGGGTCTGCAGGGCAAAAACAACAACAAAATGGCCGTAGCAGTCCCAGGAACGAGACTGCAGAGAGGCTGGGCAACAATCAAGCAGCTTCTGCAACTACAATGTAAGGCGACAACTCCCCGCATGGAACCTATCTGTTAGCACTTCCGCGGCCGGAAGGGCTAACAGATAGGTTCCATGCGGGGAGTCGTCGCCTCATAAATGTAGCGCGACGTGAAGAATACCCCTGCCGCGCTAGCCCATGTAGCGTTAGAATTCACCAGCTACGAATGTGGGCCCTGGTGAGATCCGGTAGAGCCCCCACGGAAAGTCTGTGAGTTATACTATTTTTAACGCATTTTCCTCACGGAAGGGTGCGTCTTAGCACACGCATACCACCGGAGGAGTCACAATTTTTGGTCCTGATGAATGCTGAGTAAAATATACTCCTGAGAGCAGAAACAGGTTGACCTTTTGAATTATGGCACAACGAGTTTCAAAACTAAAACTCTACATTGTCCGTCAGTTTTTAACTGAAACAGTTTGGCTCCTTATTAAAATTTGTATTGGGTACAAGCCGTTTCTTTTAAATCACATACACTATCACTAATCACCACACTTTTTCACATGAAAAACAAAAAAAACAGCTCCGCTGTAACAGAGGCTTTGTAGCACACTGGAGGGACATTCGGTCTCTCCAGTGGGAACCCGATGATGAAGCATGTCACCACTAGGTGGTGAGAGTGGTTGGCTAATGCTGCCAACACTGGAAGTTTTCAACCACTCCCGTGAACCGCTTCATTTAGGTATTGTGGTAGTTTGACTCTAGTGCATTCAGCCTCTAGTTTCTCACCCTATCCTACCAATGATTTCATCTCATCTGTATCTGACATTTTAGCTCAAGAGAGGCAAGAATGATAACTGTTCACAAAAACAAGTGTTCTCAGCAGCTCCTCCGCTAAGGCGGATGAGTGTCGCCCCACAGCTGTGTGAGCAGTTGAAAAAAGGAAAAATAAAATGATAATAATGCAACGTTATTATCATTTTATTTTTCCGTTTCAGCTTAGGAGTGGGGTAGGGCTGGCCAGAGCAGGGGGAGGAGTGGAGTGCACTTCTAAGTGCGCATGACAGTTTGGTTGGCAGTCTTGGGCCACCCAAACAGTCCTGCGCACTTTGCATGCTCTCCACCGGCTGTATTACACAGCCTGGGTGGAGAACATGCACAGCCTCCCAGTCCCTCTCCGAGCACCACACCATGGTGCTCAGACCAATCACAATGCTGCTGTAAGGCAGCGTCGTGATTGGCTAGGGGAGTCTGGGAGCCTGTGTGCTTCCTGGTTCCTGCTCCAGGAGTCGACCGAGGAGCCGAAAAGGACCGAGCGGCGGTTGCCTGCCTGCACGCGTTTGCTTTCTTTATTATTTATTTACCCAACCCTCCCTCCCCTGGCACCCCCGTTGAGTAGCAGTTGCCACTGGTACTCAGTTGAGGGGGAGGGACATCAGGTATCTCACTTGTGAGGACCGAGGTTCTCATCAAGTCTGGAGGGGTATCTACAGGCTTGGCTGGGAGGATGCATTAAGACACTCGAGCTTGACAGCAATCAGTCATCTCAACTATTCAGAAGCATCATGTGATTTTGACTGGACATCTGGCTAAAAAGAAGTATTTCATCAGAGAAGATTTCATATTGTTAGGGCATGCATGGCATATTATGTTGTCAAGTACTGATCTTTTTGGGCTCTGCAGTGCTTAGTTGTCAGAACCCTAGCATTTTATCCAGTTAACGTAACAGACTGTGGACAGATAAGCTGTACTGTTTGAGGCAAGAGCATTTCCTGTGGCTCAGAAAGTGAGGCTTCCTCTCGCCTGGCACAGTATACGGTGTCCAGAGGACCCGTAGCACACACAATTGTTGATTTCTCTGTCTCCGCTTCTCAAGCCAATGGCACACTCATTAATCTCTCTTTCCCAAAAACCCAATTAACATCTTTACACTCAATCACAGCATTAGTTTTTATGTGTAATCGGTCAAAAAGACGAGATGCAGCTATTTTTGTACATCTTCCTAAAACTGAGAACCAAAACCGCAGTTGCACGGTGAGCTATATAGCTATCCAATCCAAGTGAGGGAAGCTGACTATAGAATCATCTAGCATATCAATGAGACCCATTACAGTGACCAACCCAAACCTGTCCTGCTGGACTTTACAGAAGGCTTGAGATAAAGAATCACTGAAAAAATGTAAATCTCTGTTCAAAGAATTAAATAAAAATAAAGCCTTCCACTTGAAAAAAAATTGCAGTAAAAATGAAAGAGGAAGAACGGCTCAGATTAGGAATTGGACATAAAACCAGTCTTCCGGTTGTTTTACGCAACAGCAGGAAGCCGCTGCTGCCCTACCAATCGTTCGCTTTTAAAGTATTATTCTAAAGTCTGTGGGCACGCACCCGCAAGTCCACCCTCCTGCACGCTAACAAGATGCTGTCACTTCAGAAAAGGTTGTGGGGAAAGACTAGCGTCTAGCGAGGAACTGTGCTCAAAGTGCTAAAAGCCAAATGGTTCTGGGGTTCAAGCTAGAGCCAGATCTAGAGCTTTTGTGCCCGTTGTGGCATGTGTGACAACCTTAAGTCACATCTAAAGTCACCGAATAAATATAATGAAACCCTGATGCTAAGAAGTCTTACAAAATATGCTTAACACCTTCTCACGATTCCAGGGCTATGCATAGAGTACAAGATATATGACTGGTGATTAATTTAACAAATATAAAGTTTTAGTCAGCTTAAACCCCATAAAAGAACTTTTATTCCTCACTGAATCGGTGTGGCTAAACTCTGCATCTACAAGCGTTTAAATATTTTAATAAACATACCAAACATGTACATTTATATGTGTAAATATTAGAATACTCCGGTTGTAATTGAGCCCCAGGTTTTGTCATTTGTTTTCTCCTCAGTCCTCCTAGTGGGAACAACCTTGATTTTGACCAGTTGGTGCATAGACTCAAGAGGCCTCCATTATGCCAGCCGAATCGGGGTCCATCTACTGGGGCACTTATAATTGTGACATATGGAGTGTGTGTGTGTGAATATATATATATTCAGAGGTGTGTGTGTGTAGGTGTGTGTGTAGGTGTGTGTGTGTAGGTGTGTGTGTGTAGGGGGTGTGTGTAGGGGGTGTGTGTGTGTGTGAGGGGGGTGTGGGGGGGGGTGTAGGTGTGTAGGTGTGTGTGTGGGTGTGTGTGTGTTTGTGTATATATATATATATATATATATATATATATATATATATATATATATATATATATACACTGCGCTGCAGCGCTCAGATCATTATCACACCACTGAAGAAAGGTTAAACCCTGAAACGCGTCTGGCGAAGGATTTTTATGATGTCTTGTTTCTTGAAGGGGTGCCTGCTTGCAAGCATTCAATAAAGAAAGTGAACCTTATGAAAACTCGTGTGGCCTCATCTAGAATGGACTCCTGTTTGCGTTGGATAGATAGATAGGATAGATAGATATATGTATTTCAAAGGCTCTTGCAGCGGAAGAATCACTCACAGCAGGTAAGGAATTCCTTTCTTTATTGCACATCAGAGGAGAAACATCATCCGTCATTAACTCTGCTTGCCAACGCGTTTCAATGCTTGCTGCATCTTCTTCTTGGGCTAAGGCAAAGCTGCTAGTGAATAATCCAGTCCCACACTGCTTTCATCTTTAGTAGAACGTGAATGCAGGTGTGTCTGCTTAGTAGCATGTGACCACATCAGAGTGATTCCTGGGACTCGTAGTAATGGAAAGTTCATTTTTTACTCGCAGTGAGTTGTGCTTTGTCCTTTAAATTTAGCAGTTTCACAGTGTTAGTGAAAGTTCAGTGTGACATTTAAAGCACATTAGTGTGCTCCGGTATGATGTGTCCCCTCTGCAGTGAAGGCAGACTGCTGTGCCGATCCGGACAGAAGTGCTTTGTCTGGGCGACCCCTTTCTCCGACGGCTCCTTCCTCTTTTACTAGGCGGTGCTTCTTCCCACGGCGAAGCGGTCGTGTTGATTTATGTATTTCAAAGGCTCTTGCAGCGGAAGAATCACTCACAGCAGGTAAGGAATTCCTTTCTTTATTGCACATCAGAGGAGAAACATCATCCGTCATTAACTCTGCTTGCCAACACGTTTCAATGCTTGCTGCATCTTCTTCTTGGGCTAAGGCAAAGCTGCTAGTGTATAATCCAGTCCCAAACTGCTTTCATCTTTAGTAGAACGTGAATGCAGGTGTGTCTGCTTAGTAGCATGTGACCACATCAGAGTGATTCCTGGGACTCGTAGTAATGGAAAGTTCATTTTTTATCCTAGTACTTTTATATACATTAGGAATAATGTAAGACTAACCTCAGGTTGCCCGCTAGTACTTCAAAAAACACATAGCGGCCGAACACTGATGTTGTAATATACATATCATCATCAGTCGTTACAGACTACTGGTCCTACTATGTACTATGCAATACTTGAACTTTAAATGCCGTCCTTTCTTTTCGCAATACGTCATGTGATCAAGACCCGAGTGGGGGCCGAAAGGCGTTATGGCGGACTTGCTGGGCACAAATAAAGCACCTTGATTGGCACCAAGAACCTTGGGTCCGCTTATCGTCATTTTTTGTCTATGGAAGACAACTGTTGGTGACTAAGCTTTTGTAACCTAGTACTGAGTTACCTCAGCGGTACAAGCGGAACCCCGCCCCGATTTGGGCTCGGTAGCAGGAAGCAGCTGGTTCTGGTCACCCGGAACTAAACTACGAAACTCCGGCGAGGAGCAAGCTGTGGAGAGCCCCTAGGACCTGCAGATCGACCTGACTGGAACGCGGAAGTCAGCGCAACCCGTGTCGGCTGACTGGAGCGAGCGCAGGCATTTTGCCAAGGTAGGATCCACGCAGACTTTCTAGTGGGGAGTGTGCACGGTGCTAGCATTGACACTGTTCAGGATTCTAGCAACTGTCCATTCAATCGTGTATTGACATTTTGCCGCAACGTTACAGCAAACGTCCGCAGACGTGTTGCATCATCGACAGGAGGCAGCCCATACTATGTTTAACGGCTCCCGGCTGGGGGGGTCGGCAACTACTGAATACACCAGCACAGCAATAAGAAGTCCCACCACTAGAGAAATGTTCAAGAGGCTGGAAAAACGTATGCACTCAGAACAGTCCAAGTGGTGGGAGCACAGGTCATTAACCTGCTACTTGGAAGTTGGAAGAGTGCCAAGAGGATTGCAAATTACTTTGGCACCCAGCTACGAAAATCCCGACTCGGCAATGCTGGCTGAGTGGGCAGAGTCAAACCTTGAATCATCGAGTAAATTGATGGCCATCTTGGTAAAGTACGCGGAAAGTGACCACGCCAAATTACGAGCCCAAATTGAACTGTTGGAGGCAGAAATTGGAAACTGGAAATTAATGAGCATGAAAAAAATGAGGGAAGATATGATGGCCAGATTGAGTAAAGATGAAGATGTCATCAAAAGAAGGAAAGCCTTTAAATTTGAAAGGGATAAGAATAGACAGGTCTTCATGTTCGCTCGCAGATATGATGCGGTGAAAGAGCGAACAAGCAGACCGCCCCAGAGAAAAAGCAGTGAGGCTACTACAATGTCCATCTCAGCCTCAGATTTGAGTTCTGCCACCGAAAGCGATCCCGAAGGAGACACCACAAGGGCACAAGGCTTGGGGTTTATCAAGTTATCCCTAGCACAGGAGGTAAACTGCCTGTGCCAAGATCGACGGGATACATTAAGAGCCCGTGGGCCAACTGGCAGCAAAACCAAAGAACTAATTATAAACGAGGCAAGAGACGAAAACGTAATAAAAGAAAGCAAAGGCTTGGGCAAAAAAGCAGCAAGGGGCCGATGGAATTGATTCCAGAATCGGAATCCGGTCCAAACGAAAACTCCAACAAAGTAATTAATCTAACAAATTTGAAATTGTCAGCGACAGAGGAAGCGGTCGTAGGATTAGGATTGTCATACTGTCCCTCATGCAATTTCAATTATGCTGATGTACATATGGACACTTACAGATTCGTAAGAAAACTTAAATTAAGCAAATTCCATCGTTTACAACTCGAGAAGAAAATAACAGCTGCAACTTCTACAAGTCCCTCGTTGTTGACCGCTGATGATCGTATGGTATTTGAATATGCTTGGTCCCTACAAAACTAACAAGAGGGAGAAACGTGCATTACAGAATCATCATCGGCGGAGGAAATAGGGGTATGCACAACTCCCTTTAAACCAAAATCGGTCTTCCAGCCCATTATGCTGCTCGATAATTTGGATGTATATCACAAACTGGTCAGGCAAGATTTGAAGAAATTGTATACTGCTACCAATAAAGTACATCACGTCTTTAGCAAACAAAATTTGTGTTATAAGCCGTTAATGAAAAAGTTGGAATCTGACCAAAACATCATAGTCAGACAAGCGGACAAGGGGAGCAATGTTGTCCTATGGCAGCGTCAGCTTTACATGGGTGAAGCTGAACTTCAACTTGTGGACCCTGCATGCTATAAAAAGAGTAACATCCATGTAGTAAAACAGCGTGGAACGACCAGTATTTGAAATTACTGGCTCGGACAAGTGGGGGTTTGATATCTGATGAAGAATATAATTTTTTTTAAAAAGAACATCCAGTCATCCCCACTTTTTATTTGATACCAAAAGTTCACAAATGCATTGAAAAGCCCCCAGGGAGACCAATTATTTCTGCCATCAACAGCTCGATGGAGAATACTTCCAAGTATATTGATTATTTTTTGCAAGATTGGGTCAAGGGGTTGACATCATATTACTGTACACTTGAGACATTTTACGTAAAATTGAGCATGTGGTATGGAGTCCCAAAATGTTTTTAATGACTTGATGTAGCATCTCTATATACATCTATCAGGCACTGTGATGGTCTAAAAGCAGCGGAGCACCATTTGAACAGGCGCCCTATGAATTTTTAATCACACAATAAGATGTTGTTAACTATGGTACAGGCATGCTTGGAACAAAATGTCTTCCTCTTTAATAATCAAGTCTATCATCAGATTAGGGGAGTCGCAATGGGGGCCTGCTTCTCCCCCAGCTACGCATGTTTGCACATGGGGCAGTCGGAGGAGCAGGTTCTGATGGGACAACACAGAGCGACTATGTCATGGTATACCTTAGGAGCATTGATGATTTATTCTTAATTTGGAGGGGTTCAGAAACTAGTGCAAATCAATTTGACGAGCTTAATAGCAATTACTTAAACTTACAGTTCACATCAACTATCCATGCTAGATCAATCTGCTCTGTAGATGTTGAGGTGTATGTAGAAAATAATAGCCTGGCCACTAGATTGTATAGGAAACCGACCGCTGGCAACACAGTTCTGCATGCAACAAGTCACCATCCGCACCACCTTATACGCAGCACCCTGTATGGTGAGATGCTGCGTATCAGGCGGATAAGCAGTTCTGATTCAGAGTGTGAGTTAGCGCAGGAAGCCAGTAGGTTGCGGTTTTTGGCCAGGGGTTATGCGCACAACATGCTTGGCAGTGCTTTTATGAGAACGAGAAGCCTGTCTACACAAGATGCACGGATTCCAAAAGCTAAACAGTCGGTTGAAGCTGCCGTGACCACTAATGTACAATTCTGCATCATTTTGACATTCAGTAGACAGCACCAAAACTCAGGAAGATATTCTATAGGAATTGGAACTTGGTAACGGGAGGCCCAGTGATTGGGAACCTAGTTGCCAGTAAACCGGCACTTACATTCAGAAAGTCCTATTCCATGGGCAGCTCATTGTTGAGCAGTAGCCCTGAAGTGTCTAATCCGACCACTTGGATGGCGTTGAGTAAGGGATTCAGGAAGTGTCTTAATTGTAAAGCATGCAAATTTGGGTGTAATAAGACCCATTTTGTCAGTCTGTTCTAAACTGAATACATCTTGATTACGAAGAGGTTAACATGTAAGACCGAATATGCAGTCTATGTGCTGGAGTGTCCGTCTGGGTTTAGGTACGTTGGTAGTACTAAGTTACCTGCCCATAAGCGGATACTCCAGCACATTAGGGCTATCAGTGGTAAATATCAGGCCTACCCTGTCGCCAGGCATTTCGAGCAAAGCCATGAAGGGAATCCGAGCTACCTCCAATATTTTGTTATTGATACAGTGTTACCACTCAAACGTGGGGGTGATCGAGAGGCTAAGTTAAGCCTCCTGGAGACACGGTATATATTGGAGCTCGATACCAAGTACCCGGCTGGGTTGAATGCTAGCAAAGGACCTATACACCTGCCTTTAAGTCCCTTTTATATGCAGTAAGGTTACAAGGTTACACTTTATAGGGACATGACTGTGTTGGTGTATACAGGGTGTAGAAAACAGGATTTTTAAGGGTTCTCCTCTTTTTAATGTAATGTGTATAGAAGATGATAAAATGTTTTTTCCAGGAAAAACAACATGCACCTTTTTTAATTAGGGTTATTATTATTTTTTCACACCTTTTAAAACATTTTTAGGACAGGCAAGGTATAATATACAGGATTGACATGATTGACAGTATAGTCTATTGGCCCACTTGGGCACAATTCTGCATGGCACTTTATCAGTAATATAAGCTAAGCTAATTCAGGTCATTTAAACTGATAAGTTGTGAATTTCATCAATTGCTTCATTGGGCTTTATTTATTTATTTATTCATCGCGTTTTAAAAGAAACAATTTTTTTTAACCTTTGTATTATATATTTATATATTAATTGCTCGTGAATGTTTACATTATGCGTACAATTTTGCACTTCGTATTGAGACGTTAATGCTGCTTTAAGTAACTTGACAGTGTCTATGCATTTGCACTTTATGTTGTCATTTCCTGTTACTAGCACTTTAAATGCCGTCCTTTCTTTCCGCAGTACGTCATGTGATCAAGTTGGTTACTAGCTATGTGAAAGTCTATATTAGTTATTAATTAGTTCAGTGAGTATTTGTATGGGATAGTGAGTGTATGTGTATGTGGTTGGGTGGGAGGTGTGTGACTGTCCAAAGATGTGTAAATAGTTGATTTAATAGGTATATGAGGTTAAGACTGTATGTGGGAACAGTTGTTTGGGTGAGTGATTCTCTTTATGGGTGTGGTGATGAGTAAATATTTTTCTCAATCATACATGTCCAAGAAACTAGAAATATAAAAGGCAGTGTATGTGACTATTGTTGTATATAAATAAGTATACATAAGACTCAGTGATTGTATGAGTGATGTATGGATAACTGTATACTTGTAATAGTGATTTTATAACACACTAAGAATGAGTTACTATCTATATCAATAAATAAAGTGGTGTTTGTGTAAGTGTGTAGCTTAGTAAATATAAGTATGATCAGTCGTTTGCATAAGTGAGTAGGATGACTGCATAAGTGAATAGGATGTGTGCTGGTGTGTAATGTTGATGTAGGTGTATAAGTATATTTAATAGTGTTCTATTGATCTTTGTTAGCATGTATGTGTGAATCTATAGGCAAGTGTTTAGATGTGTGTGTAGATGTAGGAATCACTGAGTGGGTTTTTAGAAACTTGTATTGGTGTGTCAATGGTTTCAAATATGGTACTCCATATTTTATAATGAGTGTTGAAAGGTTATACTAGTGTATGATAAGATGTATCAGATTGTCACGTGGATGATGTCATCAGTGATGTCATTTGAGATGTCATCAGTGATGTCATGAGTAATGTCACTGACCATGTCATGAATGATGTAATATGTGACATCATCAGCAGTGGATTGCGGGCGCGCGAGTTCTAGTTAGTACAACTAACTATAACAGGGGAATTTCAATGGTTTTGTACGAGTGAAATGTCCAACTAACTATAACACCCCTAAAACCTATGTTTTTTTTCAGTGAAATTCTAAGGTTTTTTAAATGCTAATTCCTAACTGTAACATGTCTGAAACCTATGGTGTTTTCAGTGAATTTCAAAGGTTTTTTTAAATGCTAATTCCTAACTATAACATGTCTGAAACCTATGGTTTTTTTCAGTGAATTTCAAAGGTTTGGTAAATGACAATTTTTAAATGTATTAACTCTTATATTTATTTTTTTTATACTGATTTACTACATTTTTTTAAACTACTTTTAGATATTTTATTTTTTAAATTACATTATAATTACATTATACATTACATTACAGAATGAATTACTTTAGTTTAAATACTTTGTAAATAGGTAATGGACTTTTAAGTACAGTAGTTACAGTTGTAATGTGCAACACAATTTCATACACAATGCAAAATTGAGCTCAATGTGAATTTCTAGTTAAATGCAATTAGTTACTTTTTGGATTACTTTTCTAACCACAGGACTAGATCCTAGATTCAGTCCTGGGACATCACCTGTAAACAGTTGGGTAAAAACGTTGTGGTTACAGTAGAGATTTTTAAGGAATATTATTGTATTTTAAAAGTTGACACTTGGAAACTTTTTCCCATAGAATCACCAATGTTATCCTACGGGAGGAAATTCACTTATCAGGTAAGTAGTGTTAACGTTACTTATTCTTACTCAGTGGTGGATCCTGGATTCAGCACAGGTGCATCTCTTGTAAATAGTCAAAAGAATGCGTTTAAGTCATACAGGCAATTTTTAAGGAATATTTTTAGTTTGTGAAAATAGATACTTCGAAACTTTTCTGGTGAAAACCACACAATGGATTCCTATGGAAGGAAATATAAATTACTGGTAAGTACGCTTAAAATTACTTTTCAGGGTCAGTGCTGGGCTCAAAGATGCAGCACTGACATCTCTCCTGATAACAGGTGAGTAAATCGGAATTTGTAGTTCGGCTGATTTTAGAGGAATATTTGTACGTTTCAAAAATCGACACAAACTTTTCTGCTGAAAACCACACAATGGATTCCTATGGAAGGAAATACAAGTTACTGGTAAGTACGCTTAGAATGACGTTTCAGGGTCAGTGCTGGGCTCAAAGATGCAGCACTGGCGTCTCTCCTGATAACAGGTGAGTAAATCGGAATTCGTAGTTCGGCTGATTTAAGAGGAATATTTGTACAATGGTGAAGGTAGGGGGCGGGCCTGAGGTGATATGTGTGCAAACACGCCCTGTGGCACGTTTTAAGTTGGCAAATTAATTCCTCTTCAATCCAGAGGTCCCCTGGGGGCCAACTATCCCAAAAGGTACCTCCACTAAGCGCCAGGGAGCTGCGTTGCAAAGTGTTGTAAAAAGGGGCGTGGCCTCTGAACACCTCTCTGCAGCACAGCTCCCTGGCGCATACTGGAGGTACCGGATGGGCTAATTGGTCCCCAGGCGACCACAGGATTGAAGAGGAATTAATTCCCCAACTTAAGACCGTGTCACAGGGCGTGTTTGCACACATGTCACCACAGGCCCCGCCCCCTTCCTTCACCATTGTACTGAGAGCCCCCCACCTAATTTTAATATGCCCCAGGGGTGGCGGTCCCGGGGCTGATGGCCCTGAGAGCTCCCCCACCCAATTTTAATAAGCCCCTGGGGTGGCGGTCCCCGGGGCTGGGGGGCTCCTCTGGGCCCCCCTTTACATATAGTCCATTGCCCCCGGGATTTGGCTCCCCCCAGGGGCTAAAAACCAAAGATGCGTGGGTGCCTGCGCTTCTTTTTTTTTTTAAACTTTCAGCCGAAATTTGCAGTGGGTGCGCGAATCTCGCCAATTTTTTTTAATGCTTTTTTTGGCCCTGGGGGTCCTTGTGGGCCCCCTGAGCAGGCCTAGGGGGTCAGGGTGTTTCTACCCTGCTCCCTTTTCGCGATTTGCGATGATTTTTCTTTGGTTTCTTGTGCCTCGGTTCTACAAGATGGCTGCCAACACTTCCTGATTGGGGGTGTTGACAGCCAATTAAAATGCAGCATGTGCAGGGCAGGGTGCGCATAGGCTGCGCTTAGGGTACGCGGATAGGTCCGCGGATCCACCGCACCCTTAGACATATAAATGACTAACTGTCATTTTCTCAGGAACTACTGAACGGATTTACACCAAATAAGCAAAAGGCACGAGTCTGAACCAAGAACTACCTCGTTGCCAAATTTGGTGTAATTCCGTTCAGCAGTTCGGGCTGTAGCTGCGGCTAAAGGTCCTACGGTAAATTGCATGGGGAAAACGGGTTTTGGGACCCCGCTTGATGAATCATCGTGAAACTTTCAGGATAGGAGCGGACCGGAGCTGGCCAAAAGTTTGGAATATTTCGTCAAACGGCGTCAAAGTTATTCCAAATAGAATGTTGCGGATTTCCTATGGGTAATAGGTCCTAACTATAACTACCTACCTGCGACCGCCAGTAGGTAATATATATATATATACACATATATATATTCCGACCTATTCAGGCGTTACACAGTGAATATATATATATATATATTATATATTCCGACCTATTCAGGCGTTACAGCTCAGCTGAGGTGGCCTATGATCCCAGTTCATTTCAGCTGTCAGTCAATATGTTTCAGTCTTGGGGTGCTACAAGGCCATCATCTTGGTTGCCATTCATTCCTACGGATCTCTCTCCTAAAATACTCACGCCATTCAATAAATTAGTTCCGACTTTAGACATGCAGATCTCTTGGCCTCAATTCTTGTAAATGTCACCTGGCATAGTGGCATATATTTAACTGGAGGTTCTTTATTTTTGGTTTTGGATGGCGACCCAGTATACACTGCTAGAGTCTGAATTCGAACAAACCTCCCAAAGCTCTGTATTGCCTGTAATACTTTCTCCAAATACTTCACCATATCTGGGCACTTCCATACCACATGTAGAAAATTCGACAATTCAAAGTGGCATCGGATTTTCTATGAAGCAGTGTCTAAGTAGGTCTTGTGCATAAACATAACAAGTTCAAATTTAACATTGCTTGACCCACGTTTAATATATGCCTAGATCCTGCTCCTTTCTATATCCGTTACAGCTCCCTCAATATTTGCCTCCCGTTATGTGCACACCCGCAAATCTTGTTCCAGCTGTCCACCTACAGAGCCTTTAAAACATGGACAGTTGTAGCCCCCCACCCTCTTTCCTCAACCGTTGAACCAGGCCTTCAATCTGACACAATGTCCTGGGGGTCTTCCTGTGAAACTCTCAAATGTGTTGCGAGCAGCGCTAGTCATTATTGTGTACACTTATTCTGTAGCTATCAAGAGCTTCCTAGAATGTCAAAAAGCATCACCCAGAAACAGATCTCCGACTTTTGGGCAACATCCCTGAACACAAAAAGCCTCAGATGATTCTCGTCTTCGCTTTTGGGAGCCTGGAAGTTCCAAGGCCTCAGCTTACACTGAGACTGCAGTGGACTTCATCAACCTCTTTGACACCCAACCCTTGAACGGGGACATCAGCCCGACCCCAGTGCATTCTTCAGGCACAGTCCCTTGCGAAACTTCTAGGTACATTTCAAAAGAGTATCCCCAAAGGCATTTTAACAAAAAGCCTTCTCTCTGTTAGGAGCCTCGTCCAACCATCCCCACAGAAAATGAAGTTGTGCTACAACATAGTAGCACTCGAGTCTGGAAGAGCCCCTCTGGTCTCTGATATTTAGTCAAACCTGTTTTCGAGCCAGTCCTTCTCCATTCAGTTAACATTTTAATCTTTTTAAACAGTGATCTTGTAGCTGGCATACCACTCCCTGAAACAAATACATTAACCTGGGAGTATGATCATCTTTGCCAAGGGCAATTGGCCTTCACTAGGAGTGGTAAGTTGCCCAAACATGATTGAGCATTTCACCCTTCTGATGCCTGTCCCAGCATTAAGGTCACCTCAGTGTCTCTGGGGTGCGTACTTACTATACCTGAATATTTTAATACTCCAGGATGCAATTTGAACCCCAGGTCTGGAAGTTTGTTTTCACCTCAGTCTTACTAGTGGGAACAACCTTGTTTTAGACCTGTTGGTGCATAGAATCAAGTGGTCCGAAATTTCTCCATTATGCACGCCGGTTTGGGGTCCATATACTGGGGTCCCATGCACTTATTAATGTGACGTATGTTTTGTTTTTGGTTCCTTAATTGTTTTCACATGAAACTCATGGCCAGTGAGTAGGTGACCACTTTACATACACAAATAAATATGATACAGTTAACACATCACTATACACCACCCAGCACCCTCTTTAGTGCTTTCACTTCCAATATCATACACTTGTGAGCGCAGTGGGAAATGGCAGCACACCAGGCAGTAGGACATAGCAACACCTAGTGGCGCTAATAACATGGGACAAGGGTACACAAAACCTAATGATTTTGTGTCCTCTCTGCAGCCAGGCTGAAGGGGAGAAGGGGGGTCCAAACCTGAAACAATGAGGGAGCAGGGATTCAAGCTCTATACTTACCAAAAGTAGGGCTTCCAGTTGGTTTATGTAGATCTCTTCACTGGCCAGAAATCCAGACAGGACAAGCTTTCTCATCACCAGACCCTTCTCAGAATCATTCTCGCCCTAAGGGAAAAAAATGGAAGTTCATTAATTGAGATTCAAGACCTCATGCTCTTCTCTCAGGTTACAAACACTCTGTTGATGCCTGTCAAGCACAATGTCTACTACCCGATGAAGGACACGGCTGTGGCGTCAACTCTGCAGTTCACTGGAGAGCTGTGCTTGGGTGCAGAGATACTTTACGATCTGAAAGTGCCAGAGCTGGGGGGACCCTGAACATATCTAATCAATGAGCACCAATAGCATTCGCTGAGTTCGCACCACAAAAGAAAACCCTTGGGCCTGGAAACATTACTTGCCTTCCTAATTAAGCGACCACTTAACAGGAGAATTATTTTTTAGGACAGAGGATTTTCTTAGGACAGAGGCCGCTTGTGACACATGCTATAAGCGAAAAGTGGTTCTGTCGCTCTTGGAAATCAAAAATGACCTTTATACAATTATGTCTCTCCAAACGGATGAGAACAGTCACCAAATGAAAGAGCAAATTACACCTTATGTCCAAACCAAAAAACGCAAAATTCTTGTATTATTTTGCACAATATATTTTTTATATCAGTATTTAGAAAGGTGAGTGTAAGCTAATACATATATTTACATACACACAGAACAGTTCTTCTGCAATAACATTTAAGACTTGAGTGAGCACAAACATTTAAATATTTACATGTCACGACACTTTGCACAAAATACATGGACATGTGCTACAAAGAAAAATTATATCTGAACACAGTGCAAAGTTGTGAAAAAAGATGAGATATCAACCCAGTGAGCGATTAATCAAATTATTTCTTTGTTATCCTGGGTGATCATCAACACTTGGCAATAAAGTGTCGAGGTTTCGACCCCTGAGAAATGTGCGATATTATAACCGTCTTGGTGGGGTCTTCCCCGGGACTAACTAGATGATCTGTGTGTAGCTTTAGTAGGGCTTCCACCCTGTCATATATTCGTGGCAGTCCTAGTCACGTGCTTCTAGTTATCTGGTTACTTCAACAAGGAATAATCCTGTATGCCATTCCTCCGGCGTCTGGCGCACGGGGCTCCATGGGGAAATCTCAATCAAAAAGGGGAGGGTGACTCCAAGGGGCCTTCCGCCTCCTCACACGACCCTCCTGTCGTCTCCCAAGGCCTGTGAATCGCCTTTGGAAACTTGAGTTTAAATATGTTCCTTTGATTAGGAGCGACGGGCAAGCCTTGTCCTCCATGTCTGTTCGTAAAGCGACACATGAGCAGGCTTAATTTGCCCCGCAGTGCCACGCTGTTTTTTAATCCTAACCCTAGGTCGCCCCATTAAAGGTTTTACAGCGAACCCTGAAGTTCGTTTTACTCACACTTTTTTCTTGATTTTGCTCTGGTGCCCTCACCACCCCGAGCTCTACAATTGGGTATTTAGTATATAACTCCCTTAGTACAAAAAATCCCTGAGCTTCTCTCTCTCTTAGTGAGGGGTTTGTGGCCCGTATTGTTACTAGGTAGCACAATATGAGGAGGTTCCCCAATTATGAAGCATGCCACGCTTGGTGTTTGAGGTAAACCGCCCTAAGAAGAAATTCTCCTGGTTGGTGGTCCCTTTATATGCGAGGCTAGTAATCAGAAGACCCCAAGGGTTTACTTTTGTGGTGCGATTTAGGACGTAGAGGATCGAACACTTGCAGGTCTTTAAATCTCCTCAAGCCCTCTTTGGTAAACCAATTCACTGAGTTCTGACAGTGAGTCTACAGCCCATCTCTGCCACCAGGAGAATCACAGAAATGTGTCTCTACTGTGGGAGGAACAGGGCACAAGTTACGTGAACATCTTCTCCCAAGTGATCTTAAGTGCCTGAACTTCGCAGCACAGCCAGTAAATCACTGTGTCCGGGGTCAGAGAAATTGGGATAAATTACTTTTTTTTTAAAAGCTCGATTTGTAACACTAACACCATACAGTAGAGTGGTTGGCTTCTATATTCTTAATGGAACATGAGGCGGTTCCCTGTACCTAGAATATCATGTGAATTTAACACAGTGAGAACTGTGTAAGACGTTACTGTATGGTGCTAATGCACATAACATGTAATGAAGAATTTGTTTTGCATAAGTAAATCAGTAGATGAAAATGCAAACAGTTATGTACAAAGCTGCGGTCGGTCACACCTCACTCAGGAACACCTGCCAAGGGACAAATGCTTCTGCGGTCTCTTTTGTTCTTTGTCTGGGCCTTGAACCCACAAAGACTCTGCATTGTGCAGCGGGTGCACACTTTTGCATACGGAAAGGTCACTAGACCCACAACGAAGCAGATTTTGCATCTTTCCAAGGAAAAAAAGGCATGTAAATAAAATGGAATCACAGTTCTTACGGTGACAGCATCATGGTATTAAATAAGTCAATGTGAATTGCCCTCTGCCAGCACGTGCGAGCCTGCCAGCAGTGCATTTACATTTATGTGTGGAATAGCCATCTAGCAGCATGCAGGTTTGGCCTCCAGCAACATCTGCAGTCTGTGTATGTGCATGTATGTGTGGGGGAGGCACCTCTACCAGCGTGTGTGGGGAGGGGTAGCACTCTAGCAATGTATGCCTGTGCATGCGTTCTTGTAGCATGTGTTGTTTGCCCTCTAGTAGTAACAATTAGTCTGCCCACTACCAATGTGGAAAGGTGCACCTCCCCTCTATACATATGTGCATGATTGACAAAACAAAGCTAAACCTTCAACTCCATGTTCTCCAAGAAGTGATCGATTGGGGACTCATTTTGGATCAGTTGGAACAAATAATTTGCCTGTTTGGTATCAGTTGCTCCAAGTTCCTCATACCATGTGCACACTACAGGTATGCTCTAGTCAAATTAGCCCAATTCTAACCTAACTGGTCAACGCCGGCTTCATACCCAAACCTACAACAGATGTCGATTCAACACTATTGACTCCCTCACGTCACATCTCAGAGCACTGTGCAGGGATTCAGGCAGAAGTTTCCACTGTAACCCAGTCTCTATATTTAATAGTAGTGCAACTATAATCTTAGGATTGTGAAGTCTTAATCTACTATAAGACATGCATGAAGTACAAGGTTAGACCTGGGAAGGCTTACACAATGCGACCTACTGACGCAACTGGATGAGGATTTCCTTCTGGTGTGGATATAATAGCGTGCATCCATTAACTCGTGGCACTCACACAATACTGCCATTCCTCCTACATTTGGCAAAGTCCGGCATTTTGCAAGAGGCAGCCTTTTTGCATCATAGGGAAAGAGCAGGCATATACACCCCACTATGGCAACCAGAATGCCCATAATGGTCTGTAAAGAAATGTATCATTGATCCATAGTAAAATTCTAGGAGCCTACTTGGAACTCCAAGTAAACACATAGGTTAAGACCTGTAAGATTCCATCTTGCATTTGGAGGGAAAACAATTAATTTGTTCCCTCAAAAGGTTAGAGCCTCACTCGTAGGAGCTATAATGCATTATATTAAATTGCTTTGAATCCTTGCATTTCAAATCTGCAGGGGAAGGTCTTACCTTAGTGCCCTCGGATAGGTCTTAAATATCAGATCAGGCATATCAGGAGCCAGCTTTCCAAGATAATGTGCAACCTCCGTTTGAAGGGACGAAAGCACAAGGGCATTTTCTGCTCCCCCAGGGGTAAAAGATCACCTTTTAGAGGTACAGAACATACCAAATCATGTTTCTTTTGAATGCAAACTCAAGACGTTACTGTTTGAACTTGGTACGTGGCCCATAAAGTGACTGAGTCAGTTTGGTTCCTAAAGGTGAGCGCCCTGAATAGCAACCCCAGAATATCGGTGGGTTTCAATACTGAGGACAAAATAAAGGGGAAAAAATAAATAAATCAACAGGTAAGCAAGTCAAGATTTTCTATACCCAAAAAGTTCCTGAAATCGAATTAGTCACAGAACCTAGAGCCATCACGAATCTGCAAAGCTGGCAGTAGATTGGAAGCGCACAGCCAATGGGGCAACAGACACTCCTACAGCCCCAAGAACTGGTACCACAATCGCTTTACAGTTATGCTTTCAATGTATAGCCAATGTCACTACATGGGAACTACCAAAGGCGTACAGAGCAACAGAAGAAATGACATACAAAAAGAAGCTGGAAGCCCCACAGAATGAATTTATAGCACCTTGACTTGCTTGCATGGCACTGCAAATAGTCCCGTCAGGGACTCTAGAGTCAGAGCCTGAAGCTACCAAAGTCTGTTTGATAAGATCTAATGCAGCACAGCGTTATAGATGAACACTCCAAGGACCCACAGAGTAGTTGCCACTATGGGACTTTGTAGTAATGCTATGAAGTGAGGCAAGCGGATTGGCCAACATCATATCATTCTGCCTCACCCCGTTCCTTTATCAAACTTGGAAAGGAGCTAAGTAGCTGTACTGTCTTTATCACATGTGCACCTACGATTGTTTGTCTAGCAAGGGCAGGGCATGGTAAAAGAGTCAGACGTCTTAGCGAATGCACAACACACTTGAGGTAATGTTCCTTCACCACACCATCCTCTGTGCTCGGTAAAACGAATCCTCTGAGCCAGCACTGTACCTGATCTAGCGAACAATATATCAGAATCAAGGGAGCCAACAGGAGATGGAAAAAGATGAGTGAGAGATGCAGAGAGTCCTTCTGTGTCTGCATGTGGGTGACACTCGAGTTTTGAAGGCCCTCACAGAACACTAATGCTTTCTACACATATGTTCCTTTGAGAAAATGTTTTAACAATTGCTCGCTCATAATTAAGTCCTAAAATAATAAACCACCAAAAATGATCTCACAAAATCACAGTGACTACTCAACCTAAAAACAAACAGACAGCTGTTGTTCTCTTTCGTTTTTAAAGTCAAGTTGTTCTTGAGAATTAAGACACAATTTTAAACCTGGGTTAGGGAAATGATCATTGTAGTCTTTAATGTATAGTCGGATTCTGTGCATCGATAAATCATTTAAATCTCCTTGTTGTGCACAAGCACTCTGTGAGGGAGCAAGTTCCCTGACCCATTTATGAAGTTTCCATTACAAAACAAACTATCACATGGCCTTGTATACAATCTAACTCTAAGATCCAGCTGGGCCTAGAACAAGTGTTACTAAAACTACAGAATAAGGATTAGCTTTAAGACAAACGTTAGTTCAGGACAGAGTTTAATGATCCTACATGGTGGTGTATAATCAGGGAGATGCCCTATTGATTCAGCCAGGTCAGCTAGAGCCTCTTGGCACAGAGCCCAGGACACAACACTGCCCTGCTATTGCAATCCCACATGGTGGTTGTGTTGTCCATGAGTACCTGTAAAAGATTCCCGTTAAAAGACAGAAGGAAGGCTTTCAACGTAAAAGCAAATGGCCCTCAACTCCGATAGGTTGCTAAGGAGACTAGGCTCAACTGGAGATCAGAGTCCTCTAATCTCCGCCTCTCCCAGGTGCCCACCTCCAACCGAGCAGTGACCCATCTGTTATCACCATCAGCTCTGGGTAGAGTAGGGTGAGGGGTCTAACACAGGTCAAATTGTGGTAGAGCAGCCACCACTGCAGACAGATCTTTTTCAGTCTCCACCAAAACCTAGATGAAATCCGACATATAGCCTTGGTGGTTGGGCCCACTGAGACTTCAGATCCCACTGATGAGCCTGTATATGCCAACTTGCATTTTCGACAAGCATGATGCAAGAGTCCAGGCAGTCATGAAGCCTCAGAGCCATACTCACTGAGACCCAAGACAGAGGTTTAAACATCGGTATCATAGGACTAGTCGTTCCAGAGGGAAGGCTGGAGAGTCCGCAATATACACGATAGCTCCACTGAAATCCACATAAATTTGTTAATGTCTGGAGGTGGTCCATGACTGATTGTAGCATGTCTGCATTCAATAGTCAGTTGTCAAGGTAGGTAAAACTGGTATCCCTAACCTCCAATGGTGCACTGCGACCATCACCTTTATGAATACCCGAGAGATACTGGTGCGGTTGAAAGGGAGCATGGCAAACTGAAATTAATCATGACCCACCTAGAACAACAGGTGGGGTCTTTGGGCCTGAAGGATGGGGATATGAAAATAAGCATCATGCAGATCCAACACCATCATCCAGTCTCCTGGGCAGATAGAACCTGGGTCAGAGTGAGCATCTTGAATTTGTCATTGCACAGGAAGAAATTGAGGAATAGGGATCCTAAAATAGGACAAAGGCCTCTGCGCTTATTTGGCACTAGGAAATAATGGGAATAACAACCAGCTCCGATCTTCAAGGCCCGGACACCTCTCTAGCTCCTTTCTAGAAAAGAACCTGAATTTCCTGTAGCAAAATGGACCATTGGTCCTCTGAAAATCATTCTGATGTTATGGCTTGCCAACCATGGATGCTGCTGCCGGAGGGGCTAGGGGTACTGGGAGGTCTGCTGTCCTTACCGGTATGGACAATGACTGCGAAATACCCTATCCCGAAAAAGATTAAGGTGCTTGCTGCTTAGGCGGTGGGCCAAAGCGGCTGGAATGGCTCACCGGTAGTATGAAGGGGTCAATTATAAAAATAAAGAAAATTAAAACCTACATTTCGGCCGGCCCGGGTCCCGCATTTTCACTGCTCCTGCTCTCCTGCCTCCGACAATAACAGGAAGCAGCATCCTCCGACCTCTCCCCTAAGCCAATCACACCACGGGACTCCGCCCAGCTAGGGTTCTGTAAAGTATGGCATATTTCCATGTAGGCTGCAAAGCAGCCTGCATGGAGAAGTGCAGAGTGTGCATGACTGGTTTGGGCGGCCCGAGAGGGCCGACTAAACAGTCTATGTGCACTCAGGAGTGGGAAAACCACTCCTGCCTTGCTCCGCCCACCCACCTGCCCACAAAGTGCAAAGAAACATAAAATGGTAATAACCAAAAGTTACTACCATTTTATGTTTGTTTTCTCGCACTGCGAAAAAGCATGGGGCGACGCTCCTCCACCCTAGTGGAGGAGCCGCCCTTGGCGGTGGGCTTTGATGCGGTCTTAAGCTGAAACCCCTAGCAATGCCACAACGGGGGCGAAATTGTTTGGGATACTGCCTTGCAGGTGTAGAAAGTCTGGGGGAGTGTGCAGTAGCACTACTCTTTTTAAAGCGCTTTGGGACAGACTCACCATAATCGCCTGCAATAGCTGTCATAAGGCATGATGCCTGAACATCACCAGAGAAGCCTGTGGATCTCCACCACACATGGAGCTAGAGCACCATGCTAGTGCCAATCGCTCTGCCTAAACAGTCTGTCATGGCCAGGTCTGAGTGGATTAAGTACTTGGCAACATCCTGGCCATCTCAAATAGCCTGTGCCAAACTGACAAGGAAGTCTTCCAGGACTAGAGGTAAGATCTCAGCAACAGAGTCCCATAGTGCATGGGAGTACCTGGCATTGTTTAGCCCTCAGATCAGTCAAGCGGGGACAACATTCTCCGTCCTAATGCCTCAGGTCTTTGAGACTATGTCTGGGGGATTAGTGGAAAAATAATTAGGGTTAACCCTGCTAGTGGAGGCTTGTGCCACCAGGCTCCCCAGAGTGGTATACTGCGTTAGGAACGCAAAATGCCACCTGCCTGTTTATGGGTGGACAAGAGCAGAGTTTTGTCGAAGAACCTATGAGGGTGTCGGTTAGCGCCACATTGAACAGCAGTAGGGGTTCAGACAAGCACTGTCAATCAAGGTTATAACACTTCAGTGATAACTTTGGATTTTACCTCAACTGAAGACAACTGTAGATCCAAGACTTCGGCCACCCATCTAACAATCATAGCAATTTACACAGACTCTTCTGTGGCAGGGACAAGGGAATAAGCCAACCCTGTGTTAGGGGAAGTCTCCAGCAAACTGGCCTTCTGTAGGTCCATATAAAAATTATCATCATATTGTGGGGAGAATTCGTCCCCACCATCATCAGCAAAAGCTGGGTGGCTCTGGTCAAAGCGTGATCCTAACAATTGTTAAACCACTGGGGGACAGTTCCTAGGCAAAGGCCCTGTCCTATCAGAGTCAGAATGTATTGGGGCCAGGCGCTTAGGAACTGATCTCTCGGATTAACTTCGGTTTAGGTCGAGACAAATTTGGCTCAAAGTTGATTAGGGCAATGGGATCGACATCCTCCACCGGCATCGAAGTGGCAAGAACTGGCAAAGACAAGGGTGCCTGGTGCAGAGTTGGCACCAGAGTCAGATTACAAAGTGCACTTAGGAGGTACACAGACAGGGCTGAGAGCGGACCTGCTGGTGGTTAGCCGACTGAAGGCCTCTGTGGATCCGTGGGGCCTAAAGCTGCGACAGAGGGAGCCTGTAGGGTGCCAAAGACTCAGAACGTGGCCTTCTTAAACAGCACAACCTATTGTGGCATCTCGACAGACCCGTAAATTTGGGTAGCACAGGAATCAACTGAAGATTCACCTCCTAATATGGGGGACATGAGTGAGAGCGAGGGGCACCTTGATATCCTTGCGACTTCTCAGACGAAGCGTGGTGTCGCTGGGACAAAGACCGCTTGGAATTCTTGTGTTTCTTTTTAGTTTTAGACTTGGACTGAGAGGACGACTTGTCATGGGGACCGGCCCCAAGATCAGGAATGGGTCTGTGTCTTGACTTCAAGAAGGAACAACCCTTATGCGACTTCCTCTGGTGCTTGGCGACATACAGCTAGGTTTTGGGTTTCTGGATCACTTTCAGGTACATCAGGAAACACTCCTTGTACAGCTTGGAGTCTTGGCCTGATCCTAAACACCAGAAACACACCTCATGGGGAACGGTCACAGCTATTTCTTTGTGACAGTCCCTACAAGGCTTAAACCCTGTAGTTTTTGGGAGAGACATTTACCCTTACACACTTGATAGGAATTTAAAAGATGAAAAAAAAAACTCAACAAACAAGAAAAAGTAGGAGCTAGCTCTGGAACTATGTACGAAGGTAGTGAAAGAAAGGAACTGACATCAGCAAGATTGGGTAGCACCTACTTGTGGCTCCAATCATGGGGCAGAGTCTTCCAGATCAGTCTTATGCATGAGGATATTCGAAAGGTGAGGAATCTGTGGTTAGAAGTGTCCATCAGAATATCACGTTTTGCCTCTTTCAAACCAAATGACCCTGAGCAATTTGTGACAAGTGGTAGTCTGGCAAAATGTGAACAAGGAAAACAGCTCTGGGTGCATTAAATCCGAACAATTTGTGATCCTAGCTCAGGGGCAATATATCGTTTGCACCCGTATTGGTATCATAGATACGTCATAATGGAGCCTTTAGGGTAGAAGGGAAAAAAACCTCCATCATTTTTTATCAGCCCTTAAGGCATTAAGCAGAAGTTCGGTAGAAATAGCTTCTTTGTTTTAAAACAATGGCGATCAGACGTGAAGAGTCCTTTTTTATTACATTTCGCTGTAGCCAACTGGATACTATCCAGTGCTCGAGCATCCGTTCAAATTAAAAGGTTATTGTATTGTTCACACAAACATTCGATCTCACTTTCCCTAGCAGCCCAACTACTGTAGGAAAATTTGAATGTCTAAATGGAGAGGTTTTAGAGCTGAAGACAGGTTCATTCATTTGTGATGTAGTTGCCAGTTTTCCTTTTTTGTCAAATGAGTCTGCACATCCTTTCGAATATTTAATTCCCAGGTACTGCAGGCACTCAGATACCCATACGTTTTAGGTAAACGTTTTCCAAGAGTTACGTGCATGCTGCACGGTGTTTAAGAAATTAACAATAAATTACTACATTGTATTATTTTGAAGCTGCATTTATATAGCACCTCATACACTGGAAAAGGCACCAAAGTTCATTAGCAGACAGGTAGCATGCGACACTGCGGGAGAAGGCTCGGTAGGAACAATGTTGCATTCCAGTGTGGCCTCTCTGGGAAGCATTTCCATGTTGTGCGTAATTGACCCGACTGGTGCTCTTATCCTGACTTAAGTTGCTGTACCTAAGCACGTCGTGGATGGAAGAGGAGCGAAGAATTGAGAGCATGGAGTTTACATTACATTATTGTTGTATCTTGTTGAAAAGGGTCAGCACAGATTCCACCCTGTAGCGAAACAGGAACGGTCCACAGCATGTACTGGAGTGAAGCAGCAAATAAGATGATATGTAAAGTCACCACAAGCAGGGGCAGCAGATGAGTGACCCACAGGTGCTCCAAATGCTTGCGTACAGCTAGAGTAAATCCTCCATAGACTCCATAGTAAAAGTGAAGCAGCCCACAACATGCACTGATTACAGGCAGTCATATATACGCTCTATATAGTGATACAGAAGGGGCAGGTGAGCAATCAACAAGTATGCTCTCCCTACTGGCAGGTAGGGTAATGCTCTAAAAGTACGAGCACTCAGCAACCGGAATGGAGGGTCGAATGAACTAGAGACTAGGACTGAATACAGAGAGGCCAGAACCCCAATATTAAGGACCCACCCATGAGGGAGGCCCAGTAAACCACAGCAATGCACCGGAGACATACAGCCATGCTAAAAGCTTTTCAGAGGCCACAAAGGGGTGACTAAGGATGAAGCCAAGTCATGCACTGGTTATAGATGAGCAAGGTAAAAAACCTAAACAGGTCATCCAGGAGTGAAGGAGGGGCAACCCACAGACATGCATAAGAGAAAGGCAACCACAGTAAATACTATTTAGAACCCAAATGTATGCACTGTTTACATACAGCCAGGGTAAATGCTCAGTGGACTCTGCTCAAGGGTAAAGGTAGAACCACCCACAACAGGCACACGTTGCAGGTAGCCAGGATAAGTGGTCTTATAGGTCCCCCCTACAAGAGCTACAGGTTAGCGATCCACATCCATGTACTAAGATACAGACTGGGCAACAGCTTCATACTGGATACCCATGAGTCATAGGTAGTTACCCTAGTAAGTATTGGGTCTCCCATGCTTTCCTGTTGGTTATAAAGCTGTAATATGTAACATTTGAGGGGAGGAAGGAAGAAGACAAAGGTAAGAAAGCCACGACAAATAGGGAACCAGAGATTAAAAAGAACCTGCTATGGTGTGATAGAGAGAGAAGAAGCACAGAGGGGTGGAAGAAAAACATTCGGTATAATCATGACTAGGCTGCCCTTGTGTTTGGCAACACTGGCAGAACTAGTGATGCACTGCTAAGGAAAAATTGCGCCCCTACACTTTTTAGTTGTTTTATGTATTTATTTTACAAATAAGCACTGCATTTACCTGGGGTATCAGGCGTGCATCGGTCACGTGCATACTTCTATTTCAAAACATACAAAAAGTTTCCTAGCAGGAGGAAAACCTAAAACACTGGGGATTGGGCCAGCTTGGAAGGTGCAAACCTTTTACTCAAAGAAACTAAAACTTTGAAGACAAAAAAACCAATCAAAACTGCCAGGATTTCAAATATCCATACTTTTTCAAGGTTTGCGGTACTATGCCTCACTAAAACCAAATACCCACGCAAAACGACAACTGTTACTACTAGCAACAACATTTCCAACTCCTAATACTTAGGGCTTCGAGGCACATTCCACCTACACAAGGGCTTTTCGCATCATTTTAGGTGATGAAAAATTCAGCTGTTAGCTTCTCAAAGGATAATCGGTAATAAAAAAATAAAAAATTTAAAAAACAACTTTCGAACTGGGTTACGAAAGGAAGAGAATCATTTGTGCATTCTCCCTCCTCACATACAAATGATCAGAGACATGCTGTGGTCGCAGGGTGCGCCTTGAAATGTGAAAGGCTCGCAAATATCTACAAAGTGAGTACAGCACAGTCCTGTCGGCAGAAATTAAGCAGGTACTTTTTACCTTGCGCCCCGGGAGGGGCTTAGGAGTAAAGAGAAAGGGCAAAAGTCAGGATCTGGAAAACACATGGCCCAGTGGGAAACGTGCAGCAGAAGAAATGCTGGCACCTGGAATCAAGCAAATCGCACGGCTTTCCTCGTGTAGGAAGGGACTTGTACGGCAGGGAATCAAAGCCTGTATTCAAAACTTTGAAAGCTTTGAGAAAGTTTTACTAAATGTAAGTCAACTGCTACTGGAACTCCAGACACCACCCGCTACCCCTGGAGGTATCTCGACTGAAGGGCAGAGAAGATGCAGGCATGAACTGAAGACCGAGAAAAAAGCCAACACAAGCCACACTTGTTTACATAGCACATGTTTATGGGGTCAAAGTGTCCCCATAGTTATATAAAACAATAAAAGAAACACATAATTGAATAGGGCGAAAGGCACAGCATCCAGGTGGGAACCATGCACAGCCAACACCCGAGTGAACAACAGAGGGCAACGTGCTCGCAGACAATGCTCCCAGGGTAGAATGGTACCTTGAGAAGAAACTTGTCAAAAATTGGAATAGAGAGGAGTGTTATGGAGGGGGGGGCGGGGAGAGGCATGTCTTATGTACCTGGCATGCACACGAGTGGTTTGAGATTTTGTGTTCAGAGAGACAAACAGTGGACTATCTGGAATGTGTAAACCTCCACCCCTACTGCCATCTTGCCACTGGGTGTGTGCATTGGTCCATCCATCGTCTGGAAGAAGGATGCAGTTAGTCCCATGTCACTAGCCAACATGTTCATGGCCACACCCTTTTGTAGATCTGAAACAAAATTAAATCAAGTAGGGAAGAGAGGAGGCGATGACACCATTTGCTAACCATGGCTCCTCTCTTGCTTACAACATCTTCTAGACTTTTAAAAAGAAAAAATGCATGACTCTGAAGAGGACTAGAATTCATAGGGGCAAAGAGTGGTTTAGCTCTGTCCCTGGCATTGATGCTGGCCACCAGCACATCGTTTCTGCAATACTGAGGCTACAGCACACACACAATTTTGAAGCTGCAGTGCCTAATTTAACAAACTCTGGTGCTGCATCTCAATTTCCACTTATCTGCACGAGTTCTGGACAATTTATACAAACTTTTCCACTCCTGAGGCTGTGGTGCCTGTATTTAAGAATCCTGCATTTAAAAATCCTGTATCAATGCATAAATTAACCATTTGTTGAGCTGTGGCCTGTAAACACCATTATCCTAAGACTTGTACCAGTTAAAACCAATTTCCAGGGCTGAAGGGCATAACATTCCTAGACTGTGCAGACCTCTCCCTAGTCCTCAGACACTGATGTAATAATTTTTCAGCCCCAAAAAATAAATATGACGGCGCATTAAAAATTCCAGCAGCAATTATTCTTAATTACAGCCAAATAAGATTAATCTACTCCACTGCAGTGAGGAACAGGATCTCCTCCGATTTCCTCCCGCCACCTTTCTGCTGGTAACAGACCCAACTTTGTCTCCTTTCTCTAACCAACTAACGCCTAACTATTTCTACTTTATTCATTTACTTAGGAGTCTTGTAAGCTGCTGGTTGCCACTGTACAATCCCTTGGAAGTCGATGTTTCTTTGTAACTGGATGCCTACCTACTGAGCCCTAACCTCTCTCAATCTTCTTCCCCTTTGCCCCTTCTCACTCTACTCTACTTCAGCTCTTTTGTATGGAAGATCTGCCTGCCCATGGTAAATCTGTACTCCAAGAGCCAGTCTCCATCACCTCTACTGCCACCTATTCCATGTCAGAAGGAGCAGACTGACTCCGGCAGCCACGTATCCTACACACCAAGGCACTAGTCCTTAGTGAGCTCGGACACCGATAAAGCTTCTCACGGACTACCCCAAAACCTGTATCTCTGTATGTCATGCACTCAGCACTGGAACTGGATAAGGATACCCTGGCAGTGCCCAGTGCATCACAGATGTGGGAGAACGCAGCTGACCTACTGTCTGGAAGGGCGATGTAAAGCAAGATTCTTTTACTATAGCTAAAAGAGTTACTGATAGGCGCAATTTTCATCTCAGCAACCCCTACATACTGCATGCCAAGGGGAAGCAGTTTTTTGGATGCCAGCGGGACGAAATCCTTAATAGAGCATTTAAGAACCAGAAGCACCATCTGGCTTTAAAGGGGTAACAGCGAGTGTCAGTTCAGGTGGTCCTTGCACAATGATTAGAATAAATATTACTGTCCATCTTCCAGCAGGAGATGCTTTCAACCTAAAATGACGAGGTGGGTAACAGAGGAGACCTCAGCTGTCAGGGAAGCATCAGCAGCCGAGCCCACAATCATGACCACCAGCCTACGGACCTGCTGGGGTGTCGGTCTGCTTCCTGGACGGAGGGTGCTCCTATCAGCAACATTTATTGGGTCACAACATGGAAGGCGCCTTCCACCCTTGTCTCTCACTACACAATTAGACGTGGAATGGACGGGCCTCCCCAAGGTTTCAAACCACTAAACTACTCTAGTATTGTATTTTCTTTAATGGATTACTTCAGGGGAACGTGTCTATATGGATCATGGGGAGGAAGCCTCGATGCACTAAAATAAAAACATAAGAATTTGGATGAGGAAATGTTTGAGGAAGTAAATGTAATTATCACCTTCGATTTCCCTTCCTCGTCCTAGTGCTTCCAATCCCCCCTGCCTCCCAGGAGTAATTACTATTAATCTTGGTTGTGCCAGGTGGAGAATACCTTCCGGCACCCTCAGGGGGAAGGAAGGGGCCTGAAGGAGGCAGGAAAGGGGAAGAGTCCGTAACAGGTGAACAGGTCTCATTATGTAACTGAGATCATAAAGGGAAATATTGGAGTGTTAACAATGTCTTATACATGAGCTGTAGGCAGTGCTTAATGTGTAATAAATAAATGTCAATGCCCTGGTCAGGAGGCCACTTCCGCTTGCATCACCTAATCACAGTTACAACACAACCACTAACCATCACACTCCTATAAGTGCTACAATTCTGACTATTTCAGGCCCCCAAAACTATAGAATGACTTTCACAGCACGTACTAGCAATTTTTAATGTATGTTGAAATACTAAATAATTGTTGTGCTCGTGTCTAAATTAGCCAAACAATGACACCTTTTGGCAGACTGTTATAATTGCTGCTGACAATTAAGCGCTGTGCCGAGCACTGGAAACCACCGGCTCAAATTAGGCACTGCCTGTATGTAACCGCCATATTAAGCTCCTTTTCCCCCCAAACATAGACGCTAATCCTCCCTCCTTCCTCTACCCACTAACACAATGATCAAAACAAACCATATTGCCAACAAAAAGGCCCTTAAACTAATGTCTCAGCCTTCTCCCACCAATTCACTCGATGGGTGAAGTAAACAGGTAACAGCCTTGACCCTACATAGCATCATAAATTGTGTTGGCTGGCTCCTGTGTTCACAGCAAAGGATTCCTTGATGAAAAGATGTATACATAAACACTTATCATAACGGGAACATACAGCTACTAAATATTGTCCTCGATGTGCTTTAGTAATTTAAAACAAGGACTGGAAAACACAATAGGTCTGCAATTGGCTGCCAACCCATTGGCTTTGTCAATATTAGTTTTTTTTGTCCTGGATTTTGAAAACATTTTAATGGTCGATAAGCTACTGGACCCTCATCAACGTAAAAAAGAAAAAATATATTATATATATATATATATATATATATATATATATATATAATTTTTTGGGGGGGTCTTAGAAAGCACACATGTTCAAAGTAGTTCCTGGCACTTAAGGGAAGTACTTTGGGGGTGGTAGTGCTCCTTGTGATAGGGAAGAATGCTTTCATTCACAATGAAGTTAGCCAATGACTGAAGTGATCTGGTTCACTGTCCTAAACTGTATGCTGTAATAAGAGGAAGTTTAAGGAGAATAACAATAGCAGATCGATGGATGTAAATAGATGTAGAGGGCTGACTGAAAGACCAGTTAGCATATTATAAATATAATTTTGGCTAAATGAAAAGGTCTTAGCTAACGTCAGACTGAACAAATAAGATTGAACAAATTGAGTAGCTGCCTATAAAGAAAGAGTACGCTGGTAAGGTAATGGTTTGATGGTCATCAAGGAGAAAACAAGCATTTGCAATGCCAAGAAAGCAATATTGCCCACATTTATATAGAAGAAAGACCGATTGGCATTACCAAAAGGAAGTTTAGAGCAGTATTCAATGCCTCTCAAGGTCGATTTTATAAACTTCCATATTTCTGTTGTGTTTTTCTAATGCCCACTGGAGCTGTGTAAAGCTAGCTCCGCGGTGCTGCCTTAAGAGCAGGATGAATGACGAATCTATTGATGGCTAAACTAAAAGGCTCTTGTGGGACAGTCAAATATTAAAGTTAAATATAAAAAGGGAGGAAAACCAACCATAAGTAAGAACAAGGCAACAGAGACCGACATGAAAGGCATCCAATTCTAAGCAAGGATTGGCTCTGTGGAGTATGGCACACAAACCTGCCTGCAACAGACAGCTGGAGCGGTCTGTAGTTGGGGTGACCACCTGGCATTGAGACAAATTATGGGTAGGACTGTAAAAATGCAGTGCCAAGGGTCAAAATTCAGGACAAAATCTATCAAAAGGTCAAACTTATGGACTCATCAGAGATGGCCATAATACACCAATTAACCTGTAAATATATTTACTATACTTTTATATTGCACTATGTATTCACTGTACTCTGTATGCGATTGCTGATTTCAAATGGCACACTATTTCCTTGTAGTAAAGAGTAAATTGATGCTCTTGAGCACAGTGTCAAGGCTATCACATTAGTATAATCTACCCAATCGTTCTTGGGGAGAAAGTAACAGCGAAAGGTTGATCAGTGTTGGACCCGGCCCTTTTGGCAGGTTCACCCCGAAACTTTTTGCTTTTTCCTAGCCTGTTTCTGTGACCTGGTGTTGGTGATTTTAGGCCTCTGCGCACTTTTTCACTGTGGTACAGTGTAAAGTGCTTGAGCTCTCTGGGTATGTGTGGTGAGTGACCTGCCCTCCCATAGGAATGAATGGGGAATATGTATGCCCATGGTAGTTCCTGATGTGTGGGGAGTGCAGGGTCGAGTTTGGTATGTGCGAACTCGTGAGATTGAATGCTGCGCAATAGTATATGCGGCATGATTGTGTCTAGTGTAGAAGTGCCACTTTTAGAAGTTGGCATATTTGTGTAATCTGTGCCTGGCGTGTGATTGGCTGGAGCCTGGCTCCAGGAGTGAGCCTGGGCCTGCTTGTGGATTGACTGTCTGGTTTGAGGGTGACAGGGGCTGCAGAACCCCCAGGAGGTTGTCTGAGTCAGCCCGTGGATGAAAGGCTGCATCTGCTGCCAGGGAAGTGGGAGGAGATAGCACCTGGGAGTGAATAGGGCTGTGCCTGCCTGACCACAATGCTGGCTCGACCTGCCGCTGGCCGACTGTCACCTCTGTCCCTGATACTGAAAGAAAGAAGGAAGCCAGGAAGCCCAAGAGCTCCAGCAACACCCAGAACTGGTTTAGACCGGGCTCAGGGCCCACTTGCACAAAGACTTCAAAGACTTTTAGGGGTATAAGAGAAGGACCCCTGACAACGGAAGATTAGATTCTACAATCAAGAGGAACCTCTGCTGGAAGAAGGACCGCTGAAGAACTAAAGGAAGATTGCCTTGCTGTGTGCTCTAAGGGCTGACCTATTCTGCTGACCAACTGAAGCTGAGGAGAAGAGGGACTTTGCTGTGTGCTGTGACTTTGCCTGCTTGACCTACAAAGACTTTGCTGTGTGTTGTGTCTGTTAAAGGAATCTCCAAGGGCCTGAGAAGAGCTGGCCTCCTGTCCTGGAACCCAGGGTCAAAAGGTTCCATTGCAACTGAAAACGCTGTGAAGATCGTGCTGCAGATCGTCTGAGGTGCGTATGTTTTAACTGCAGGCCTGGGACCGAGATCGGTGTGCTCATCAGCACGCATTCCACGAGGTCCGGGGGATCGTGGTGTCTCTCCCCGTGAGTTTTGCCCAAAGAAGGTCTACGGTCGAGAGGGCGGTCTAATTGTGACCTCCGTCCCCAGAAACCTTGTGCTGCCGAGTTCCGATCATGCCCGGGCCTGGGAACACCCTACGCAGACTGCTGTACCTTGCCGGTACCGACGAAGCCGAGAATGAGCCCGCTGCTCCCTGATTGGAGGAGAGAGCCGAGCCCCCTCACTAACGCCGCGACGGGATTGGCCCATGCGCCGTAGTGTCATCGCTGAGGCAGTGTTGTGGTTGGTTGCCTGCGTGAGCATCAGCGAGGGCCTGCCCCGGGAGCCGCACTGCCATTGGCTGACTCCCGGGTGAGTGTGGAGGCTTGCCAAGAACGCCGCGACCGGATTGGCCCACGGCGTCATCCTCATCGAGAGCCGCGATCAGCGAGGGATCCAGCGTCGAGTCCTCCCCGGGACCCGATCTCGCCGAGGGAGCCGCGTGTGAGTTCGCAGCCCCTGGCCTGTTGTCCCTGCAAAAGAGTGCTGCTCAATCTCCCCGCCGCTCGTTGGATTGCCGAGAGCGGGCGGGAGAGCAGCCGGGACCGGCCGGGGCTGACATCGGAGGCTACTGACATCGAGGCTCCTAGAGTGAGCGCGTCAATACAAGGAGCGGGTTATTAACCCACTAGCGTCAGCGAAGGTGCTGGCACAACCATCAGTGAGGCGCTCGCATTGTTGGGGCTCAGTGGTTTGAAGAGCCAGATTATTACGTTATTTACATGCTGGCATTGCTGGGACAACTCATTTAAAGAGCTGATTTGAAATAGGTCAGTAGTATTATTTTTAATACGGATTTACAGAGACTAGAGACTATTCTTTTATAATAAGAACTTCCTAATACAAGTGCAGACGAGCCCAGAGAGGCTCATGGGGGCATATTTGGTCAAGAGCCTGTGTGGCTCCTATCTTTTCGCGCAGTACTGTTCAAGGGCTAGTGAGAGCCCATGCCATGGTTTGATTGTTATCCCAGCTGCCCAGCAATTCGTGGGCAGCTGCACCGTTTAGGCCCCTGACTTTTGGACACAGGGCGTCCTAGCCCCAACAAGGCCAGTGGCCTAGGGACTGCCACAAGTGGTGGCTTATGTAAGTTGTTGGCGCTATTGAGTTATGTTCTGGCACCTCTGAATGTTTTTATGCATCATGTGTCTTCCTTGATTTACATCTCTGAATGTGTTGGTTTATGCATCATGTGTTTTTCCTTCCCTGCACCTCTGACTGTGTTTTTGATGCATCATGTGCCTTGTTATTACACTGTTGAATGTTGTGATGCATCATGTGTAATGTGTTCTTGCTGATACCCCTAAATGTATTTTATTCTTAGGTGGTTGTTCTTTCCAATACAGGTGGACCTAGTGAGGTCCTGGTTCCCTGCGTGACATTCTCCTAAGGTGGTTAGGGTTGCGTAGGTGGTACTTACCTGTTACCAGTAGTTACTGGTTGTGTGCTATACTTGCTAATTTGTGCTACAGTGATTTTATATCCTTTTCTTCTAATTTCTGACAGTATTTCTATTTCTAAAAGTGTTGATTCTGACAGTGGCCCATGTGGCCCTGTCTTGTGAATAATCCCTGGTGAATATTGCCCGTGCCAGTTGGCACAATGTACATGTGTGATTTCTATCTGATGTGATTTTGACAATACAGAAGTTATTTTTATATAACCTTGTGTGGAGTTCCTTTTGTGGTGTGCCTAGGATGTTGTTGCTGTTGTGTGCTGGCGCAAATGCTTTACACATTGCCTCTGAGTTTAGCCTTACTGCTCGTGCCAAGCTACCAAGGGGGTGAGCAGGGGTTATCTTGGCGTGTGACTCCCTTGCCCTGACTAGAATGGTGGTTTCTGCCTGGCTTTGGCGTCAGCCTTAGCCTACCAGAAATAGCCAGTTCTAACAATCAGGTTTCTAAACATTTTAAAAAAACATGGCAAACAGCTTTGGAAATGTTAAGGTAAGTGGCCTTTTCTCCTTCTACTAATTAAGAAAAGTTTAAGGAAAACATTTGGTCCACCTTGCCCTCCATTAAAGGTCAAATCTAAAAGAATAATCGTGGATAGGAAAGGAGCACATATAACAATTTGAAAAATCCCATGAATATCTCTTGATCATCATATCTTTGCTGCACAGTGCACCATTACTCACACTGTAGAATGCCCCCGACAAAAGACGAAAAGCGGAGAAACACAAAAGAAATGCAGTATAAAAAAGTTCTCCAACTCAGAAGCAGAGGGAGAGTTGTGCGACAGGCAGGCATGCAAGAAATGGGCTTCTAAAAGGCTATGTAGCAGGTATCGAACTAAACAGACTGAAAGTTTCTATCCTCGACTGTGATACAAGGCAACGAGGAAAACTTTGGAAATTATTCTTCATGATATCCCACAGTAGACCGAGATTTTCTGCAGGTGTAACGGTGCTATGTGAAATGGGGGTGCAGTGGGGATTATGGTGTTGGTTGCCCAGTGGCGTTGCTAGAGCGGGTGAGCGCTCACATAGAATATAACACTGCACTCAGAGCTATGGGTTTCTTTTCAGCAACCTCAGTATATATTACTCAAGGTGCATAGGTCTATTTGTACCTTGCAAGTCAAGGCGGACAACGTGGCAGTACCAACTCAGCTTAAGGAGGATAAAATAAGTGGAGTTGAGTTTTGTAAAAATGACTTGTCCCTTTTAATTGATGGAAGAAGCAGCTAGAGGGGTGCGTGTGCCAGATAAAAGACTAGTATGATGGCAATGTATACTTTTCCACTCTGACATTTTTGTGACAATTTCGTTGGGACGGGTAGGTTACTTGCATGGTGTATGGCATGTTTCCCTTTTCCCTCCCCGGAGTGTCCAACTGTATGTATAACTGGTAAACTGCCGTTTTCATTTTAACCCCTGAATCACGAATCATGCTAATCTAAGCTTGGGCCTACCCCTGATCTGAGAGTTCAAGACAGAGCACATTTGAACTGTGGGTACCAAATTTTGCTACTCTTGATTACTCTACATTGGGAAACCAGAACCAGGGAGAATGCTATGGGGAGTGCTGGTTGACCAAAAGGGAGCAACGTAGTGTGGCACCTACACGAGATAGTGTAGGGGGACACAGGCCTGCATGTGTTTGTTGAAGAGAGTAGTATTTAGTATAATTGTGAGCTTAAAGTACTTTTATTCTTGTAAAGATATGCACTGGACATCAACTTAATTGTGTCTCTTGGCCGATTTTTGAGTGCTGAACTACCTCCCTGAAAAGCCGGTTGCTGCTCGGCCTCGCCACCCCGAAGGTCAAGTGCAGAAGCGTTGTACTTAACCAAGCTATAGTCTGAGGAGCCACAGCATATCAGTGGAAAAGTCCCTCAACCCACCACGACTGAGGCACTAGCAGCTCATGCCTGCCTCATGGCCCCCCCAAACGGGGTCCGGCAACAGGGTTGTTAGGCAAGCTGCAAATAATCGTGCGAAGGCAGCGCCAGCTGCAATATATTTCATAGTCAGGGCAACAGACAACCAGGCAAGAGCCAGTAACAAATGTGCCTTTGGAGCTGTAGATAGGGGTGTCGGGCCTGTGCAGTTTTCCCTGGCCTAGATAACGCAAAGAATAAATACACGAGAAAGCATAGAAATATGAAAGGCAGAGATGTATTGAGCCATCCTGTGACAGTAAACTCTCTGGACAATATCTGCATGGCAGATACAAGGCAGAACATATGGTGGGAGACAGTCTCACACCTCGAGTCAGGATGTGAAGTGTACACAACTTGCTTGTGGTCCAACAGGCCCAAGAATGCATGACTGCTGCATTAGCGTATGTGCCATGGGCTCTACATTGATCTCATAAGTGGAAGCCCGGACCACCAGAAAAAGAGAATCAAAGAGCAGGCTGTAGACGAGATCAGATGGGAGATCTGCACCAAACGATGGAAAGGATCATTGTAAAGAAGGGGACAAATAAGAAAGAGAAGAACAAGGTGAAACAATGGCTAAAAATCAGATACGCTGGGCCCGCTATGAGCATCAGAAAGCATTTCATTCCTGCAGACTAGTCTCACCAGAGAGGTCAGGAACAGAAGATGCACACTTACCAACTGAACAAGCAGCACACACCCTTATTAAAGCCTGACGGCACACTAGACTGTTGGAGAGGTTTGTGGAGGGCGGGCGGTGGCTGGGTCTCTTGGAACATTGGGCCGTGGGCAAAAGCCTACTCTGGACCAGGTCTTAAGCAGGCCCTGCAGTCGAGCCAAGAGCGAACCAGTGATCTGGCTCATCCGTAAGATCCAAAGCTCCAGCAGAGCCTTCTATATATCTGGGATGTTAATTATGCAACACACACCATGTAAAACATTGCGAAATGTGTTTTACTTTCTTTAAAAAGTACTTCTTTAACATATGAATGTATTTCAATGTACTACATTAGATATGAACACTGCATTGACATTTATTTGAAGTGAAAGTTTCTAAACAGCAACCTAAAAACATGAAATCTATGTCCCTCCTGACATGCCATGAGTGACATACGTGAACCAACTGTTATGTGTCCTTTGCATCATGGCCACATTGTTGTTATATGTGACGTAACATTACAGGCTATTAAAGCATATACAAGTTTGCCTTATGTACAGAGGCCTTCTTGACTGAATTACTTGAAGGTGTTCTCAAACGTGACGATCCAGTAGATTATACTCAGTGAAGTAAAGTGATTTTACTTAAATCACACAGTTTATAATCACGTGGGGAAGCTGGGATGTGAATCCAGGTTTCCTGAGTGCACGTAGTGCATTTAAGCCACTGACCAGGCTAGCTTCTTTTGCTCAACCCTGTTTAACACCAGTGTTTTGTGCAATTCTGTCCGATGACTAGTACTTTGTGTAAAATAAACACACAAATCACAAGTTAATCTCATACAATGTCTAACAACAAAGTGTATAGGGAAGCCGGGATACCATGTCACCGGCCTTCTCAGGCTTAACAACTTATAGGCAAATACATTCTTTAGCTTTGAGCTGGATATTGGCATTAAAGCAAAACAAACACAATCTTCCTGCCAGGCTACTCACTTGAAGCCAGAAGTCAAAATCACTGTCTGCCTGCAAACACACACCCCTGCACGGTCCCTCTCTGGTTAGAGCAGGGACGAAGCTTCAGTGGGGTGTTTGTGGTGTTACACCACCCTAATAAATGTATTAATTAGGAGATAGGTGGGTACAGTAGCTTTCAGTCGGGTATAAGGTTTCTGTTGGATATGACCTGGTATTTTTAAATACTCAGACAAAAACACACACACACACACACACACACACACACACTCGTCTCTGTTTGGAAGGTCTTAAAGCGTGGTTATTTTGCAAAATACTGTGTTTTAAGTACCCCTCATAATCTCCACTCCTTTCCCAATGGTTATTAAGTCCCCCCCCCCATGCGTTGCTTCTCATATAATGATTAACATGATATGCCAGCGTGATTGTGGGATAATCTGAAGCTCACCACACCGTCGTCTTACTGATCAATTTACGCCCCAGGGATAAAGGCCTTTACAATCTGCCCAGGTCAGGCCTGCACAGCTGAACCTTGTTCACAGAGTCTCCGGATGGTCTCTAGACAGGACTGCTGTAGAAGCACGCCTGGCTGCCCGATAGGCTGAGACGGACAAATGTCGTTTGTTGAAGCATCAATAACAGACAACAGATATTAGGGTACATTTACGGACAGTCTGTGAATTATTGACTGGGGTCAACCCATCTGTTGCAAAATTTCACAGGACTGTGCTTCTCAATTACCATAGAAATTAGATTGTAGGTTACATTAAAAAAGTGAGAATTTGCTGCTTTGTTCCCCCAGGATCTTTAAAAGGCTGAACACCATTATAAGTGAGAACTGCTGTGCAACTAACCCAAGGAAACTCTCAAACCTAAGCCAGTGGCTGTTGTCACAAGATGTGGATTTCTATGGTCTTAGAACTGCCCCAAAGATACAATGGTTTTTTCAATCAACATTTTGCAGTTTATTTTCCACATCTGCATGTTCTCGGCAATTTTCAAGTTCAAGTTCAAGTTTATCATTTGTATAGCGCACTACTCACCCAGAGGGTCTCAAGGTGCTTGAGGGAGGGGGGGGGGGGGGGGTACTTTACTTATCGAATATCCAAGATTTTAGTTGTTTTCTGAAGGAGAGGTGGTTCTGTGTAAGGCGGAGGTGGGTGGGGAGAGAATTCCAGGTCTTGGCCGCTAAGTAGGAGAAGGATCTTCCCCCCATGGTGGATCTATGGATGCGCGGAATTGCGGCGAGGGCTTGATTGGACGATCGTAGTTGGCGGGTGGGGGTGTAAAAGGACAGGCGTGTGTTGAGGCATTCGGGTCCTAGGTCGTAGAGGGCTTTGTGTGCGTGGGTGAGGAGACGGAACGTTATTCTCTTGTTGACGGGGAGCCAGTGGAGATCTTTCAGGTGACCGGAAATGTGAGCTTGGCGGGGGATGTCTAGTATGAGTCTGGCTGAGGCGTTTTGGATGCGTTGGAGTTTTTTCTGTAGCTTGGCTGTGGTTCCGGCGTAAAGGGTGTTTCCGTAGTCCAGTCGGCTTGTGACCAGTGCGTGAGTGACCGTCTTTCTTGTTTCGGTGGGGATCCAACAGAAGATTTTTTTGAGCATGCGCAGGATGTTGATGCATGATGATGAGACGGCATTGACTTGTCTGGTCATCGAGAGGGAGGAGTCCAGGATGAAGTTCAGGTTACATGCGAGGTCCGTAGTTATGGGTGCAGTTCCCAGGGCCGGTGGCCACCATGAGTCGTCCCAGGCAGAGGGAGATGAACCTAAGATGAGGACTTCCGTTTTGTCCGAGTTCAGTTTTAAACGGCTGTTCTTCATCCACTCGGCTACTTCTTTCATTCCTTCGTGTAAGTTGGTTTTGGCGGTGTTTGGGTCTTTGGTGAGGGAGAGGATCAGCTGGGTGTCGTCTGCATAGGAGATGATGTTGAGGTTGTGTTGGCGCGCGATGGATGCGAGGGGACTCATGTATACGTTGAAGAAGGTGGGACTGAGTGATGATCCTTGTGGTACGCCGCAGATGACTTCAGTGGCTGCGGATCTAAAAGGGGGAGGCGGACTCTTCGGGTTCTTCCGGCGAGGAACGAGATGATTCAGTCCAATGCTTTTCCTTGTATTCCGACGTTGCTGAGGCGTTGTATAAGGGTGCTATGACAAACTGTGTCGAAGGCTGCGGAGAGGGCAAGTAGGATGAGGGCACCTGTTTCTCCGTTGTCCAGTAGTGTTCGAATGTCGTCTGTTGCTGCGATGAGGGCGGTCTCGGTGCTGTGTTTGGCTCGAAAGCCGGACTGTGAGGGGTCGAGGGATTTGTTGGATTCGAGGAAGGCGGCGAGCTGTTTGTTGATGGCTTTCTCAATGACTTTGGCAGGGAATGGGAGGAGCGAGATGGGGCTGTAGTTCTTAAGTTCAGTGGGGTCTGCTGTGGGTTTCTTCAGCAGGGCGCTGAGTTCGGCATGTTTCCAGCTTTCCGGGAAGATAGCGGAGTTGAGGGAGCAGTTGATGACGTCTCGGAGATGGGGAGCGATAATTGAGTCTGCTTTGTTGAAAATGTGGTGGGGACATGGGTCGGTTGGCGGATGGAGTTCATCAGGCGGATGGTGTCTTCAGTGGTGATTGGGTTCCAGGCGCAAAGGTTTTGAGAAGGGGGTTTTAGTTCGGAGGTGGGTGGAGTGGACTCGTCTCCGGACTGGTTTTCAAAGCTGTTATGTATGTCAGCGATTTTGTTGTGGAAGAATGAGGCTAGGGAGTCGCAGAGGTCTTAGGAGGGAGTGATGTCGTTGGTGCCGGCGGTGGGGATGGTAAATTCTTTGACGATGTTAAATAGTTCCTTGCTGTTGTGGGCGTTGTTGTCAAGTCGATCCTTGAATGCTGATTTCTTGGTGGATCGGATCAGTTGGTGGTGTTTGCGGATGGCGTTCTTGAAGGTGGCCAGGTTGTCAGTGGTTGGGTTTTTTCTCCAGGCTTTCTCGATGGTGCGACAGAACTTCTTGGATTTCTTAAGGTCCTCGTTAAACCAGGGGGCTTTTTTGCTAACTTGCTTGATTTGATGTTTTTTCAAGGGTGCTAATTCGTCAGCGCTGTGGGAGATCCATTGTGTGAGGTTGGTGGCTGCAAGGTTTGGGTCCAACGGCGTAGCTAGAGCTTGTGGCGCCCGGGGCTACCCTTCAGATTGCCGCCCCCCTGGGGGGGTGCTGGGGAAAAAGGACGACGAGCACTTGAAAGAGGTCAGAGACACACGTAGTATCACCGCTAATAGTTACCTCGTTCATGCAGGCCTGCAGGGGGATCAAATATTCGTAATACAGCACACTGTCCCAGTTTTGTGCACAGACTGGAGTGTGTGCTGCGGCACAGACTGGGACAGTACTCCGAATCCATAATATAATCCTATGGGTTTTGCATTTTTCAGTTACATTCTTTAGGTAACTGGCACCTCCATTCAATGGAAAACAAGGGTGGATTCTGTTGTATGTTGTGGCAGATGCACTCAAAAAACAAGCATTGAAAATGCAACAGGTCTCGCCTTTGATTAAGTTAAAAAGCCATTTGCTTGGCTAATGGTATTGTATAATAAAAGCAAATGGCTTTATATTAATGAAAGGCAAGACCTATTGCATTTTTCCACTCTGCAGCCTATCCCAGTCTTCGGCCTCTTCCACTTCCCAGACTCTCCCTACCCAGAATCTTCACTTGCAGCCTCTTCCAGTTCCCAAACACTCCCCCCACCCTCTTCCGTGTTCCACTCCTCAGGCTCTCCCAGTCCCCAGTCTCTTCCACTCCACAGACTCATCCTATAAACGCCTCACACAGACGTCTACATTCAGTGGGCTCTTCTATTCCCCAGACACCTCGACTTTCAGTACTCTCCTCCCCTTCTCCTCTCTCCAGAATCTAAATCCCAACCTTCTTCCATCCTCACGCTCTTTTAAGGAGGCGGCCCTCTTGCAAGGGAAGCAGACAAAGTCTCCAGTGCCCCCATATTCACATCAGAGCGCTTAGTGCCCTTGTCATGAGTATGAAGCACTGATAGTGAATCCTCTGTAATGGTCACAACATTAGGGCAGACAAACTCAATTTCCTATTCACATTTTTAAATTGCAAACCTTTTGTATGAAGCTAAACATATTTTTGTAAACATTATACCCACATACGTAAGGTTTTCAAATAAAAAAAGTAAATAAGGACGAAAAGACAGGCTGCTTGTCAGATGCCCTGCAAAGCACATTCCCCAAAAAACAATTTGAATAGAGACACAGAGCCTTTCAATGCGCAGAAACGCACCTATAAATGTGAATATATTTTCTCACATTGTCACCTCACATCTGCAAGCTATGAAAATTTTATTATTGGAGCGATTCAGGCAACATTTGTCTTTAGCTGGCAGGCATAAGTCTGAAGGAACGCAATCTCTAACATTTTGCCTTAGGAAACTCAGGGGGTCAGAGCTTCTTAGACAGTAAAACAGAAAAGACATGTTTGGTACAAATGTGCTGAACAGGACACCTTTGTGTACAGCAGCATCCAGTGCCCGGTGGTGCTCAATTTAAACTTACTGTGAACGAGGGAAGGCTGAGCGAGCTGTGGTGCCAAGATTTCAAGATGCACACCCCCCATGGCAGGACTTTCTGCTTTTTTGCCAACACTCTGGGCAGCGCTGCCACAAGGTCCAGGAAGCCCTCACCTTGCAGGCTCGAACACGTTTGAGCAGCACAGGGACTGGAGGCACACAGAAGCTGAAGAACTCGGGAGCTTCGTAGATAATTAACACACGTTGTCACGTTGGGGTCAGGAGAGCTTGAGGGCTCCGGCTCTGACGTGCGGTGCGGTGCTGCTGCGCCTGCGCAGAGCCGAGCTCCGAGAACAGCATGCTGGAGCAGCCGTTCGGCGGCCTTTATAATTTATTTGAGGACACTGACTGACTGAAGTCAATGTCCCCAAATAAATTATAAAGGCCGCTGCAACGGGCCAGCCAGTGCCTCTCGGCCGCCGCCCTCAAATTAGCGCCGCCTGGGGCGGACCGCCCCCCTCAGCCCCCCCCTAGCTACGCCGGTGTTTGGGTCCGATGATACTGCAGGAGGGTTATGGTGAAGCGATGTGAGGAGTTGGTCGGTGGTAATTTTGTTCCAGTTTCGGCGGGTAATTCGTTGTGGGTGGTTGTGGGTCATAGTCTTTTTGTAGTTGAAGTGAACGCAACTGTGGTCCGTCCAAAGGAGAGCTGTGGTGTGATTGAAGGAGATGTGCTTGCTGGAGGTGAATATTGGGTCGAGCGTGAGCCCGGCATAGTGGGTGGGGGTGTTAACAAGTTGTTTGAGTCCGAGATTGGCGAGGTTGTCCAGAAGGGTGGTGGTGTTGCGGTCGTTGTTTTTTTCCAGGTGGAAGTTGAGGTCTCCCAGTAGAATGTCGTCCTCGGAGGGGAGGGCGTGTGGGCTGATGAAGTCAGTGATGTCTTCGCTGAATTGTGTGCGGGGTCCTGGTGGCCTGTAGATGAGGGTGCCTCTGAGTATGGTCTTGGGGTCGGTGTGGATCTGGAAGTGAAGGTGTTCGGCGGTAGCGAGGTTATCGTCGGAACTGGTCGTGATGCGGATGGTGTTCTTATGGACGATGGCGATGCCTCCTCCTTTTTGGTTGATGCGGTCCTTTCGGATTATCTTGTAGCCGTCCGGGATGGCTATGGCGATGTCGGGTGCTGATGAGGCGTTCATCCAGGTTTCTGTAAGGAAGGCGACGTCCGGTAATGTGGTGTCGAGTAGGTTCCAGAGTTCAATGGCGTGTCTGTGGACCGAGCGAGTGATGAGCAGGATGCACTTCAGGTGGTTTGTGTCGGAGCTCTGTTTGGAGTTTGTGGATTTAGTGTTGGTCTTGAAGCAGTCGAACTTGCAGGAGTGGCAGGTGAAGGGTCCATGGGTGTGTCCTGGGGCGGCTTGGTGGCAGTTTGGTGGTCCTGGTGGCCTGTAGATGAGGGTGCCTCTGAGTGTGGTCTTGGGGTCGGTGTGGATCTGGAAGTGAAGGTGTTCGGCGGTAGCGAGGTTATCGTCGGAACTGGTCATGATGCGGATGGTGTTCTTATGGACGATGGCGATGCCTCCTCCTTTTTGGTTGGTGCGGTCCTTTCGGATTATCTTGTAGCCGTCCGGGATGGCTATGGCGATGTCGGGTGCTGATGAGGCGTTCATCCAGGTTTCTGTAAGGAAGGCGACGTCCGGTAATGTGGTGTTGAGTAGGTTCCAGAGTTCAATGGCGTGTCTGTGGACCGAGCGAGTGATGAGCAGGATGCACTTCAGGTGGTTTGTGTCGGAGCTCTGTTTGGAGTTTGTGGATTTAGTGTTGGTCTTGAAGCAGTCGAACTTGCAGGAGTGGCAGGTGAAGGGTCCATGGGTGTGTCCTGGGGCGGCTTGGTGGCAGTTTGGTGGTCGACCGGGTTGAGGGCTGAGAGGGTTGCAGCGTCGTACGTAATGCGGGTGGAGTGGATTTTGCGGGGACCAGGGGGTCTGGCGCTGGGCGCGGTCCAGGCGCGGACGGGCGTAGACGGGCTTACCTTTGGCGCGCCTTCGGCGCGCATGGGGCGTGTCCGCTGTGCGTCTGTTGCATTGACATATGTAGATAGTGGAGGGGGGCGGAGCGAGGGAGGAGCAGCTGGGAGGCGGGAGCGGGGTGGAGAGGCTGGCTACGAGGCACAACAACAAGATGGCAGCGAAAGCAAAACCGAAACAGGACGAGATTGGGGGCAGAAAGTTGGATGTCGCTATGGGCAGTGGCACCGGCACAATCAGGCAATAATTGGTAATTTGAAAATCAGGCAATGCGAGCGCTCCAATAATAAATGAATTTGCACAGATTAAAATGCGAGCAGCAGCAGTGAGCAATAGCAGGCAGCAATTCTTGACAAGTAAAGCGAACAAAGCGCTACGATACCCAGGCACCAATTCTTAGCAGGCAGTGCAAGCAAAGCGCTTCGATATCCAGGCAGGGAGCGTGGGGAGCGACCGCTTCTCAGAGAGACAGAGCGGTTACAGCGCTACTGCCACCGGGACGAGCCTTATCTTGTTAGAGGAGGTGAACTATGTGCATGTGAGAATGTGCAGTACAACGTTACGGTTTATTTTGTACCATGAATGTGGAAAAGTTGTCCACCGCGCAGCTTCAAGCATGACAGTCCCTCAAAGGCACTGCGGCATTTTAATCCAGAGCCACGCTGTACATATAAGTGCAGTGCGCATGATTGATGAATTTTTCCATTTGTGGATGTGAGGGCATGCTGTAGTTTTAGTCATGTGTGTGGCAGTTTCTGCGTACCATGTGATTTTGAGGGAACAACGGCTGGTCAACTCACTGTACTTAGAAGTGTAAGTGTAGCACAGCAAGAAAAGTCGATTGTGTATCGTACTAGGTAAGAAAATGGTTGTCCGCCGCCTAATGTTTGTATGCAACCTGGACCTCAGCAGGGTAAGTGCACTGTGTGTGGTGCTGGATAGACACAGCCCCCATCAGTATGTCATTTGGCGCTGGCTGTGTTACTGAAAAATGTAGCTGTGACAGAGTGTGAAAACTATTAAAAGTTGGCAATGTCAGTCTTGAAGGACAGCAGAGCCAACTAGAGCAAAAATCCACTTATGCTTTAACATTTCCTTTCAAACACCACTCTCTCAAGCCCCTAAAAGTAAATTAGTTGTGCAATGCCCGCTTTACAAGTTGGATAAATAAATCACTGTAGCTTATCTTCGAATCATAGTCCTAGGGGCACGAGCTGCAGGGACTTGTTCTGTGAGAAAACGGCCATTCTTTCCAAGTGAAATATTCAAAGCACCCAGGGGGCAAGGCATTTGCGAAAGCTGCAGTACAGAGAAACAGAAGAGACTGGAAATAACCAGACTGAAGGGAAGGAAGTGTTGTGATGAAGCAGGAGTGAGAGAAGACATCGACTTCCCTTTCATGCACTAATCTGAGAATCAACATAGGATTTTAAAATAATGTAAGGGGGCTCAGAGAGATCACAATAGGAAGGAACAGAGCCAAGAAAGAGGCAGGTTCAGCGACTGTCAACATAGCGCCATTGCTTTCTAACTACACACTCGCGCCGGTCGATGACCGCAGCTTCCGGTGACTAAGCCTTGGGCGTCGTGAGGTCGGTAAACAGCGGAGACCTTTTCAGACATATCGCACAGTAGGGCCGTTCAGTCTATACATAGGACATGAAGAGTCACTGGGACTGATGGCTGGCTGTTCACCCACAAGCCAGTTATTAGCGGGCATGATGTCACGTCAGGCAGGCATTCAGAGGGCTAGCAACTCCAAAGCGTTCACACATTAGAGCCAGACACGAGCGGGAGGAGGCAGGCCAGACCGAGCCGTGGATGTAAAGAAGTTCCTCGTGCAGTTCAAAGCAAGCACTGGAGTGGAGAAGGAAAGATACAACCAAACAACTAAGAGTATTAAATGAGTTTTTGACTACTCGACTGGACGGAGCTAAAACACTAGTAAGCATGTATATAGCTATGTATATAGCTATGGCTGAAGTTAATGGTCAAAAAGCCAGTGGGCGAAAGGGAGGATAAAGGCATTGCTATGTATATTGATAATATAAGGTCAATTTGACAGCTTTGCTGTCAAACCCCAGGCCTAAAAAGAGAAGCTGAAGTGTGACCCTAAATTGGCAGGACACTGCACAGTATCTTGTACATTTATGAGCCACTAAAGTAGTCCTCGGTTTAGCTGCTGTTGTTCCACTAAACTCAGTGTAGTTAGTTGGGCATCGATCAGCACACTATACTGTAGTGTAGAGCCTGTGTAGGTGAAGCAAACAATGTAATTAAAGGGCAGTACAATGTAACATAGAACTGAACATCGAAATTACAATGTAGCATAGGCATTTTAAGCAACAAGAGTGCAATTACACTGTAACAACCACAAAAAAGTAAACACTGACAAACGGTACAACTTGTTAGCTCCAGTGAAGTTTACCGCAAAATACTGTAAAGCAATCTCTGTGCCAAGCTAGTATGCAATCAATACCTATGTAGGTAATTATGGCCTAACTCTAGCACACCGCAATTACAATGTAGTCAGAAACGAAACACAGAGCAATTCAGTAAGTTATGTTAGCTCCATCACCTTACCAGCCCACCCTACTATTACATTTGGCTTATTTCAATCAACACTTGCAGCAAAAAAAACAATTTTTTGACTTTATCGCAGCAGAATGCCCAGTAGCATGTCTAAAACAAGTCCTGCCCTTTTTCGAAACAGAACCAGTATCCATGATCAATGCTTTAGTAGTGAAGGGAATGGTTTGAAAATCCCAGAAGCATGCCCTCGTAATACCACTCCTGAAGGGCTTCTTAATTGTCACCTGCTCTGAACAAGATTCGGGAAATAGAGGCGACAAGACACTCCAGGAATACATCAAACTGAACATCATCCTGTAAAATTCAGTCCTATCAGGGGGAGAGAATCAGCCTTGGATTTAATAAGAAGAGCTCCTACTCTCCTCGGATGAAATAAAAAAGCGCACTCTTTTCCCATAGAGCCGTCAGCAGCCTATGACCCCATAGCCTACCACATACTTCAGCACAGACTTGAGCAAAGGGCCACATTGTCTAGAACTGCTTTGGAATGAATCATGACCTTGCTTTCTCATCACATTACCAAGTCAAAATAGGAGCAAGTTAATCGTCCTACTTCATATCATGCGGAGTGTTCGGAAAGTTCCCCTATATTGCTTGTTGTTCAACATTTGTCCATCAGCACAGATTCAAGAGCAATGTAAGGTAAACTTTCAGATATACGGTGACCAAACCCAAATATACTTCCACCTAAATAATGTGCCAGGATACCAGGACAGCAATATCGCCTGCTTGAATCACACAGTGATTTGGTGAAAGGAACAATTCCTATGCGTAAATCGAGGTCACATCATTATTTAGGTTGGTTTTAGGCCAAATACCATACCCACCATTTTGAGGTCCATTTCCCTCAAGCGGTCATTCATTGCCCAAGTGAGAAAGCGTACAGGCAGTTCCATTTTCAGGTCTCTCTTATCCAAAAATGTCTCAATCCCCTCCAAAGGAGCCACTAAGATGAGCTGGCATGAACCTTTTTGGTGGCATGCCTAGCTCACTGCAACATACTCTACAGCAGACATCAGAAGAAACTCACTAAGCTGTGTGCAAAGGCCCCAAAACAAAGCTGCTAGTATGTGTCTGAACTTTCAGAAAAGAGACCAAACCAGGTTGGCCCTAAAAGTACTTCACTTGCTTCAGACGACCCAGAGAACCCTCACCTCCCTCACACACTCTTTCACAGATTATCGATCTTTATTCCGCTGCAGATAATTCATGTCGAAATAGAGAGAATTGAAATGTCTGTGTTTCACTGACCAGACACGATCTCTGATCATGTCAAGGACGAGTCATTTGCCATTGATGCACCCCTCCACCCTTATAAGACAAACTGGTTACCCAGAACTGTCCTGTAAAGTATGTAAACATGTGTCACAAATGTAATGAATGTTTAGACCCCAATGTTACTGCTCATCATACGTCTATGTGTAATACTCATCCCACTATATGCCCAGTTTGATATACTATGTCCAGCCACTCAAGACTTCTAGTTGATTTGGGCACACTCACGATTCTTTCTCTTGGTTCCCAAACTACAGACAACTCTTTTTCAATAAATTCATCAACTCTTCAGGGAAACATTAAACAGCCATCTAACTTTCACAGCTTTTTCTTATAATTTTCCATTATCGGTCTTCATTTCTCCCATTCCATTCCTAACTCTGGGCTATTTTTTATGAAATTATACATGTCTAATTATATCAACAATGCACGTAATATAGTGCTGTACAAATAAACAAAATATAGAATTATACATTTTTATTCATTTATTCATTAGTAAAGAGCTGGTCTTTTTGGCTATTTTCTACCGCACAGCAGCCTAAAGTAAAGAGGCTGTCCCATAAGATATCTTTCTTCACAGAGCTTACTCTAGGGCAAGTGGCTTGTGGTGTGCACTGGTGCACATCACTATTTACACATCAATACAGTCAAAAGAGACCAACAACATTTCAAATCCAAACAAAGTTCAGTTAAAAGTTAGTTTCAATCATCCCTAAAGCAGCAAAATCATCAAATTTGGATCAGAGGTACTAATCTTCACATAGTGTCCGAACAAAATAAAGGAGGAGTGTAGTCAAGAGTTCTTTATCTAGGGTAATGGGTAACTGGATGAAAAAAACAGAGTTATCTAAATCGTTGTTCAAGCTGGATTCAGATTGGTTGCTTTTCAGAGATGAATCTCTGGTGGTTTAGATCATGGGAAGCTGAAGTGAGGTCTTATGTAAAATCAGTCAAGGAATCCACCAAGTCAAGCTGCGTCAAAGTGGTTCCAATTGAGGCGAGCAAGTTGAACCTGCACTATGTCATCAAAGCATATTTAAGGCTTGGCTGAAGACAATGAGGATGGTTTGAGTTTGACAATCTAACCTGTAGCCCTAAATCGTGATGGGCATCAACGTGGGTGCCAATGTTTAAAACAGAAAAGTAGGTGGCACGGTAGCTGCTGTGAAGCGGATGATTTTGGAAGGTCTTAATCAGTAGTTTGATCCCACTCACTTGACTCCACACTTAGCCGAGTTAAACTCAAAGGCAGTAACTGGCATGGAAAGATAGGAAAAACTCGTTTTAAGCTCTTGAACATGTGATTGGTCTTTACAGACTCTGAGCGCTTTGAATACGGTTGCAGGGTTCTCCCCATGCTTTTCTCCCAGTCCTTAAGGAAAGAAGTCACGGAGCACAGTTAGGACCTTGGGGTCAGTCAACTTCAAAAGCTCCACTGGCTTCTAACAAGACGCACACACATCACACAGTTCACTGCGCTTGCAGTAGGAAGCAGAGTGTTGACTCTGGCAATTAAGGCCAAAAGTTGTGATTTTGGGGTGGGGTGTCTTCCTTCCTCTTTCAACTTCCAATAGGATAGTGAAAAATAGTAGCTATATGTAGGAGAGTAGGGTCTGCAATCCTATGATCACCCAGATTTTTGCTTTTTGCTGCACTGGTTTACGACTTTCCCTGGCTGTGGGCCTGCTAATCAGACCCACAGCCTAGCTGTTCTCTCTATCCAAATTGTACTCAGGTACTGAATTGGCACTGGGCCCTCTCCAAGTCCCTGTACCCAGGGCTGAGGTGTACCCAGAAGTCTCCCAGGGGCTGAAGCATGTATTATGCCACCCCTGGATTGACTAACTAAAACTGACACAACTGGCTGCACGACAGCTGGGGCAAGGTGGTGTACTCACCCTTTGCTTTAGATATAGTGTACCTATATCTAACCCTAAAATGGACACACAGATCTCCTATCAGTCACTCCTATGGCAGGCCTTAACAATCCTGAAGGCAGAGTGCTTGGAATCGTGTGAGATGGTGCTCTGGCATGAGCTGAGCCTGTCTGCGGCTTTCGGGATCTATCCCTTAGCCGTTTCCATGATATCGCATACCATATACTCTTAAGTGCATTATAATCCTCGCGGTTATGTGCCAACTCTGGTATCACTTTATCAAAACATGTCGAGTAAGGTGTCATACGAATTGGAATACTAACCCCTCGCCAATTCTGGCGACGGGGTTAGCATTCCACCCTTCTAGAGGGACACGACATGCCTGTAACCTATAACCCGGTTAAAAGTCAGACAGAGCCTTAGCATCCACAAAATGGATGCTGCCACCGAGACACAAGTCTGCCCTCCTGCTGCTGGGAGTCCTCCCAGAGCAGGAGATAAGGACAAAGGGTTTCCTGCCAGGGGCGGTGCCAGCACCGTCCCAGACAGGGTTTTGTGTATTGTAGGTAGGCAGGGCTTTAGAGGAAGGTGACTGCAAGTAGCACCCCGGTGCTCACTGTGCATAGGCCGGCTTGAACCAGTTCCAGGGTCCCTCCAGACCCTGTGCTGGGGAAAAGCCCGCCAAGGAAGTGGGTGTAACCACCCCCCTCCTAGTCCCACCCATAGGGCAGGACTTAGTCGCGTGCCAGCTCCTTTTTACAGGATAAAGGTAGAGACTGGCCCCCTTCCAAATCAGATCATCTTTGAATCCTGAAACTACTTTCTGCGAAAGGAACTCAAGACTTCTTCCTAAGATTTCTCCCTTGTGACTAAGGAGTAGTCACCCTGCATCCGCAGGCACCATCTAAGAACACTGCGGTCTGCTGTAAGTCCTTCCTCCGGAATCCGACTGCCCAGCTCGACGAGAACCGGCTTCCCTGGCACCTCTGACCTCTACCCACCTCTACAGCCCAGCTGAGAACCGTGGGTGCGACGAGACCTCAAGGGACCGGCCATCTTCAAGACTGCACGACTTCTTTCCAGCAAGCCCGCCGAGTGAATTCCTGGTGAGTGCTTTGGGGTCCGAGAAGCCCCGACTCTGAGCAGCTCCAGCTCCGAAGTGCAGCCCCCCAGCATCTCCACGATCTGCGTGGGGCCCTTCTGCTTTCCGCTGCTCACCGCGTTGTTTGGCTACTAGCCCGTTGGCTTGTGGCCTTCCTGACGACGCCCGACGACATTTCTGCTGCTGGTCTGGTTGCTCCAGACTGGCCCTTGCTCCCTTCCAGAGGAGGAGCACCCCGGACCCTCCTGGTCCACTCAAGACGCCATTTTGAGTCCACCGCGTGGGCTTGAATTAGCCAAGGCTTGTTGCCCAATCCTGGGTAACTTCGACGCCAACGACTTCATCCTTCGTGGGACAGCTCGCACCTCCATCCTGGTCGCCGACAACGCCTCCTGGTCCGAGAGACTGCAGAGCCCAGCAGCGCCCACTCACCTGACTGCGGTGACTTCGCCCGGTGCCATCCTGGTGCCCACTTAATCACTGGCTAGTGATTCAAGAACTTGGTCCCCTCTGCTTTCAGGTTTTCTTCTTCCTTGATCCAGGCTTGGATCCATCGAACTTTCCTTCACTGGTCGCCTGCCAGCAACTTCTTCCTTCCAGGCTCCTGGTCCGGCAACGAGATCCCCGACGTCTTTTCAGACCTATGCAGCTGCAGCCCCTGGGCTAGGTAACTTCGGCACTCCGGTGTCCCAGCATAGCCTCACTATCCAAGGGTCAGGATCCCCTGTCGTTTTCTCCCTACCAGGTCGGGTTCGCCCGTGAACACTAACTTTGCCTTTACTAGCCTCCATAGACTTTGTCCCGCATCCCGCGTGAGAGTGCACACTCTGCACCCGAGTCCCCTAGGTCTCCTAGAAGTAATCTAACGATTCCCTAGTCAAGTCCTAGCGATTCCAAAGCCTATTAGTACTGTACTTACCTGCTAGTAATTTCGCATTCCACTTTTAAAGTATATGGTTTTTCGTGCCCCTCGGGCATTTGTGGATAACGTGCTAACTTAAGTATTTTCGTAAGAGTTTTGATTGTGTGCTTAGCACCCTGTCCTCATAAAGAGTACAGGGTTGTTGTGATTCTAATAAATACATTGTTTATTTTCATAACACTTGTGTGGTGTCCTTTCACTGGGTGTTCAAGGGGTAATGTGATGGTAAAACAGCTGGCTTAACACGCCCTCTAGAGTCTTAGCCTTAGACTGCTCGTATCCATGCTACTAGGATAGCTGGTCTATAAGGTTGACTTACAACCAATCATCAATAAGGGTTGTTTGGACTGATATATAGTGATCACTAGAATAGTGAGCACTGCACATCAGGCCAACTTCTCACATTGGTGAGCAGCGGTTGGGATTTGAGCTTGCTGTTGTTTTACCACACATGCCCTAAGAATATCTTGTGAAAGATCACATAAGTACTAAAGGTACATATAACTTAGCTTAGAATACTCTGAGTTCTACTGAACCAGCTGTTGTAGCTCCTAGGGCCTAGCACACCCTAAACTACAACTCTAGCAAGGGATCAGTAGGCAAACATATAGTGTAGGTAAGTGCACCACTTACACCTCACTAGAAAAGCATGTCGACTCAGGGGGACTCTACTGAGACTCCCCTGGTCAGTGTTGACCCTCCACAGGTCACTTCAAGATATGCAGCTCTCAGTTTTCAGGAGATGAGACAAATCTGTGTCTCCAGGAAACTGAAGCAGGGGTCTAACCCCACCATTCCCTTTCTGATAGGTCTCTTAGAGACATATGATGCCAGAAAGCTCTCTCAGTTACATGAGAGCATGCCAGCCTTAGAGGGAACCTCTGGGGATCCAGACCTCCCCAACACTGATTCAGCAGTTGAGGAGGAGGATGAGGAGGTACTCTCTGGGGATGAGGTAGACAAGGGTCTTGAGGTAGTCAGAAGGCTAACTAGGACCAACTTAGACTTACTTGGGCTAGGATCTGGGGGCCCCCCAGTACTAACCCGAAGTGGGCCTAACCTTGGAGTTAGGAGAGATAGATCTCTTTCTAGGGACTCCAATAGATCTCTGCACTCTAATGCCTCTTCTCAGGGGAGAAGGAATCCTCCACAGAGGAGGTTTACTTCCCCTCAGAGAAAGGAGCATGAGGCTAGGATGAGACAAGCTGAACTGAGGATTGAAAGGGAAGAAATTGCCCTGGCCAAAGAGAAGCTTGCCCTGGCAAGAGAGCAGCAGATGAGTGGGCTAGCTCCCACTGGTGGCAGCAATCTCCCAAGAGATAGAGAGAAGGGTTTAGATACTAAACACCTGACTAAAATAGTGCCCCCCTTTAAGCAAGGGGATGACATCCAGAAATGGATGGCTGCTCTGGAGAGGGCCTGCACTGTGCAGAACATTCCCCAGAGTCAGTGGGCAGCTATACTGTGGCTCTCCTTTGATGGTAAAGGTAGAGATAAGCTCCTCACTACAAGAGTGGAGGATGCTAACAATTACCAGGTCCTGAAGAATACACTGGTTGATGGGTTTGGTTTAACCACTGAGCAGTACAGGTTGCTGTTCAGAGACACCCAGAAAACTCAGTCTCAGGACTGGTCTGATTTTGTGGATTGTGCCACTAAGGCTTTGGAGGGCTGGTTGCTGGGTAGCAAGGTTACAGATTACACAGGATTGTATAATCTAATGATGAGAGAACAAATTTTGAACAATTGTCAGAACCAGTTGCTGCACCAGCACCTTGTTGATTCAGATCTGACCTCTCCCCAAGAATTGGGAAAGAAGGCAGACAAATGGGTCAGGACAAGGATCAAGCAGAACCAGAACCAGAACCAGGGTGGTCAGAAGAAAGCAGACCAGAAGGGTAATGTTAAGAATGAGCAAAATGACCAGAAGTCTTCACCAGGTCCCCAACAAACCAAAGAGGGTGGGGGTCAGGCTTCCCAGAAGAAGAAGACTCAAGAAGGCCAGTCAAAAAGGTGGTGCCAGTACTGCAAAAGTAAATCTCACTGGTTTAGTGAGTGCACCAAAAGAGGAGGAGGACAAACTCCTGCCACTACAGCTCCTAAAGCAACTGCACCCCCTAGTACAGTCAGTAGTGGTAGTGTCACTCCCAAGGCATTAGTTGGGTTAACCTTGGGTACTGAGGGGTCTGACAACTTAGTTGGCACACTCACTCAGGCTGTCCTTGTCTGTACAGGGGATATGGATATGTCCCCTGAAATAAGTCCCAATACCTTGGGCAAATACAGGCAGACACCTTTGATTAATGGCAAAATGGCTCAGGCCTATAGGGACACTTGTGCCAGTGTCACCATGGTGACACCTAACTTTGTGGACCCTGGACAGATCATGCCAGGTACTGATTTCCTGGTGACCAATGCCAGCAATGTCACTACTAGTCATAGTGTGGCAATTGTGGCTTTCTCCTGGGGTGGAGTGAAGGGACAAAAGAAAGTTGTAGTCAGTTCAGACCTCCCAGTTGATTGTTTGTTGGGCAATGATTTGGAGTCATCACAATGGTCAGAAGTGGAGCAGAGGACTCACATGGAGATGTTAGGCTTGCCAGCACATGTGCTTGCTGTGACTAGGTCACAGGCCAGAAGATGCCCCACTGAACAGGTGCTGGATCCTGAAATTATGGACCAGACACCTCCCAAGAAGAAGAGCAGTAAGGGTAAGGCTTTGCCTTCCCCCTTGCCCCAGGTTGAGGATCAAGTCTCTGAGGAGGCTGATCTAGCAGAGCTGAGGGAAACTGAGCCTAAAGAGCTTGAACTTGATCAAGTTGAGTTTCTGGGCTCAGGGGGACCCTCCAGAGCAGACCTGGGGAAGGAACAGTTGAGCTGCCCTTCCCTTGAACCCCTCAGACAGCAGGCTGCTGCTGAGGCTGCAGGGAATGCCACAGGTGCCCACAGGGTATACTGGGAAGATGGACTCCTGTACTCTGAGTCAAGAGACCCCAAGCCTGGTGCAACCAGGAGGCTGGTCATCCCCTTGTCTCTGAGAGGTTTCCTTCTCACCTTGGCCCATGAGATTCCCCTTGCAGGTCATTTAGGTCAGACAAAGACTTGGGACAGGCTTGTCTCACACTTTCACTGGCCCCATATGAATGAGAATACCAAGGAGTTTTGTCGCTCATGTGTCACTTGCCAAGCCAGTGGTAAGTCAGGTGGCACAACAAAGGCCCCCCTCATACCACTACCTGTGGTGGGGGTTCCCTTTGAAAGAGTGGGGATTGACATTGTTGGTCCAATGGAACCCCAGACAGCATCAGGACACAAGTTTATACTGGTGGTGGTGGACCATGCCACCAGGTATCCTGAGGCTATTCCCCTTAGGACCACTACAGCCCCTGTAGTGGCAAGAGCCCTAGTTGGAGTGTTCTCCAGAGTGGGTTTCCCTAAGGAGGTCGTTTCTGACAGAGGTACAAACTTCATGTCAGGATATCTGACTGCCATGTGGAAAGAGTGTGGTGTGAACTACAAGTTCACCACACCCTATCATCCACAATGCAATGGGCTTGTTGAGAGATTCAACAGGACCCTGAAAGGGATGATTCATGGACTACCTGAACCTCTTAGGAGAAGATGGGATGTCCTGATCCCCTGCCTCTTGTTTGCTTACAGAGAGGTCCCACAGAAGGGGGTTGGCTACAGCCCTTTTGAGCTTCTGTATGGGCATCCTGTAAGGGGACCCCTGTGTTTGGTGAAGGAAGGATGGGAGAGACCTCTCAAAAAGCCTGCAACCAACATAGTGGACTATGTACTTGGTCTCCGCTCCAGGATGGCTGAGTACATGGAAAAGGCATCTAAAAACCTTGAGGCCAGCCAGGAACTTCAAAAAGCTTGGCATGACCAAAAGGCTGTACTGACTGTGTACCAGCCAGGACAGAAGGTGTGGGTGCTGGAGCCAGTGGCCCCAGCAGCTCTGAAAGACAAATGGTCTGGGCCCCACACCATCATTGAGCAAAAGGGAGAGGTTACCTACTTGGTGGACCTTGGAACTCCCAGGAGCCCTCTCAGAGTGCTCCATGTTAACAGGCTCAAAGCATATGTTGACAGGAAGGACATGAGCTTGCTCATGGCCACAGATGAGGGACAGGAGGAAGAGAGTGACCCTCTCCCAGACCTGCTCACTCAGAATCCTGATGATGGATCAGTTGATGGTGTTGTCTTTTGTGGCAGCCTCACTGAACATCAGCAACAGGATTGCAGGCAAGTTCTGCAATCCTTTCGACATATGTTCTCTCTGACACCCAGCCAAACTGATTGGTGTACCCATGATGTTGACACTGGAGACAGTCTGCCTGTCAAGAGTAAAATCTACAGACAGCCTGATCATGTTAGAGACTGCATAAAAACTGAAGTGCAGAAAATGTTGGAACTGGGAGTCATTGAGCCCTCAGATAGCCCTTGGGCTAGCCCAGTAGTTCTAGTGCCAAAGCCTCACACCCAGGGTGGTAAGAGAGAGATGAGGTTTTGCGTAGACTACAGAGGCCTCAATGCAGTCACTAAGACTGATGCCCACCCAATACCAAGAGCAGATGAGCTTATAGATAGATTGGCTTCTGCCAACTTCTTAAGCACATTTGATTTGACAGCTGGGTATTGGCAAATCAGGTTAGCTGAGGAAGCCAAACCTAAGACAGCATTTTCTACCCCTGGAGGGCATTATCAATTTGTGGTAATGCCCTTTGGACTGAAAAATGCACCTGCCACCTTCCAAAGGTTGGTGAATCAAGTCCTCACTGGGCTGGATGACTTCTGTGCAGCTTATCTTGACGATATTGCTGTCTTTAGCTCCACCTGGGAGGATCACCTGGTCCACCTGAGGAAAGTGTTAGAGGCCCTGCAAAAGGCAGGCCTCACTATCAAGGCCACAAAGTGCCAGATAGGGCAGTCACAGGTTGTCTACCTGGGCCACCTTGTAGGTGGAGGCCAGGTTCAGCCACTGGAGAGTAAGATACAGGCCATCAAGGACTGGACTCCTCCAATCACCCAGACTCAGGTTCGAGCTTTCTTGGGCCTGACTGGGTACTATAGGAAGTTTGTCAGAAATTATGGGTCCATAGTGACCCCCCTTAATGACCTGACAAGCAAAAAGATGCCAAAGAAAGTTCAGTGGACAGCAAGCTGTCAGAAAGCATTCAATGACCTAAAGCAGGCCATGTGCACAGCACCTATCCTCAAGAGTCCAGATTACTCCAAGCCATTCATTGTCCAAACAGATGCTTCTGAGTTGGGTGTGGGAGCTGTTCTGTCTCAACTGAATTTTGATGGTAATGATCAGCCTATTGCTTTCATTAGCAGGAGGTTGACACCCAGAGAGAAAAATTGGTCAGCTATTGAGAGGGAGGCCTTTGCTGTGGTCTGGGCCCTGAAGAAGCTGAGGGCCTACTTGTTTGGCACTCACTTCACCATTCAGACAGACCATAAGCCCCTCTTGTGGCTAAATCAGATGAAGGGTGAAAACCCCAAACTGCTTAGGTGGTCCATTTCCCTACAGGGGATGGATTTTACAGTGGAGCATAGACCTGGGACTGATCACAGCAATGCTGATGGGCTCTCCAGGTATTTCCACTTAGAGCAAGAAGACTCACCTGGTCAAGGTTAGTTTATTGTCCCAAAGTTTGGGGGGGGGTCATGTAGGAGAGTAGGGTCTGCAATCCTATGATCACCCAGATTTTTGCTTTTTGCTGCACTGGTTTACGACTTTCCCTGGCTGTGGGCCTGCTAATCAGACCCACAGCCTAGCTGTTCTCTCTATCCAAATTGTACTCAGGTACTGAATTGGCACTGGGCCCTCTCCAAGTCCCTGTACCCAGGGCTGAGGTGTACCCAGAAGTCTCCCAGGGGCTGAAGCATGTATTATGCCACCCCTGGATTGACTAACTAAAACTGACACAACTGGCTGCACGACAGCTGGGGCAAGGTGGTGTACTCACCCTTTGCTTTAGATATAGTGTACCTATATCTAACCCTAAAATGGACACACAGATCTCCTATCAGTCACTCCTATGGCAGGCCTTAACAATCCTGAAGGCAGAGTGCTTGGAATCGTGTGAGATGGTGCTCTGGCATGAGCTGAGCCTGTCTGCGGCTTTCGGGATCTATCCCTTAGCCGTTTCCATGATATCGCATACCATATACTCTTAAGTGCATTATAATCCTCGCGGTTATGTGCCAACTCTGGTATCACTTTATCAAAACATGTCGAGTAAGGTGTCATACGAATTGGAATACTAACCCCTCGCCAATTCTGGCGACGGGGTTAGCATTCCACCCTTCTAGAGGGACACGACATGCCTGTAACCTATAACCCGGTTAAAAGTCAGACAGAGCCTTAGCATCCACAAAATGGATGCTGCCACCGAGACACAAGTCTGCCCTCCTGCTGCTGGGAGTCCTCCCAGAGCAGGAGATAAGGACAAAGGGTTTCCTGCCAGGGGCGGTGCCAGCACCGTCCCAGACAGGGTTTTGTGTATTGTAGGTAGGCAGGGCTTTAGAGGAAGGTGACTGCAAGTAGCACCCCGGTGCTCACTGTGCATAGGCCGGCTTGAACCAGTTCCAGGGTCCCTCCAGACCCTGTGCTGGGGAAAAGCCCGCCAAGGAAGTGGGTGTAACCACCCCCCTCCTAGTCCCACCCATAGGGCAGGACTTAGTCGCGTGCCAGCCCCTTTTTACAGGATAAAGGTAGAGACTGGCCCCCTTCCAAATCAGATCATCTTTGAATCCTGAAACTACTTTCTGCGAAAGGAACTCAAGACTTCTTCCTAAGATTTCTCCCTTGTGACTAAGGAGTAGTCACCCTGCATCCGCAGGCACCATCTAAGAACACTGCGGTCTGCTGTAAGTCCTTCCTCCGGAATCCGACTGCCCAGCTCGACGAGAACCGGCTTCCCTGGCACCTCTGACCTCTACCCACCTCTACAGCCCAGCTGAGAACCGTGGGTGCGACGAGACCTCAAGGGACCGGCCATCTTCAAGACTGCACGACTTCTTTCCAGCAAGCCCGCCGAGTGAATTCCTGGTGAGTGCTTTGGGGTCCGAGAAGCCCCGACTCTGAGCAGCTCCAGCTCCGAAGTGCAGCCCCCCAGCATCTCCACGATCTGCGTGGGGCCCTTCTGCTTTCCGCTGCTCACCGCGTTGTTTGGCTACTAGCCCGTTGGCTTGTGGCCTTCCTGACGACGCCCGACGACATTTCTGCTGCTGGTCTGGTTGCTCCAGACTGGCCCTTGCTCCCTTCCAGAGGAGGAGCACCCCGGACCCTCCTGGTCCACTCAAGACGCCATTTTGAGTCCACCGCGTGGGCTTGAATTAGCCAAGGCTTGTTGCCCAATCCTGGGTAACTTCGACGCCAACGACTTCATCCTTCGTGGGACAGCTCGCACCTCCATCCTGGTCGCCGACAACGCCTCCTGGTCCGAGAGACTGCAGAGCCCAGCAGCGCCCACTCACCTGACTGCGGTGACTTCGCCCGGTGCCATCCTGGTGCCCACTTAATCACTGGCTAGTGATTCAAGAACTTGGTCCCCTCTGCTTTCAGGTTTTCTTCTTCCTTGATCCAGGCTTGGATCCATCGAACTTTCCTTCACTGGTCGCCTGCCAGCAACTTCTTCCTTCCAGGCTCCTGGTCCGGCAACGAGATCCCCGACGTCTTTTCAGACCTATGCAGCTGCAGCCCCTGGGCTAGGTAACTTCGGCACTCCGGTGTCCCAGCATAGCCTCACTATCCAAGGGTCAGGATCCCCTGTCGTTTTCTCCCTACCAGGTCGGGTTCGCCCGTGAACACTAACTTTGCCTTTACTAGCCTCCATAGACTTTGTCCCGCATCCCGCGTGAGAGTGCACACTCTGCACCCGAGTCCCCTAGGTCTCCTAGAAGTAATCTAACGATTCCCTAGTCAAGTCCTAGCGATTCCAAAGCCTATTAGTACTGTACTTACCTGCTAGTAATTTCGCATTCCACTTTTAAAGTATATGGTTTTTCGTGCCCCTCGGGCATTTGTGGATAACGTGCTAACTTAAGTATTTTCGTAAGAGTTTTGATTGTGTGCTTAGCACCCTGTCCTCATAAAGAGTACAGGGTTGTTGTGATTCTAATAAATACATTGTTTATTTTCATAACACTTGTGTGGTGTCCTTTCACTGGGTGTTCAAGGGGTAATGTGATGGTAAAACAGCTGGCTTAACACGCCCTCTAGAGTCTTAGCCTTAGACTGCTCGTATCCATGCTACTAGGATAGCTGGTCTATAAGGTTGACTTACAACCAATCATCAATAAGGGTTGTTTGGACTGATATATAGTGATCACTAGAATAGTGAGCACTGCACATCAGGCCAACTTCTCACACTATACCACTGGTGGGAAGCAACTATGCAATAACCCAAAATTCCCACATCATTTTTTAAAAACTTTACTACTAAATGTATTTAATTCCTGTCGGGGAAAGCATTTTATGGCTGGACATTGCCCAGCAGCCCTTATACAGAAAACAATCTATCTTCCGGGGAACTCATTTTATGGCTGGACATTGCCCAGCAGCCCTTCTGCAGAAAACAATCTATCTTCATGGAATAAATGCTTCCTGGGTCAGCTGTAATTCCAAGATGCAAGCCCTCTATTTTCTAATTCCTGTCCCTTAGAGAAATAGTGTCTTAAAAGTTTCCCAGCCAACTACTACCTGCAGCCACTGTGATCAGGTACCTTTCAGGCTTCTTCCACCCTTCCCTGGCATACTGTTAGGCCCAATGGGGCTTTCTGGAAGAGACTCAATGGTCCAATTCCAGCATTTTTATTCTTTAATTCGGTTTCCTCTTTCAGGCTTAAATATGAATTCACCTTAATCCAAACTGACTTAGAAGGCAAAAAAAAATGTTCACGCCTCATAAAAGAGATTTCTCAAATCTGTATTTTCATTTAGTCTCCTCGTGCAGGACTTCATACCCTACTTGTCTGAATCTTATCAACTGATACACTAAAAATATAATTTTCTAAAAGTAAGACAAAAGATGGCTTTTGTTCGAGCTCCCAGCCTTCCCACACCAAACTCAAGTTGTGAAACGTTTTTCAGGGAGGAGACAACTTGCCTTTCTTTTCCTCACCTCAAAGGATTCATTAGTTACCAGGCTTCCTGCCTTTCTTCAGTTCTGAGAATTTGCCACATTTTGGTACCATTCAGTGGCACCTGCATGGCTTTTCACAGTGTGGCTAACAAGTGCCACTTTACAGAAGAATGAGTGCTTGCAATGTTCAACACTCCGTCCATCATCCCCTTTGGTTTTGCTTTTTTCGCCCTAAATTGGCAGGGTATGCCCAGACATGGGTCCCTTGCTCACTTTGCCACTGGATTCAAGCTAGCCTGGCTGAGGACCGCTGATTAGCCAGAAACCGGTCCCAGGATGCTTGTTTCAGGTCCAGGGAAGACATGGCTTGGCAGTTCAGGTTGGGCCGTTCCCATGAGGCACAGGGTCAGACTTATTTGCATATGGCCATGTCTTAACTGGGGTGGCGGTGTGAGCTAAAGAATGATGATGGATTAAACCCAGATCAGTTGACTGGGGGTGAGTGCTTGCAATGTTCAACACTCCGTCCATCATCCCCTTTGGTTTTGCTACGTTACAGAAGAGGCACTGAATCGCAGAAAGGGTACTATTTTAAAACGGCACAAACATCCGAGGCTTTTTCAATCAGTCAAAGTGCACAGCCAAATAAAAAAAATGCAAATGTCCCAAGAATGCGAAAACCCAGAAGAAACACACAGGCAGGTGGAGATTGAAGCATTCTGAATTCTAAAGAAAGAAACACACACCCCTTTATTTCTTCAAAATGTCCACACTCAAAATACATGTACTGATGGGCCGTTCTAAGCAGTCTTTATATTCTGGATTCTAATAGTCTACATGAATGCAATGTAAACCAGTAATAACATTGTTTGATTATATAAAAAAAAAAAACTTTAAAATGCACTGAAGGTGGGGTGAAATTCTTCTCGTAGACATTGACCCCATTTATGTTGAACTATAAATACATTTACCTGACTCCTCTAATTTCGAGAGCATATCACTTTCTCTATTTTGTTCGATATCTATAGCCAGTATCAAGCAAGTTAGGTTTATTTCCAAAATCAAAATCGCATTTTGTCATCAAGCATGGGGAAGGCATTAATGACACCAAGAAGAGATATTGCAGAAAAACACAATGAGTGTTGAAGCATATCTCTGGTGTCTCTAAAGACAACCGGAAACGCCAACTAACTGGTGGAGATTAATGACAAAATTAAATCAGTCTAAAAAACGACTGCCAAAGTCACACAGAACTCAAGCGCTGAAAAGGAATGCTTTACTATTCTTTACGCACACAAAAATGTTCTGCAAGTGAACGTCTAGGGCAAGGGGATGGTCATATCATTAGGTATGTAAAGTTGGCTTTTTGGCGCATCATTCAAAGTCCATGATCCCTTTGTCTTTTTTACATTGTGAGCACTGGACATTCGAAAATCTACCAACAACACACATCACCCTATAGAATCTAGAGAACATTTTTAGTATTCTATTAGATGCTGAACAAACAAAACATACTTCCACCACAGCACCTCATATTCATATCTGAAAGCATAGTTAAATAAACTGGCAACACCGAATGCCATACCAATATAGTGGACAATTATACGATCCTTCCAGTGAAGGTACTATTAAGAGCTATAAGCAACATGGAAAGGTGAGAACTGTAATGCACACATTTTAATCAAAATTTTGTATGCTCATTGCGAACAATTTAACTCTGGCAAAACTAGCACAAGGTCTTAAAAGAAGACATCCTAAAGAAGGCATGACTGGCTAAGTTGATTCTGAACTGTTTTCCTAGCCACTCTGTTGCAGAAGCTGGCAAATTCTACCTGTCCTCATTTTCACGTTAGACAAGGATTGGCAAAGCCAATAGGCCTCGCCTATGAGACTCATTGGCTTTGGCAATGATTTTTAGCACTAACACAGGTGTGCTCGCATACAAAATGAGGCCGGAACGTCTTTCTTTTTATTTACCAATCTGAGATGGATTTATATATTAAAAACAAAAAAGGTTGTAGAAATGAACACGAATAAATAAAATTAGAAAATACAACCAAACATGGGAACGGGGATTGGGCAGGGGACAAGGCAATGAGGAGGGAGGAAGACTGGGAGATAAGGTTGAGGGTGGGAGGGGAGAAGGACGAGCAAAGGAACAATGGGGAAGCACACATAGACAAGTGAGTGTGGAGTAAAGGGAAAGCACATGGACAACAGATGGTGGGCGAGCAGAGAAGCACATGGAATAAAGGTCAATAGGGGCTCAGGATAGGGAGGGCCAAGGAAGCACGTGGGCAGTCAACAGAAGATTTTACAAGTGCTTACACACAATTTCTGAAGTCATGGTTTCTTTTTCAGCAATTCATGAGCACACTATCAGGTATACCGTAGATTATGATAAACTGAATGCTCACGGATTAGGCAGGCAATGACAGTCACTGCTGCCGTCACCGGCAATTTCAGGGTTATGCAGCCTGCTTACAGTAGATGTATTCAACAGAGCACACAAAATCAAACAAAGTGTGCATACAAGCGGGGGGCTGAGACTTGAGAAGCTGCATAGAGGGAAACAAATAGCATAGGTAAGAGGTTAATACGCAGCCTTCTACATGGATTCCAAGGTGTTTTAAAAGCAAAGGCCTTGAAGCGACCTTCCATATTAAACCTCAAAACTGTGAAGAGTTCTTGATCTGCAGGCAGTGCACACACTTAAATATTCCCTGGAGCTGGTAAAGGATGGGGCTGAAGACGGCTGGAATGCCAGAAACCGGTCCTCGGAAGCTTGTTTCCGGTCCAGGGAAGACATGGCTTGGCAGTTCGGGCTGGACTGTTCCCATGAGGCACAGGGTCAGACTAATTTGCATTTAGCCATGTCTGAACTGGGGTGGCAGAGTGGGCTAAAGAACGGTGATTGATTAAACCCAGATCTTTTGACTGGGTGCGAATCTTTGATTGATTCAGATGCTCCGTCCATTACCACCCCCTTTTGTACCGCTTTTGGCCGCCATAGGTGTGGCAGGGTATGCTCAGACGTGAGTCCCTTGCTCACTTTGCCACTGGATTCAAGCAAGTCGGGCTGAAGACGGCTGGAATGCCAGAAACCGGTCCTCGGAAGCTTGTTTCCGGTCCGGGGAAGACATGGCTTGGCAGTTCGGGCTGGACTGTTCCCATGAGGCACAGGGTCAGACTGATTTGCATATAGCCATGTCTGAACTGGGGTGGCCTAGTGGGCTAAAGAACGGTGATGGATTAAACCCAGATCTTTTGACTGGGTGTGAATGTTTGATTGATTCAGATGCTCCGTCCATTACCACCCCCTTTTGTACCGGTAAAGGATGGGGCAGCACTAAAAGAAGAGAAGATAAACACCAGAGGATAACAAAGAGCCGCCGCCGGGAAAAATGCAAGAATTCTAAGGGCTGCCAGTGTGGCTTGGCACTGAACAATGCACTTATGGTGTACCCCTTTGTAGCTAGAAAAAAATATGGCACTGTCCCTATGAGAGTCACAGAGTGATCTCTGTAGATGCAAAAACAAAATTTCCTTGTTATTTCAGATAATACCAATCTCACAATTCTTGTTACCTAATGTCTTCTTCGCAAAATTATTATTGTGTCAAAATTAATAAAGCAACAGAATTTCATATCATCATGGCCCAAACTATCAGCTATGAATGTTAAACACTCACTATAAAGTTAAAAAGAATAATAAACAGATATGTGCAGAACAGTATCAAAGTAAGCTTTTATTTAATAAAATCATTTTAATTGACTGGCAAAAGACGGTATTGATTATCAGTACATTCACATAGTAATTGAAACAACATAAAATACAAAGAATAAAATGTTCATAAGAACAGGGGTCGACGCAGCGTTTCGGTTAAGAATTTCAATAAAAACCTTCTTCAGGACCAGATCTAAGAAGAGACACACAATTACTATCTTGTATACATATACAACTCATTTTCGGCACAAAATAATTCTCAAAACTCTCGAAATGTATTTAAAATGCGAAAAAAGGAAATTTTTATTTACATTCTACATTTGTCTAAAAAAGGCTCAGTAAGTATCTCTTTGGGCTAGTTATAGTTCTTGTTGCTAAATATTGCATAACATCATGGTGTTTGATTGGTAACAGTATTGGTATCATCTAAAAAGCACAGAGGATAACTAAGCAACCGTAAATTATGAACAGGGGTTTATGTCACGTTAGTTAATGTTATTCATGAGACTTTTCTCTATATGTAAAAGAATTAATCCTCATCGATAAATACCTGAAGTTAATTTAATTCCTCAGACTTGAATAAACATGGAAGCCCGTTGGTTGATCAGGCAACAGTGTTCGGACTCGATAAATTATATGCCCATTAATCTGAAACACAGGGCAGTTATTAATAAAAAAGGGTTTTATTTCTAAAAGTTAACAACTAGAGAGTGGGATACACTGCATTAAATACCTTCACATATTGTCACATAGTTCCCTGCTTGTAAGGTAGGAGCCACCAATGTCCTTTTTTTTATATATATATATATATACACATACAATGACGTGTATTCGCTGTGGGGGGAAAGAACAAAAATAGTTTGTAACCTCTTCTATCTAGAGAAATGAAGAACAGCGAAGAACTAAATTTTCTCGCTTACCCAATTGTTAGTGGCAAATCCGGTGTAGTCGTAGCTTTTTTTCTTTTTAAGCTTGAATTTTCGACGTACTATTCGGGGATAACCTCCCACTATGAAAGGATAGAATAAGGTTTTGGGTCGATTAGGGCTATTTCTATTTTTGTTTATTTATACGGCATCAAAGCAAAAATCGTGTGTGTGGCCCAGCTGCTACGTTTTTATCTTTACTGCTATGGCTGATTTAAGCCTAGCGGTGCTGTACTATATGGGAGTTAATCACCGTTCCAGATTGTGACATAGTTGACTCGCTCGGTGTTTTATTTCAACGGGGCAAGGTGCCAAAATTGTTTGCCGCAGTAGAGGTCTACACTAGTATTACTAGTTAGTTATGGATACAGAGGGCTGTATCCATAGCATAGCAGTAAAGATAAAAACGTAGCAGCTGCGCCACACACACGATTTTTGCTTTGATGCCGTATAAATAAACAAAAATAGAAATAGCCCTAATCGACCCAAAACCTTATTCTATCCTTTCATAGTGGGAGGTTACCCCCGAATAGTACGTCAAAAATTCAAGCTTAAAAAGAAAAAAAGCTACGACAACACCGGATTTGCCACTAACAATTGGGTAAGCGAGAAAATGTAGTTCTTCGCTGTTCTTCATTTCTCTAGATAGAAGAGGTTACAAACTATTTTTGTTCTTTCCCCCCACAGCTAATACACGTCATTGTATATATATATATATATATATATATATATATATATATATATATATATATATATATATAAAAAAAGGACATTGGTGGCTCCTACCTTACAAGCAGGGAACTATGTGACAATATGTGAAGGTATTTAATGCAGTGTATCCCACTCTCTAGTTGTTAACTTTTAGAAATAAAACCCTTTTTTATTAATAACTGCCCTGTGTTTCAGATTAATGGGCTTATAATTTATCGAGTCCGAACACTGTTGCCTGATCAACCAACGGGCTTCCATGTTTATTCAAGTCTGAGGAATTAAATTAACTTCAGGTATTTATCGATGAGCATTAATTCTTTTACATATAGAGAAAAGTCTCATGAATAACATTAACTAACGTGACATAAACCCCTGTTCATAATTTACGGTTGCTTAGTTATCCTCTGTGCTTTTTAGAGGATACCAATACTGTTACCAATCAAACACCATGATGTTCTGCAATATTTAGCAACAAGAAATATAACTAGCCCAAAGAGATACTTACTGAGCCTTTTTTAGACAAATGTAGAATGTAAATAAAAATTCTCTTTTTTTCGCATTTTAAATACATTGAGAGTTTTGAGAATTATTTTGTGCAGAAAATGAGTTGTATATGTATACAAGATAGTAATTGTGTGTCTCTTCTTAGATCTGGTCCTGAAGAAGGTTTTTATTGAAATTCTTAACCGAAACGCTGCGTCGACCCCTGTTCTTATGAACATTTTATTCTTTGTATTTTATGTTGTTTCAATTACTATGTGAATGTACTGATAATCAATACCATCTTTTGCCAGTCAATTAACAAATGATTTTATTAAATAAAAGCTTACTTTGATACTGTTCTGCACATATCTGTTTATTATTCTTTTCAACTTTATAGTGAGTGTTTAGCATTCATAGCTGATAGTTTGGGCCATGATGATATGAAATTCTGTTGCTTTATTAATTTTGACACGATAATAATTTTGCGAAGAAGACATTAGGTAACAAGAATTGTGAGATTGGTATTATCTGAAATAACAAGGAAATTTTGTGTTTGCATCTACAGAGATCACTCTGTGACTCTCATAGGGACAGTGCCATATTTTTTTCGAGTATTCCCCCTGGTCCCAGACCTTAAATAGTAGGGGGCCTCCTTCATCCTTTTAACCCCTTTGTAGCTAGGCACTGATCAGTGTAAAAGTGGCATGTCACCCGTGCAGCGGAGTATGAAACTTTGCCGTTGCAGAGTAGGCCTAGTAGAGCAGAGAGTGCAGAGCATTTAACGTTGTAGGATCATGTATCCCGGCGCATCGCAGTATACCGGTGTGTAATTGGGCCGCAACGTAAGCAAATATTTTGCAACCTAGGTGAAGAGAATCACTAAAACTATACTAATACAATGTAGTCCAAGCAGACCTACACTGTGAACAATGTGACTATATCCTTATAACAGTGTAAATATGTAGCAAGTGCAGCCCATTGATGGCAAGCACCGGAAACAACATTATAGATCAAGGAGTATAGCCCTACTGTAGTCAAGTGTTGCACAAGGTAATCGGAATAGAGCCACATTATGTCTAAGGAGTTAACCAAATACTAACAGTGAGGACCCAAGTGTAGCACAGAGTTCAACGGTGTAATAAAAAGTAACTACTTTCTGGTTAGGCTATGCACTGCGCAATAACAGAATGCAAAGCACTGAAATGTCGACTTCTATGTAGCCTCAAAATGTACTTCTTAACTTTATTATTGCTCAGCACCTAACCCTGTCACTCAAACAGCTAACATCTCGCGTACCACTCAGGGCCAGTGCAAGAATGCTTGAGAGAGGAAACTGTTCATACAATTCACAGCATTGTGAAAAATAGAGGGAAAGGGGGAATTTTAAAACACATTTTGATAAAAGATACTCACAAAAAAGCAATTGATTTAAAAATTAAATCGGAAAAGGTTATTTTTGAACCATTAAAATATTGCGACTATGACACCATTTCCTTTAGCACAAAATATTTTCCCTGGTGAAATTTCTACTTCTACACAGTGCAGGGTTTGAGGCATTACTGACGGGCTAGCAACAGATTGAAGGTATGAGAGATGGAGAGTGGCTCTGGTTGTAAGGAGTGAATGGAACCAGCATACAGCAAGTTGGTGAGAAGGCCCCTTCTATGTGAGGATTTTAGGGGAAAATTCAGTTGAATCAAGAAGTGAGTTTATGTTTCCAGCTACACGTACCTTTATGTTCAACTGTGTTAGATTGAGGTCTTTAGTTTACCAGAGGCAGGAAGGTTCAGTGCTCATCCAGCAGTGAGGCATCATGATGCAGGATGCTGCACTCAATGCATTTCTGGGTGTCCGAGAGGCCTAGACCGCTCCAGCGCTCAGTGGTCCAGTCATCTTGAAGGATGCTATGCAACCAGCAAGGAGTATCAGGCGGAACAGAGGGGCGTAGGAGTTCTGCATTGAATGAAAGATGTAAAACCTAGGCTTCTTCCTTGAATGATTAGTCTGCACCGTGCATTAGAAGACAGTAGTGTGGCAGTGGCATATTACCTGTGTGCTATTGTACTGTGTTGATACTCTCCCTATTTAACGTTTTTCTAACAGAAATCTCCCTATGCAACGTTTTTCAAACTTAATCCTCACTGTCTTGACTGCTTCCTATAATCCCGTCTCCAATGTCACCCTCCATGTGTTGGTTCCCTCCCCCGTTTCTGATCACCCTCCCTTTGGGGGATCTCCCTCCCTAGTCAACACTGACCCAACTTCGTCCTCCACCTCCTTCTCTGTGGGAATGCCCCCTAACTCTATAGCACAGATTCTGAACAGAATTGAACTTAAACTCGATTCTTGGGCAACAGAATTAACTCTTCTTAGAGGGGATCTCTCTACCCCTAACTCCCGGGCACACCCAAACACTTCTGATACTTATCCCACTGGTTCTCTCAACTTCTCTCAACATGCCCAGTGGCCGACCATCCCCCTTTGCAGATGGGCTCACAGGCCTTACCGCGCTGTCTGCCCTTTCTCTACTGTTGACCTTAATATCCTTATCCTATCTCCCTAAGTCTCAGGCGATTAATCATCTCCCCTACTCCACCATCCCTGTTATAGTGGGCGTTAACAGAATCCCTTTTTAACTCACCTAGACCTCCTGCGCAACTCACCACTATCCTTACCATCAAATCAGCCAAAGACAATCCTAATCCTCTTTCTTGCATGCTCATTAACTGCAGATCCGCAGCACTACATGCTACAGAGATCTCTGACACCATCCTAAGAGAGGATACTGACATCGCTTTCCTCAGTAAATCCTGGCTCAATAACCACTCTATGCCCATCCTGGACCTACTCACTCCTCCCGGATATTCAATCATTAGACAGGACAGACCTATGTGGTGGCCTAGCCATAATCTACTAAACTGAGCTTCAACTCTCCCCTCTGAAGAAAGCTGAATACTTGACATTTGAATACCTCGGCGTTGAATTCACTGTCAATGGCTCCCCTGCTCTCAGACTGCATAATATCTACCGCCCTCCAGGTGAGCTACTACCCTTTGCTGAGGAGTTATCTGACCTTCTTATTCATTTTTCCGTTTCTGACTCTGATCATTTGTTTCTGGGAGATTACAATATTCATTGGAATAATGTTGATGATCCCACTGTTAGGCGCCTCGTAAACCATCTTGAGATGAATGACCTAAAGCAACTCTCCAACAAAACTACCCATATTAAAGGTGCCACTCTCTACGCAATCATCACTAACACTGATCTTGTCTCCCTCACTGACATCATCCCATTGACTGGTCAGACCACAATCTAATTTTTTTAAATATCTTGACCAAGATCTTTCCTCACCCAGTCTTAAATAACAAACCAAAGATATGGACTAGAAACCTTAAACAAGTCCCCCATACGGAAATCGAGTCAAAAATGTAAGTTCAACTGCAACTTCTCCCGCACTCCCAAAACGCAAATGAGCTTACTGAACATTTCACCAAGGCGATTTCTGATGTCCTTGACCAAGTCGCACCGCTTAAACTAAAACAACAAAGAGCAATCCAATCTAAATCTTGGTTCAATCCGAAAAGAAGTCCTCTTAGACTAGCAGAAAGATCCTGGAGACAACACCCATCACCTTCTCATTTAGTTCTTCTAAGATCTGCCAGATCAACATATAAGAACCACATTTTAATCGAAAAAGCATCCTTCTTTCGTGCCCAACTGGATCATGTTAAAAATAGACCCAGAGAACTCTTTAACATAATCAGAAGACAAACTTCTTCTGCCCCTCCTGAGCCGATGGCCTCTAAAGAAAGGTGTGATGAAATTGTCAACTTCTTCAAGGACAAAATTGTAAAAATGGATCAATCCTTCCTGCAAATCTTGACCTTTACCAATCCCCAGACTTCTCTAACATCCCCCCTTTCTCCACTTCTACTCACCCTCCCAAACCTTTCCTTCGCCAATCTTCTCCAACTGGTTCTGGAGATAACATTCCTAACACATAATTGAAAAATGACGCCTCCTGGTCAAATTTCAAACCCATGACTGAGCTCTAAGTCTTTAATATCGTTGCGAAATTAAAACTGACCTCTCATATCAAAGACCCACTCCCGGCAAAGCTAGTACATAACCTTAACCGCATCATTGCCCCATGTTGGACAAAAATTATGAACACCGCCTTTGCCTCTGGGTGGGTCCCAGACTACTTCAACTTGGTCAAATCACTCCCATTCTTAAAAATCCTAAGGTAGACCCTAATGATACCAGCAACTTCCGTCCTATCTCGAAACTCCCACTCCTAGCCAAAACCATGGAGAAATGTGTCATACTTCAACTCGACAGCCACATAGGCAAATACAACTTACTTGACTCCTTTCAATCTGGTTTCAGGAAAGGCTGTAGTACCGAAACCGTCATGCTGAACATTGCTGACGACATTCATCGTTCTCTATAAAAGGGAGATGCTTGCCTTCTTATCCTCCTCGACCTATCAGCTGCAATTGATACAGTTGATCATTCTTCCTTACTTGAATGGCTCGATTTTCTCCCCCTCTCTTTTCAATCTCTTCATGGAACTCCTTACTATCATTCTGAAACAAGCCAGGATTAATTATCACCTTTACACGATGACACGCAACTCTACTACAAAATCAAATCTCACAGTGATGTCCTTCATCTAAACAACACTCTAAGCAAGATTCCATCTTGGTTTTACTCAAACCATCTAAAACTGAACCCTAATAAAACAGAAATCAGTCTATTCTCCCCCAAAATAAACCATCTTCCTATCCTAGGCTGGATCTCTGACCTCAGTGCCTTTAAGTGTCCCCTCAATCTGTCAAACCCGGCAAAATCCCTAGGTTTTATCTTGGCCAAAAGTTTACTGTTTACACCTGCCTTTGCCCTTGGTCTCATCTTTTTTATTGTCTCTAAATTCTGTCTGTAAGTATTTTGTTTCACGTTCTCTCGTGACTTTGCTTAGTTGTCTTGTCCTCTCTTCTGTTACCCCTCCCACCCCTACAAATGGTTCTTAGTTATATTTTATTGTGTGCCCCTAGGTTATACCTCCCTTATTTTGTCTAACTGTATTTAATCCTTTAATCCTAAGATTTTTGCCTTTCTCCTGTTCTTTGATGGTAAAATTCCTATGCACTTGATAGTATTTGCATGCAATTACTGTACCATGTATTGCCTTTCCCTTGCATCTGTAAAGCACTCTAGTACCTCCGGGTCTCGCCAGCGTTATACAAAACCTTTAAAATAAATAAACAACAAAAGTGGCATCCAAGACTGCGGTTGCTCCAGCAATTTCTGTTCCAATCCAAAATTAAGCAGAGTCTTTTAAAGTGATGTCAGTTCCTATTTGCATTATATATGAAGGAGGCATTAACGACTGATGGATGTGTCGCAACACATTTGTTTCCTTGTTTTTACATCGCATTAGTTGTCCATTTACACTTTTGTCCCTGATTTTTGCTCCTTGCAGGCACAATTCAGTTTGGAAATTCTACTGATGTGTTTGCTTGACTCGATCTTCTTTCCTGATGTCCGGGAGAAGTTAGTGCCTTGTTTATCTAGTTCCCCATAATCATCATCTTTAATCAAAGTTAGATTATTGATAAAAATGTTGTTGGACTTTTCTAGCTTTTCCTTCCTGTTAGATTGCTCTTACTGAGATGCTTGACACCTTTCACACGTACTATTAAAGTGCAGGGTGGTACCCTGCCAAATGGAAAGAATCTCCCTTTATTCAGTAACTCAAGAAGGAAAGTGCCAGACCTTCACAGTATTCAGTCCTTGACAAATAACGAAATAAGTGATTTTGTGACTCCCACAAGAAAACGTATCTATACATGGCATTCTATAAAGTCTACTTAATCTCAAGTGATAAGTAGAACATATATTTTAAGCTAGGTGTCATTTACATTTTTTCTGTAGTCGTCTCAGTAGTTAAACAGAGAAGGGAAACTACTATTATAAACAATGAAAAAAATATAACTTTGCTCCAGATCGGGAAAAAGAAATTGACTAGACGAAAAAGTGACAAGTATGTTGCTGTAATAGCAAGTTTACATTCCAGCATGAAGTAACTATGGCTCTGACCATTTCTTTTGTACACAGACCTCTTCTACGAGAGGGCTGCTTCAATTGATTTTATTATACTCTAACTCTGAGAAATTGTTGTTACGATTTGGCTTTTAAAAGATCTAGGATATTTCAGAAAGTCATATAAAATGTTGCACTCTGTCAATAACTGAGGTTACACTTCTGTCTTCTGCTCCTAACATAAAACGTATACCTAGGGTTGGGCAATAAATTCCGCTATGAGTTATGCTTGTGATGCGGCGTTCCGGCCAAACTCTGCAAACTCTGCCCTGGCGGAATTGTTTCTTGCGTTCGGCTCAATGGTAAGCTGGCCAGCACAAGCAAGAATTGGCACAATTTTCGGGAGCAAGAAGGGGACACAGTGAGATTTTCTCAATGCAAGTAATCGTGACCGTTCGCGGTGAGAAAGCTGCTGCTCAAGTAGAAAATCTACTCAGCGGCAGTAAAGCAGCAGGGCCTCTCTGGCACACTGTGTTATGCGGTTTGCACTGATTTTGCAGCAAGGAACAATCTCCGGGCACTACAAATCAGCGCGACATGCCGATTTCCACCCGATCGCAGAACTCTGCGGAAATAGGCTGAGTTACATGAAAACTCAGCAAAATTCTGCGGAGTAAAACTCTGCGAGTTATGCCCCACAGGCTCGACAACTTGCCAGTGAGAGAGGAAAAACATAGGCACCATAAATCATGGATTTCAAACACCTGACCGGTTCGACCTTCCATTATCAACCAACTCATAGCCTTCGAGTTTAAGAATGACACTGATAATTGGCAGTGATATGAACGCGCAAGATTGCCAGCAAGTTATAAATAAATACATATACTCTAAAAGCTCTATTAAAATAAAAATTTCTGCCAACCTGTGATCTGACTTTGCTAACGGGCCGCTCCAAAATCTGCAAGTGTCACAAGAACACAGTACCATTTTCCTCAGAACAAAAACAAGAAATGCACATAATCGATGAAAACAAACTTTCAATAATTTGACAAAATAACCCTGTTGGCAGCATGAAATACCTCAGCCACACAATATGATATTGCCAAAAAGTACTCTTCAGGAGCTTCTTCAAATGCAGGGGGAGGGAATTCTGATCACTTGACACCCAGGATATACGGTCTGGGCCAAGGCCAAAAAGTGTTCACGTTTATTTTTTCCTCTAGATAAGCAGACTCAACCCTCTGCAGCACAACCTCTTCGGCTGACAATTTACAGAGTGTAGTATGCTTGTGGAAAAGAAGACTGCCTGCCAGTAGTGGTTGGCAGGGAAAAAGGGTAGACAGGCATGTGTGAGCGGGGGGGACAAAATAGAACAGAAAATACCATTTACCTCTTTTGCCGGCCATGTCTCTCTTACGCTTCTCTGCTGTCCCGCAATCAGGAAGCACCCATGCTCCCCTAAGCCAATCACAACGCTGTAATGCAGTATTGTGATTGGTATGAGCACCATGGATCAGCGCTCAGACGAGGACTGGGAGCCTGGGCATGTTCCCCTCCAGGCCGTATAATGCAGCCAGGTGGGGAACGTGCAAAGTGTGCATGACTGCTCGGCCGGGCCCAGATGGCCGGCCAAGCAGTCAGGCGCACATGGAGTGTGCAAACCACTCCTCCCCTTGTGCCACTAGCCATGCCCTAACCCCGTACCTGCAAAAGATGTAATGATAATACCTACATTATCTTTTTTTTTTGCCCTGCTCTGAGAGCAGTGGGACGACGCTCCTTCGCCTTAGCGGAGAAGCTGCACCTGCTGCTAAGGCAGGCTAAACGATCTACAATGCGTTCTGTCGGGTGACGCAATTGCTTAGCAAACAGATCAATTCAATGGTTGAGAGAGTGGCAGTATTATTTAAAACAAGCATTTACAATGCAACGGTTTCACCTTTGTAAAAGTTAGAGCTATTGGCATTGTAAATGACAATTTTTTTTATTTATGTGTTGGTTTTGAAAACATAAATAAATGCCATTGTCATTTACAATGCCAATAGCTTAATCTCTCGCAAATGCGAGACCTATTGCATTTGCATCCACAAGCACACACACAGAGAGCCACACACACAGCAACGTCTCGCAACACTCGATAAAGTGAAAAGCTTAGCTCTAGGTAAGCTTGTGCTAAGTAACCATCAATCCATCAATCCTAAGTAACCATCAATCCAATTCATTAAGCATTCAATAACACCTGGCGGTGACACTTAGTGGAGACCCTGAGGTGGAGGCCCCCAGATTCCGTGCGGGTCTTTTGGCAGTTGCAAGCTGGCTTCGCACCAACTGCCTTCAGTTGAATGCCACCAAAACGGAGGTGTTGGTATTAGGGAAGCACGCTAAGCTATGGGGTGACCAGTGGTGGCCATCAGAGTTAGGTGTCACTCCTATTCCAGCTGCTGGAGTGAGAAATCTAGGAATCTGGTTGGACTCGGCGCTCACCTTCAGGGACCATACCAAGAAGGTGGCTGCCACGTGCTATGGAATTCTGCGGGGTACTAGGCCGGTTTTAAAATACTTCGATCCCCCTACTAGACAGCTTGTGGTCCAGGCCTCAATACTATCTCGGCTGGACTACGGCAGCTCACTGTTGTTAGGGGTGAATCAAGCGGAGGCTTCTAGGCTCCAAAGAGTACAAAATGCCGCGGCACGAGCCATTGTGGGCCTCCCCAGACACTGTTCAGTGTCTGGCACCATCACGGCCTTACATTGGCTCCCGGTCAGACAGCGAATCAAGTTCAAGGCCCTTTTATCTGGCCTTTAAAATTCTGAAATCTTCTTCGCCGCCGGCACTTGCCAATCTACTCACGCCCTATGTGCCTTCGAGATCCTTGAGATCGGAGGGGCTCCATCTGGCTGTCTGTCCACGCTTTAAGCTGAGCAGAATGGGTGGCCGTTCCTTTAGGGTGCTAGCGGCAGGCTTATGGAATTCGCTCCCGGTACACATCCGTGCTCTTGAAGACTTGTTCGCCTTCAGGCAGGCGATTAAAACTTTTCTGTTTCCTGTGTCTGGTTAATTTCTTTCTTTTACTGTGTGTTATGTTATAGTGTCTGTCAAAGCGCCAGGACGCCCCTTTGCTGGGGCAGCTGTGCGCTATAAAAATTTAAATAACATAACATAACCTGGGGATGATAGGGTGAGACAAACCGGAGGATTGTGGGAAATTGAAAGAAGTAGAGGAACAGAAGAAAGGTGAGACACCAGGAGCACTCATGAAAGAAGAGAGAATTAAAAGAATAGAAGAAAGGTGAGACAAGCAGGAAGACTGAGGAAAGGTGAGAGAAGTAGAAGAATGTGAGAAGGGTGAGAAGAGAAAAAGTAGGGAGGATTGAGGAAAGGTGAGAAACGCAGCAGGACTGAGGAAAGATGAGAGAAGTAGAAGAATAGAAAGGTGAGGCAAGTGGGCTTGAGAAATAGTATAGCGAAGAGTGAACACGACAGTGTAGTGAGCGACGGTGGTGAAGCATATGTTAAGGTCTGAAAGAGGCAGGGGGACAATATGTTGAGACATGGAGGAGAGGTGTGGTGAGACTCAGTAGAGTTTGGGGATTCATTGTGTTGGAGCATGGAGCAGAACTGTGGGCAAACTAGTTTGTTGAGATAATGTCTGGTGGGTAAGTGGGTGTGTGAGGGACGAAAGAGAAGCGTGGTGAGGTTTGGAGGAGAGTTGTAGGAAGGGCAGCGCACTGGGGTTTGGGGAACAAGGTGGGTTGAGAGGTGTGGAAAGACCTTTAAAGACCGAATGCGATCAGGCCCTACCACCGGCACATCCACAATGAAATGACCTTTGTACGAGCGCCAGGCAAACACCGAAAACAAACATCCCTCTTACGGCCCCTAATCTGATCATCATTTCCACTGATTGTGAGAACCCGTAGACTGTGTTCAAACACCTTAGTGTGCTGAAACTGGCAGGCATGCAGGGCTGTGTTTATCCTCAAAGCCATTCCGGGGGAGGGGGCTGGGCCTCCGGCTTGTAGGTTCGTCATGGTGGTGAAGTGAGGGTGGCATTCAGAAAAGAAGTCCATGCAGAACAGCGAAGTGCTGAAGTTTTTGTTTAAAAAAAAAAAAAGCTGGCCAGGCCGTAGGAGGCCGTCCCAGCCCCGCATGTTGAGCCGAGCGCTGCAGCACAGGCCGTGCTTTCCAAGAACTAGTCATGCCAGGGCGCCCTCACTAACAGCTCGAGACAGCCGGGTGATGCCACTAGGTCATGCCATCCCCGGGGAAAGGCAACCGTGGGTGAGGAACGGACTTGTAGAGGTCGTGTGAGAAATGCATTCCAAAGGCATGCTCTTCATATCCGGCCTGATCTCTTCTTTTCACCAACACTAATTCTTTATGGTATATCTCCATATTGTACGTGTCATAATGCATCGCTCTTTTATGTGGCCTAATGGCTAGAGTGGTCGATCCCGAAGCTGGGGAACCGGGTTCGAGTCTCGGCAGGGACGCTCCACATCCTGTTATTCTGGGTAAATCAATTAATCTCCCCGTGCCTAACAAAATGAATGTGCCCGTCTGTAACGCAACTGATGCTCATGTAACGCGCTGGGATACTTTCGGTCACGTTCGCGCTATATAACACTAATAAAATAAAGGGAAGACTTTATAATCCACGAGCAAATAATATAAAAAAGATATCAAAAGAATATTTACAACGTTCTCATCTATCTCACACAATGCATCAAAAATATTAAAAGCAACATTTCCCCCAAAAACCGAGCACAGGCGAGAGCCAAAACAGTATAAAATTAGTTCCCATATCTTTAGGTGGCTGTTAGGTCAGAGGGTAAAACAACGACTTATCCCTTTTTCCTTTTCTTTTATTGTACTTTGTATAATATGCCTTTTGAATGTTCTATGTTGTTACGGTTTTAATTAACCACACAATAAAACAAGGAAAAAGAAATAACGTTCAATAAAGCAACAGCTGCAAATTGAGTGTATTATCAGCTGGTGCTGTTAGTAATTATTTGGCGTCTTGATAAATTCCCATAAGGCCTTCGGGTGGTTATGCGCTATATAAATGGAATTTTCAATTCAATTTCAATTTCAATAAACTTCAATACGTGCTACTAATTTGTAGATGTGAATGACAAATTTGTGATGAACATTTACCTGTGTGACTATCACTATTAAGCTAGGATTTTAAATTCGTACCTGCGTCCGTTTGAAGGATTTCGCAATACTGGCTGACGGCGCGGATTGGGTCATTAACGATTGTAATGTGTGGCATATTTGATGTCGGAGTTTTAATTCAATTTTAACTGTATGCGTTAGTATTTTGTATTAAGATGCAACTGCACGAATTATGCTAGGAGACGTCTTCCTCGCCACCCCTGTCCTAAACCATTTTATTGCCCGAGGACTTTGAAAAAACCCTCTTAAATACCAGACTTCATCCTTATTGTTGGGGGGGGGGGGGGTTCAAAGGTTTGGCAGGCCGCACCTAATCTATGCCCCACACCCCACAGAGACTCACCTGCCACCCCTCCCCCAACATTAGTCTGTGATATTTTGCCTCAATGGCGTACACCGGCTAACAGCCCCCACTTCTCCCTCGCTACAGACAGCGTATGGGGAATCCTTTTCTCAGGGTCTCCCGGCACGTTGTGCACCGGAGCACTTGCTACCTGCCGCACACGCGGATCTCTAGCCTCAAGTGAGTCTTTTTCGGTCCTTGTCACTCTGTGCTTTATGAACAGCAACTGTCCCCTGCAACACCACTAATCCCCCCGGCACTCACGCTGGGCTGCAGAGAAAGCTGCGTGCGCTAAAGCAAACAAGCCGAGGCCCACCAGCCCCTTCCAGAGCGAGGACGCCATGATCAGCTGCTGCAGCCTCTTCCCGACCTGAGGCCTGCTCCGCTGCCGCGCACTTCGATGGCGTCACGAGGAGTGGGAGGGCGGGGGCGCTCTGATGACGTCACTATTTAATTATTGCATTTCTACACAGCGCGAGCGTTACCTGAAGCAGCTCTTTACAGTTTAGGCGACCCGATTTTGTAAACCAAAAACTGGGACGTTCCAGCTACTTAGAAGTAGGACCATATTTATTGCCCTCTCCCACGTAGGACCTCATTATAACCTAGACAGAGCGAAATTGCCGCGTTTTATTTCACTATGTGTGGGACACCTAAATATGTTTCTGGTAGGTAAAACCAGCTGTAAACAAGTCAGGTCCCGGGCCGGCCAGCCAATCACAGCGCAGCCGGGGGAATGACGTCACGGGGGTGTCCCGAGCCGGCAGCCAATGACAGCGCGGCCCAGGACAAAGGGGCGGGACTTAAAAAAGCCCGAGAAACGCCCCCGAATCGCGTTTTCACGGGGAAAGCGTGATTGACAGCCTCTGTCTCCCAATGGCTAGCCTCCATTTATGGAGCTAGCCAATGGGAGACAGAGGCGGGACTAAGCCCCAGACTGTAGGAACATAAGATTTCTCATGGGCGGAGCTAGTGCTCCGGCCCAGGCGAAACCTAAACAGCAAGTAATGCACAGTGAGCCACATGAATTTAAATGAAAGGCAAAACACACGACAGACAATATTTTTGTTCAATTTTGTGTATGTTATTTATAGTAGCGCATTTACATAGGACTGTCACATATATAAATAGCAAAACAAACATAAATAATGTGAGTTTAGTGAGCCATGTGACAAAGTGCATGCGTGCTGTAAACAAAAAACAGACAAAATGTACAAGTTACAGCACTATATAAACAATACATATAGGGATGAGTCCATCCTAATTATACATATGGTTCTACATGCACCCTTAGAGTCCCTTCTTCATAGTTTAAGGGTGATGAGACTCTGGACATGGACTGATCAAGAAGTGTCAAATTTTCGACCCAAGGTGTAAGCATAAATCAATATACGCCATGGCAGGTGTTTCTCAGGACTGATCTACATGTGGACAGCCACATTGGAAAAATACTCCTACATTTCTAGATGGAGTCTGAATATATATGATACAGATTTCCGAGTCATCTCTTAAATCGGAGCATTCGAGTTCAGAAGTGGTAATTCCTCCCTCGGGTCGGTAAAGGTGATCAATGTACACTGGCAGTGCATTCTGAGAAAATAGAGCAATCCTTGCCAACCAATAATTTTATCTCTGAGCGATCATTACTTCGTTCTGGCATTGAATGCCAAAGTTCAACGTCGCAATTCATCTCTATGTATGAGATGTTCAAAAAGGAATATATATTTCATTAATGCACGCCTTTAATATAGTGCAAGCGCTCAAGGATATACAGAGAGCTGTAAGCTCAGCATGCACTACTGACAGCGGGTACAATAGGAAAATATGTTCACGTCTGCAAAGTGTAATTACTGTGGCTGTTAATAATGGTCCTGGAATTATTTTATACCAACACTCGCAGATGAATGGAAACAAGTGATTCTTTTTAAAATATAATAAATGACAGATGAGAGTTAAATGCAGGTTTTCTAAATTATTGTCAAATTCAACAATCATTTCCCTAAGGTTTGTTTAATAAAACATGTTTGAAGCATGCAAGCATGCTATTAAAAAAAAAAAAAAAAAAAACAATGGCGAACCAGTGCAAAAACTATTACGGGCAATGTGGGAAAAAAAAGCCACAAAAGAGCACCAGCAGTTCAATGATATGGCGTTGACAGGTTTACAACTTTCAAGAACGGACAAGAGTTTACGAGTAGGCCTGGGAACCATAATCCTAGCCAACTTTTATGAATTACATTTATGCATGAGAAAATATTTACAGACGTATATGGTCATGTGAAAAACTGTAAATTAAGAAAAAAATGTATTTGTTAAAACGATGTTCCTCCCATGCACACACTTCTTTCCCTACATCCCCAGCTAATGTTTTGGAACAGGTGATAGCGTCCCACCCTGGATACCGTTTTACTCCTGTTCTTGCCAGGAGTACATTTCCAACCCTTTTCACTGGTGAGAAAGGGTTGAGGAGGAGTTGGTGAATACCCTTTAAAAGTGTCTCTATGGGTGTGCTAAAACTCACACGGCATTCTATTACCGGAACTACCACTTTATTATTAACAGTACCTCAGCACAAACAGTTACTTAAATAAGGTATCCTGGCACTTTACACCTCCTTCCAAGACACCCTGTGTAGGTTTGGTAACACAAAACTCTTCGTGCAACAAAATGCTGCTATGAGTGCAAACCAACTTTTGCATGCATAAGTCAAGCTTACATGTGTAATTAGCTTTGACAATCGGGCATAGAACATTTTGACTCTGTCAAGACTTTGCTAAATTCATCTAGTTATAAACAAAGTATTGATCTAGCATAAGGGTAAACAAGGAAACTGAGGCACAGTGAGATGAAACGTTATGTCCAAGAAGTACTCGATCAGCTCAAGCGGAGAATTTCCGATTGGGAGTGGCCTTATTGTACATCAATTGGTAACAAGGTACTGGACAACAAATATAATCTAGGTTTATTTACAGTGAAATTTTTAAAAATAAGTGAATGCTTAAAGTAAATCTGCCAAAGCAATTCACAAGACGCTTCCCAGAACCTAAGGAGAGAGAGAGAGAGCAACAGCACATTTAGAATAATTGTATACCCTGAACTCTATAATAATCATAACTCTGCCATACTGATCTGATCAAAAGCTCACCTAACAGAGCCTATGAATGTTCAACAATTTGATAGAAATAGAAAACTGGCAGGCTCAGCGTCTGGTAAAAATCAGATATGGAATGATCAAGTCTTGCTAGAATCCAAACCTTAGGTTTAGTTTGTAGATTTATGTAGCGCGGCTTATCACCCATGAGGGTATCCAGGCGCTGACCATGGCGACGAGGAAATTAAGTGGTTTGCCCAAAATCACAGGATGTTGCGCCGACGCGGAGACTCTTACCCAGAGGCCCAGCTCTTGAGTCAACAGCTCTTGCTGCTGCGCCACATCCTCTCCCAAACCTTGACATAACATGAGCCCTGACATGATCATAATGGGTCTCCTGCCAACATATCATCAAATGGGACAAGTGGATTTGTATACAGGGCAAGTAGGCTTCATCCAGACCCTTGGACAAGTATGCATTTAATGAAATGTTACTCTTCTGAAGTTTGTCTTGGATTCTCTCCAAATAGTCTGCACAATTGTGCAGGCCCACCTGACTAAGTATACTGCAGAGTGAGAGAACTCCATTCTGCTTTAACAAGAAGCATCCCACACATAGATGTATGTGTTTAAGCAGCAAAAACTGTCTTGCACAACTACAAACGTGGGCAAATGCTTTGTTATTCCGGGACACATTCAGTTTTCCATTCACGTTAGTGCGTGCTTACTCGAGGGAAGTGCTTCAGCCATTACATCATACTTATTTCCATTTCTAAGCGCTGTAAAATACTGATGGTACTCCTACGCTATTTATGGTATCCGATTTGCCAAACTCGGAGGGTGGAATTCCGAGTCTGCCTTGCCACGATTCAAACTTGTAGCTTCTGGGTGATGGCAATTATCAGCGACGTCAGAGTGTGATCGGCCCTTTTGCTGTTGCGATTGACTCATGCTCCCTATCATTCAGTGTACCTGCGCTACTCACAAGGTTGGTTTCCTACTCAACCAATCCGGATACTGTTCCTTGCAACAACAGCAGGACACTTTCATAAAAGCAGCATCGCTACTGGCTGGGCAGGGCTGGGGATCCCAGTGATTCAGCGGGGTCTGGGTGCGCTGTCTTTATCCTTCACCAGCTCCCTAATGCTACAGGCGTTCAGGTGAAAGGCCTTAAACTTAGCATAGTTTACTGACGAGCCCAGATGTCGGCAGCCTGATGTGCACTTTTATTCATGTCCTCCACATGCCACACATATGGGCCATACAACAGAAGAGTCACACGGTCTACTGTACACAAACTCTGGCTGAAAGCTGCAGCATAGCATGTGACATAAAATGGCCTAGGCCAGGCTGCTGCAGGCACTCTGCGGTGGCTTACTGATAGAAGGGCTCTGCCAAGGGTGAGCTGCTGCTGACTGAAGCACCAGTCACAGCTTTACTAACCTCTCCCAGATTAAACAAGTATTAAGCATGTCCATGTTAGATATATAACCCTTTGAAGCTCAATTCACTATTTAAATGTTGGCGCCAGTACGCGTCAAAGCTTCAATGATGTGCCCCATCACAACTGACCAAAGGTTTATGGTTTAAGATTTCGTCACGACAGAATTAGTCACAGCTCCATAACTAATGCTTACAGCGGACTCAGATGTTTGCCTAAAGCAGAAGTGTAAACCTTTCTCATATAAAGGGCCTATACTTTTCAGATGTAAAATAGTCCCTCATGCATTCCCACTGAAGCCCTTTCTGGAGGCGGAATGATACACCAAAAAGCGAATACCAGGAGCTGTGAGATTATCACGCCTCTGAGCGGAACCCAAAGCCCACTCGTAAGCATATTTTTAAGAATTGATAACAAAATGTTGTGCAGGCTGTCACGCTACACCAAAAAAGCAGAAATGCATTTGAGCGTGGCCCACCACCACAACCCTGCAAATGACTCAGTCCTAAGTGAACCCAGAGCTGCAGTTTTGTCTGCTACAATCAGTAAATACAGAGCGGTCTGCAAAATAACTAGACAATAATAACAAAAGAATATTACAATGTGCACAAATAAGAACTCTAAGTGAAGGCTGGAGCACTTTTTAATGAGCGTGGGTGGCACGCCTAGCTGCAGCCTAGCATGCGTTCATATCACCTGGAGCTTCGCTAAAAACATGCGACTCAGGTGCCAAACCACCTTGCACACACAGCCCTGACTTATCAGTTCACAAGTCCAACACTCAAGAGGCAACTTCAGCACATGCACGCCCAACCATAAAGGTCGCCTGATCGGCTTCCCGCCTCCAACCAAAGCTAGAAAGCAGACTGACTGAACGGAGCACACTCTGGTACTTCTTTGGCGCTGGTGGCGGAGTGTGGTGGAGACTGGGAGAGTTGGGTGGATAAAGTAGAGGTAGAACAGGTTGGATTTGCTTAATCTTTCAAGACTTTACTTGTATCAATTCTATTGCATGCATTTTCGATACTGCTTTTTAGGGTAAAACAATACACATTATGCTGCTGCAGGGAAACACTACTCCATAATCCTTTGGGTGGCTCTGAAGAGCGACAAATCGTACTTATTATAGGAAAAACATAACCCATTAAAAAAAAATGAAGAGTATTAGACACAAAGCTATGGTTGGTTGGTGCATTATGGAGCTTGTACGACATATTAGGTTTGCTTTTCGATCCCTGTAGACCATGCCGGCCTTCAAAAACAACATGCAATTGAGATGCCGGATTCAACTATCAGGGACCTGGGCTACTGCTGAAGGTCACCCACTGCTAGTTATATTCTAAACTGCCCATTGTGATAATCATAATAAGAGCAGCAATCCTGAATATGAAGAATGTGGAACCCCATCACCATTAATGAGATGTCTTGAGACGAGACCACAGGCTTTATATGATGCCACTCAACAGGGAATCCTGAGCGCACACGCAATTGGAACTGTCTATGTGGATTCGGGTACTCTGTCTTTCAGTCCAGAGAAAATTGTTTATTTCTACAAAAGTGAAGTCAGTGTGAAGAGGAGGCCAAGTACTAATTTTCATTAATATTCGATATAAATCACCCAGCAGACAGAGATTATGAAAACAAAGCTCAAAAACATTTTTAGTAAAAATAATCATGCTCAGCTGTGCGAGATTAAATCAAGTAGAGGGTTAATCTTAATTTGATGGTACAGTTCATATCAAACAGAGATTGGAGGTTGATTATTTACCCGCCTACGCAATTCTTAGAGACAGAGAATTTCAGCCACCCAGAAAGCAAAGTACTGATGTCTTTACACAGTCACATAGATAAATCATCAATCATAAAAGACTTGTAAAAGTAATCAGAAAAGACACGTAATAATAGTTGAAAACATTGGCTATGGACTATATCAAAATGTAAGGCTTCTTACTTCTATACTATTGCAGTATTAAGACAAAAATGGAGCTCTCCCTTATCGTGGGGGTTCAGGAGGGAGGCATTACTTTGGAAACATTGTTAATATGGACATCAACTAGCTGAACGAGAATCATAGCAAATGTGATTACCCAACAGACAAACATCAAAATCAAAGTGTTGCAGGAAACTATGAGAAAACTAGAGCAGACTAGCTGAAGCAGAAAGATTTGCAGGTTGAGGACAGGAAGAACGTCTGGGAAGCTCTGTGAAGGCTTGCTTGAGGAATGGATGCATCAAAGGAAGATGTGGAAGACCAGAGTAGCGGGGATAATACATCATCAGAAGAGCAAAAATGTTGATGGAAGAAACTCTGTCATTTCTAGAGAAAATGCTATGCAAAATGCTGGTTAATGAGTTGCATCTGCAAACAGAAATACACAGAGCAATTTAAAGTGATGAGGCACAGAAAGCATAAGGAGAGAAAAAGAGAAAAACTATTTATTAAAGAAATGGATAGGATCTTCAGATTGTTCTGGAGACAGAACATAGCTGCCATGGACTTTAAAATAGAATTTAGCAGCAGATTACTCTAAATAAAAAACATGGGAAACATATTTCTGGACTAAAGGCTTGAGCACAATATTTTAAGAAATTATTGTCTCAAGCTATGTACCCACTCTATTCCTCCAACTAAACCTGTTTTTTGTTGGAGTTCATCAACTTACTTTTGGTAGCTAGGCCAAACCCTACATGCTTATCCTCATATAAATAGCATCAGTTGTTATAATTAACAGCACAACCAAATAGCAATGCAGATAAGAAATCTAAAACTTAAAAAGGCTCAAACCAAGTTCAGCAGAAAAAGATAAGGCTTATTAAGTAAAATACTTTAAAATGGTAAAAACACGAACAATCTTTATAGTAAAACAGTAATGAATACAAATGTTAGCAAAAGGGAGGAGGAGCCAAGCAACAAGAATGAAGTTCCTGTATCAAAAAGCCACCATAGGGAAGAAATACATTAAGAATTTATTGAAGAAGAAACAGGCAGCCACCGAGGTGCTTTAAACAAGCCAGAAGGGCTGAGCAACAGTCAATCTTGTAATGGTGCACTTTTGAAGAGGAGTTATAGAAAAGAGTTTTCAAAGTTCTAGCAATGTTCAAACATTTGACAGTGAGTTTTACAGTACCAAGCCATGGATAAAACTGTTGGGGGCACCCAAAAAAACACAAAGGTTTGATATCTCCTTCAAAGCAACGCATCGTTTTATGATTTTTTTCTCAAAAGAGTGAGGCTTAAATTAGCTTCACATGACCATCAGACCCAAATCAACAGGTCTTCAGGACCACAGTTTTAGCACCTGGTTGACAGGATTAGGTCAACTTCCTCTAAATCCAAGGCCTTTGCAGTTTCCCAACAAAAATCACCATGAAAGTAGGCAGAATCCTAGCAGAGGCTGGTTCAAATATCCCTGTGGACAGGGTCCGCAAATTGTCCCTGCCCCATCCGCAACGATTCCTTGCAAAAAGAGATTCAAATCTTGGAGTAGGAGTAAAAATCATCATGCATTGTTACCACCGTAGATCTTCTTGTGGATGAGGGGTGCAATCTTCTTTCATGTGTTGTATGAAGAGCCACAGAGCCAAGCAGCAATTCTTAAGATGGGAGCTGCCATAATATTGTTGTGTGACCCTAAACCAATCTGTGTAAAGTTCCCATACACCCACTACTGTTTTGAGTTCACAGTAATGCAGTTAATCTGAAAGAGTGTGCAACAAGAAATTGCACAAACTCAATGCAGCATCTAACTGGCCGAGTGGGTCAAGACAGGGTGATGATTTAGCCTGCATCATAGTCCTCTCAACTGTTCTTCTGCATAGAGTAAAATTGCTTGCTTATAATGAACTAGTTAGAAATATTTTAACATGTCTCAGTTTTAACTCAGCAAAAGGGACTTTGTCTAGGTTGGGAGACAATAGTCCACCCCAGCGTAAAAAATAAGAAAAAAAAAAAAAGGAGTTCCAAATAGGACAAAACATGCAAAGTCGACCGATTTCCATACAATTGTCCAAATTAAATAAGCTGGAACCCAAAATAACGGTAATCATAAAAAGTACAATAGAACAAAAGATTCTTGCCATGATCAGATATGGAGAAATGTTATCAGAATATAGAGAACTGGAAATTGACACAGATGCATTCATTTCTGTATCTGTACACTGAATATACACAAATTAAACAGTTGCTTAGAAAAAGTGCAACATAACAGACGTGTGGCACCGAAAAAAGCTTAAGAAAGAAGAGAATCATAAGAAGGGAAGCAACTGAGGGACACATTCATGCATTTGATAAAACCATGGGAGGAGTGAATGACAAGCAGGCCTAAATATTTTAATTAACACGGTCATTAACCTAGTACCTCTGGGCTTAAATGGCTAAAGCAGGTGCAAATAAGACAAGGATGGATGGAAAGCAGGAAACAATAAAATCAACAATGGAGATCCAACAAGGAAAAGGGTGAATAAGTAAAAAGTGATTGTACTAGTTGAATTTGATGAGGCAGTGTGCTATGACAAAATCCAAACCAGAATTGTCTGATGAAACCAGAGGGCACGGGTATTTCAACTCTTTGTTTACATGGAAGGAGGGAGACCCTGTGGGGGAGAGGCTGTACATTAGGCTTAGAAACAAAACATCAGAAATCTTACTATCATTCAAATGATGAAGGAGGAAAGATATACTGAACATAAGAAAGTGAATAAAAGGGTTGCAGAAGGGCAGGTGAGGCGCTAACAGGGTGAGCACTAGTGGAGCAATGGGTGGATGTAGAAGGGGTGACAAGGGGCGAAGTTTAGCAAGCGTTTTTGATTGATCGCTTTCAGGTAAAATTCAGCTAGAGAGTGAGCGAATTGTGCTACGTGTCTAGATACTTGGTGTGGAAGAGCACCTCTGAACGTAGAAATTTAGAATACAGTCACTCAAAAAAGGCAGAGGCTACTTCAGCCACATAAAAAGCCAAATACCGGCTGGGAATATTCTCTCAACAAGAAAAGTGTGAACCACCAGTAAGTACTGGAAACCGTACATTTTAAAATAATTAACAATGAAAAACAGTGACATAGCATTGATTCAGAAACCCAAATGCCAATGAAAGCAGGTATGCTTACAAGAACTTTACACGCGTAGTTAGTATAACTTGCAAAAAAATGGGAAAGGTATTACCACGTAGGGCTATTTGTCTTTGGTGCATAAGAACATGTATGATTGTATGTGTAAAAACACAGATCACAAAAAAATAGTCATTAGGAAAAAGTAACAGGGAGAGGTATATGCATCAGGATTCGCCAATGAAATGGATGGCAACCTACTTGAACTACTGGGGGTTACCAGTAAAAGTGGAGCCAGTCCACTTGAAGCTCTGCATATCAGTTCTGTAAATTCTAGTCAATGTCCACCATGCACCTCATGGTACTGGTCTTGTGTGGATTGGCCCAAGAATCCCTCTCCCTCATCTACATCTTTTAGGCTTTCAACCAGCTCACAAATCTAATCTCTTAAGTGCAGCAACTTCCTCAAGCAAGTCATGGCCTTCGATTCCTTCATCCCATTCAAACCACAAAATGATGCTGCCATCGAGGGAACCCAGTAGGAGCTTATTATATTCACACTCAAGTTCCTAAGGAAATATACATAAAGCAAACAAATTCCATTGTTGTGAATAGATGAAACTGCTCCATTACCTTATTTTTACCAAAAATCAAATCAAATAGCTCCAGGTAACCAAAAATAGAGCTGCAAATAGTTCCACAAGATTGAAAGAATGGACGAGACGACGTCAGAAGGCAAAGGCTCTGCGCTATCTCACAACTGAACAATACAACACCTTGAAAATAGTGTGTTTAGGATCGGAACTCGCTCTGAATCAGGAAACCAGTCTGACCGTCCAACCCATAGTTGGCCCATAAGCAGGAAAGAGTACACAAGATTACTAGGCCTACCTATAAATAAACAGGCATAAGAGGTAGGCTCCTGCCAGTTAAATACTGCACAGCCCTGGAACGAAGTAAGTCCTCAATCAGATTACTATAGCCCCTTCTCAAACTCCGATAAGAGATACAACTGTGCTGTGTTCTGCATAAAAACAACGTTAAGAAGTGGAGTAGTGTGAATGGGTAAACTGATTGAAAAGTCAGAAGTTGTACTATACTTCAACCGAGTGTTTGTATTGTGGTGACCAGAGTCCAGGAGGAGAGCAGGCAGGCTTTCATGGTAGAAAGGATTATGTCCCGAGATATGCAAGTGACGGCGCAGAGGGAGTTTACATAAACAATAAAAATAAGTTACATTACTGTTGTAGGAGTGTCAAAAGTGAAAGTACACAATTACAAAAACCTAAAGGCGCATTCACAGTTCAGGTATATATAACAATATACACATATTTGCCAGTTACAGTTCACTGAGCTATCTAGACCTTGTACCCCCACAATGAACTACTTATGACCTCACACCCAACTCCCAGCAGCCTACCAAACAACAGTGCATGGTTGGCTGCAGGCCAGTTCTTGAAAACAATCCCCAAGGCACCCCCACCTCACAAGTCTCTATTATCATTCTAATGGGGTTTTTTTGGGGTACGATGCCCAAACATCACTTCCCTGGTACAGCAGGATCATGCATGCACGTTTCACTTGGTGAAGTTTGCATTGCTCCACGGCACGACTCCCACCAGTGAACCATTGTGGAAATGTACCCAAAAGTGAGCACACTGGTGCAGGGTCACCCTCTCGTCCACGGGTTCCAAAGACTAACGAAAAGAGATCAGCACTGGAGTTGAAATAAAATAAGAAGCTTATTAATCATTCATGAGTGGGACCACGTCCACACAACACTCTCTAGTGTTGCAGGAGGAAATACCCTGAACTCACAGACCATCGTCTTTATGTACTCTTTTTCGGTAATGTAAGCATGTGGACAGAAATGGAAGGAACAAGTTTACAAATAGCTATCAGCAAACAAGGGCAGATGGATAACCACTTGGTCAGCAAGTAGGGAGGGGGATCAGGAATGCTTATGGCAGCAGTAAACAGTCAACAGATAACATCTAAGACCAGGTGCACTAACAGCCACAAACCCCCAGCACGTACATTGCTCAGCCATGTCAGGAGGTCAACTAAAATAGATGGAACAAGCAGAGTAAAAAAGGCAGACAGCAGAGTACCAAAGAATTTATGAAGGAAACTAAATGGACACCACAGTAAAACATGGCTGCAGCTTGTGCCAAGTAAAATATTACACATTTCCACACCATGGTACTACACATGAGAGCCGCATTGGGACCTGCTAGAACCTTTTTTTTTTTTTTTAAAGTTCTGTGAAGATTCGTCAAAAGGCCGCAACCTTTCTAGCAAGACCAAAAAAACTATATTTCCACAGAAACTCTGACTCAACTAGAACTACATAGTTGCTACTGCCACTGGGTAGTCTGTTTATGTGCATACATAATACATATTATCAGAATTCTATTTTTCATTAGCAATTATTTTTTGAAAATCTGATCTATTCAATAGTGAATTTCACTGCTGCCACTTAAAGACAGTGTTGCCATGTTAAACAGGCCTCACGAGATCACAATCTGTATTAGAATTTGCTCCATTTTTCAAGGTTTTTAAAGGGCAGGTCTTGCTTTTGATAAAGAAACTCTAAATTCCCTACAGTGGATTGTAAAATCATCTTCTCCCCCCCCCCCAAAAAAAATATTTCTATCAAAGAATTCCACTTACACCCAACGTATAGTAGCAGTATAGTAGCAGTTCTTACAACTGTGCCTGCTAAGCTAGCCCAGCTTTACCGCCAATGATGCAACAAATGTACTCTATGGGCTTTACCGCTATGTGTGTGGGTGTAATATATATATATATATAGATCTATATATCAGACAGATGTGCAGAGTGTATTATGCTATCACAATTGTTGAGTGTGGGGAGGGGCCATGACTCACAAGAGGGGAAGACTCCCTCGACAACAGTAATAAATACCATAATACATTCTGTGGAGCTACATAGTCTCTTTATGCCATGGCATATTTTCATGCATATTTGTTTTAATAAAAGGTATTTAACCACACCAGGATTCAAGGGACTAAATGTGTGCAATAAGGTAAAAATCATATGGCAGAGGTATATTGACTACTAGGAGAGATGTTTTTTCTTAAATTGGTCCATGCAATTTGTGAGGGAATAATCAGTGTTTTTCTAATTTTTTTGTTGCTGTGGCAGTCAACTTGAATTTGACCTTTGAAATGAAGTAATGAATGTGTGTTTATTAGTACAGTTGCTTTAGACAGCGTATTATTGGAACACATTTATTTCCACTGCTATGACAAACAGGTGCATTTTAAAAATTCGACAGTTATGGTGTACATAAGGCAGGTTTTTGAATGTGTCAAGTTAAAATCAGCGAATTGCATGTTTTTTTTTCCCCACATTTATTTTGCCATTTACCCATTCAGAACTTTGCACGGGTTTCGGCAATGCCCGCCCACAACCTCATTTAGTCCTGCACAGAAGAGGTTGGTTGCAGTGCCTGATAGGCCTTGCACTAGGCTTAATTTGCAATCTGCCCAATTTCATGCTGAATCATCAAACATCACCAGTTAATTATGAATTAAATCTTAATAGTTCCACATGCATCTTCACCCCCTCACGGATCTGCTCAAAATCATGCATAACCAATAGAAAGCTAAACATCTGCTAAATTTATTGTGGATTCATAAAACAATGCCAAGTTTATTAGCAAATAAACACTTAGTTTTCATGCCCCCCTTTACATCTGCCCCTCCCCCTTGATGGGCTTGCACGAAATAGAGAAATCCAAGCATAGGCGAATCATGCTATGTATCTGCAAAATTGCTACCATATCCCTCAATAGTACCAAAGTTGTTGTTAAATCTAAAATGCTTAATCGTGATTTAAAATTAGTAAGAGTAGTCTCATTAACATACTTCTTTTGTTATTGTAAATGTTATGCCTCTCTGTGAAGCAGTGCTAGTTTAAAGCAAATCAATGACTTGCTATTGAACTGACAAGATAAAAAAAGTGTTAATCCCATCAAGCTCACCCAGCATCTTTTTGCAACATTAACAACTCAACAACTGAGGACTACATTTACATCAAGCCATGAATAGCAGGCTTTCTGCATAAAGTTCTGCTTCCATGCAAAGTTTGAGCTTAACGCAAAATTCAGTATGAAAGCTAAAATTAGAAAATTTCTGAAAGAACATCTTTTTAGATCACTTTAACTTGTTTTCCCTGCCACAGAAGTGCGTGAAAACTGGAAAGCCGGACCTTACTGCAAACTCTAAGCCAGTGACAGATTTGGTGCTGATCCATCCAAAGGAACCACAGATATATATATATATATCACTGGACAAACTGACGAAACGCAAGAAATCCAAATGGTGGGAGGACAGGTCTTTAACCTAGAAGTTGGCACAGTACCAAGGGGTTTAGGTTTAGGGATATTAATGGCACCCATCTACGAGAATCCACATCCAGAGGTGTTAAAAGAATGGGCACAGAACAACGCCGAGTCTTTCAAATGGATGCGGAGTATATTGGTGAAATATGCTGATATTGATCGGGAAGAGCTTTGGAGTGAAATTGATCTCCTTAATGAGGAATTAAATCAACTACCAGATCAGGATGTAATTAAGAAGATGCATTCTGAGATAAACGAGAGTCAAAAAGTATGAAGAGGCAATTAAAGATCACAAAGCAACAAAATGTAGGCGAGACAAGCTGGATTATCAGCGAGGCCAAATCTTCACATTCTCCAAAAGATTTGAAGAAGCTGTCACAAAGTGTGCTATCAAAGCCACAGCCTAACAATGAGGGAACCAGCTCAGAGCTCAGTTCGGAGGTTGATACAGATAATGATGATGGGAGACAAGTGATGGGAAAGATACCCACAGTGGAACAAATGCTTCGCTTTTTAAGGTGGGACAGAAACACAAAACTCAGACCTTTAGCAAGTCAAGAAAGACCATGTCAAGAAGGTGGAAGAGGCAGAGGCCGAGCAGGAGGGCAGGAAGGACAAACGACAAGCAAGGCAAAACAAAGAAGACAAAATTACTTTGGCCAATTCTGACTGCAATGTAATAAATCTAACTGACCTTGTATTAAATACAGGAGAAATTAACATTCTGTTACATGGATTATCTTACTGTGTTTCTGAGAATTTGGACTACGTCCGAACAAGAATTTACTCATTTAAAGTTGTACGCAAGTTAAGGTTAGCTACGTTTTTTGAGAGTTTGGAGGTTTCTGATTTTATTTTATTACGTGATCTGGACAGTTTATCCAGGGGCGATGCGATTGAATTTACAAATTATGTTTTGGCCAGAGAGCAGGAATTATATGTGTATGGGAAACTGGTCACTCCATTTAAACCTAAGTCAGTTTTCCCACCAATGGTTCTTAAGGATTCTATGGATACATTCTCTGATCTGTTAGTTCAGGATTTAAAGAAACTGTACACACATTTTGAGGTGGGGGAAACAATCTGATTCATTCAAAATAAACTACTTGAATTTGGTTAAAAAATAACATTCCCGTCCTGACATAGTGGTATGACAAGCGGACAAGGGGAGTAATGTCATATTGTGGCCCCTAGCCATGTATCAGGCAGAGGCACAAAGCCACCTCAGTGACTACCTGTGCTATACCAAAGTAGACAAAAAGACCTTGCAGGAGATAACTACTAACCTTTACTCGGATTTAAATCATTGGAGAGCACGGGGTCTTATCTCACAGGCAGAATTTAAATTCCTAAAAGTAGAGAATCAGGTGATACCTGTTCTCTACTTGATACCGAAAGTGCACAAAAACATCGATGCACCGCTTGGTCGACCTATCATTTCGGCCATAGAAAATCTCTTCAAAAACACCTCCAAATATCAGGATTATTTTCTACAGGTCCCAGTTAAAAAGCTACAGTCATACACTAGGGACATTGACTTTCTGAAGAAGATCTACAATGTAGGATGTCAAAAGGCTAACATCATGATCACACTTGATGTGACATCCCTATATACTAGCATCTCACATCAAGACAGATTAAGGGCAGCACAACACTTTCTAAGCTTATGGCCAATAACAATATACAACCACACAGAAATGCTGTTGGATATGCTCAAGTGGTGTTTATGCAATAACATCTTTATGTTTGGATCTGATTTGTATCAGCAGGCGAGGGGCACAGCTATGGGCACCTGCTTTGCCCCCAGTTATGCGAACTTGCATATGGGCTGTTGGGAGGAGCAGGTGCTCGTGAAGAAATTTGCCCCTGAACTGTCCGAGAATGTGATCCTGTTGTTGCGCTATATATACACAATCTTGTCGTCATATGGCATGGAGATAAAACTTCTGGCATGAAATTTTTGGAGGGACTGAATGGTACGGAGCTTAATCTCCAATTCACCTCATACATAAGTGAGAAAGAGGTTGAGTTCCTCAATCTGACTATCTATGTGGTGGATGAGACTCTGCAAACCAAGAAATTTAGGTAGAGTACAGCTGGAAACAGAGTGCTGCATGCCCGTATTTTCCATCCAACAAAGTTAAAAAAACAGCATACCCTATGCAGAAAATCTCCACATGCAGAGAAACTGCAGTGAGGAAGAACAGCTCAAAGCTGCACAAACTGATCTAACAGGGAGGTTCTTAAGGAGAGGGTACAGCAAGGCAAAGTTGGATGCAGCAAGGGTTAAAGCCAATCAGAGTCCCAGAGAAAAGCTCATTTTCACAGAAGAAAAACACACACACAGACAGATTCAGGGCAACCCATAAGATTCATCATGGGCTACAGCAATCAACATCAAGAGATCTCGGTCATTTTTCAAAAGCATTGGCATCTGATTTGCAGTGACCAGATATTAGGTCCTAGAATTAAAAAAAGACCACTTTTAACTTTCCGGAAGGCTAGATCCACGAGGAATGATTTGGTCAATAACACCCCCGGTTTGAAACAGCAGGGTTGGCTCAGTGGAAGCAAAGGATTTCTGTGCTGTCACAAATGTAAGGCATGCAAGTTTGGGGTAAACACAATTGAGGTACCTCTACCATTTACAGATACCAAGTGGCAGATCCTAAAACCATTAACCTGCAGGAGTGAATATACCGTATATGCCTTGAGATGCAGCTGTCACTAACTCTATATAGGGAGCACCATCTTAAAAGCACACCAACGCATCCTGCAACACATTCATGCCATCAAGCACCTGGACCAATCGTACCCTGTTGCTAGGCACTTTGAGCAGGTACACAATAGTGACGTTAGCAATTTAGAATATTTCATGCTAGATCTAGTGTCGGTGGCAACAGAGAGGGGATTCTGAGGCAATTAGAATCAAGATACATCATGAGATTCAACACGAAAATGCCACAGGGCCTCAACAGTGAAGAGGACCTGTATGTCCCTCTGTAAGGCTGTGAGGTTTTGTTTTTCAGAAGTCATCTTTAGAAGTATTAAATTTGTCTCCCACCTGTTTGCCAGTAGCCCGCAGGGATACATTGAATGAACATATTTTATTAATATGGCACTGATATAACTATTTCCCAGTACAATCCAGACCATGATTAATATATTGTTGGTGTATGCTTTTCACACGGTCACATATTGTGTTTAGGTTTTTATAAGTGTGATTATTGGAATATATTTGTAATCTTTGCCGCGAATCAAACATGGACATGATATATTTGAGGAAAATCGAAATGAGCAACAGGTGCACAATACTGGGGAAGGTAACTAGACCTCTAAGGAACACAGGTTCTGTCATTAGAGGGTCACATTGGACACTTGCCCTGAATCAGCTACTAGTAAAATCGGAAATACATTGTAGGCGACACCAAGAGCCAGTTAAGAATCTTATAAGTGGCAATCCCAGGTACTTGTTGTGTGTGATATATCATTTAAAACAATATGTATATCAAAGCTCTCTACATTACAATTAATTGAATTAGATACAGTACAAGGCGGCGATTTACACGTCACTTTAATTGGGATTGCACTATGTCACTTTAAATGTATTAGCACTGTCACTTTAAGGCCTGTGGTAGGCCCGGGAACATGTATTTAAAGAAAAAAAGATGGGAATCACAATTGGTTTGATAAAGGCAGCTACGGTGGTTGAAGCGTGTCACCATTGTTTTTTATGCCAATAAACCGCATTTGACAGTAAACTCGAGGGTGCTGGAGTCTGTCTACATTGGAAGGCAGGTGTATGTAGTTACATACATATATATAACATCTCGTGCTCCTCTGTACAGACCACTTGCTTCTCCCACCATATATATATGGTGAGACATCAGAGAGCTATCAGGAATGTGAATCAGCAATACCCTGTAGCCAGGCACTTTGCCGATAAACACAATAAAAACCCAAATTTGATGAAATTTTGTGTTCTGGACAGCGTTGAGAGCAATGAAAGGGGAGGCAACAGGTGGCTGGAGTTGAGAAAACTAGAATCAAAGTATATTATAATGTATAATACTATGCAGCCTGTAGGACACAACTTGGGGGAGGAGTTAGCGATTCACCTCCAGACCTGATAAGTAGTCCAATTGGTGTAAAGATATGATGCTGCTTCTTGTGTAACCGAATTCAAGAATTTTAATAATGTTTTTAACAGTACACGGATCTGTAAAGTAAGAATTGTCATATATAGCTATGTCCTTTCTTCTTCTCTTACAGGAACATGAACTCTTTATTGATTTTGCCCACTTGGGCTGAATTTGGGAAGTCACTCCAAGGGCTAAACAGAACTATACGACATATGCCCACTAGGGCTGTATCGCTAATTATGAACTATTAATTATTTCGCAATTGTGTGGATTGAACACAAACAAAGCAACTGGAGGATATTTGGCCTGATGCAATGATAATGCGAAGTTCTATAAGGCTACTTAGCCAAAGAAGTATTGTTTACAAATACTGATGTTTATTGCCATATTTCAACCTAATTGCCTAATGTAAGGTGACTCCCGTTTGTTTTCTGTTTCTGTACATGAAAGCGATACGAATGTTTACATGAAACGTTTATTTCAAATTGGTAACATGGCATTAACTTGAATATTTTCTTTATGTTTATGATCACGTGGTGCATTCCACAACAAAGCATGTTTATTTAAATGAATGATGGTACCGGTAAGCTCCACCCGTGAGCAAGAGATCGGCTGATCTCGAAACGCGTTGGGTGTTTTCTTCTGCTGATTAAATACTGACAAGCACCGTACTACAATTGGGCTCCGACTCTGGTTTTTCCGTGAATGGATTGAGGCCAGGAGTGTGTGCACATTGAGGGGCTGGTGAACCCCGTTGAGAGCCCGCCGTTTAAGTGGCTTAAGCACGCCACTCCTCTGTGTGTGTGTATATATATAAGATTTAAGATTTAAATCATGAATGTGTTGATAATATTTATTTATTGAATTTCAGTATTTATTAGCAGTAACTGTGGAATTAACAATGTACTTGGATTTGTATTTATCAAACTGCACATAGTATGTTTTCCATGTTGATGCCTAGCGTGATTTGCAATGTCACTTTAAAAATGGGGGGCACTCCTCATGCGCATCATGTGAGCAAGGGCACGGAGTTGCCCGAAACGCGTCATGGCGGTGGTGCAGGGCGTTATGGAATAAAAACATCAATTATATGCACCGCAATCTGGGTCTGCGTCCGTTTGTTTATGCAAAGATAATGAGAAGAACGGAATGTTGAATATATATATATGGAAGTCTGGAAAACGTTTGCCCACGTTTCCGTTCAGTCATAAAGGTGGTGACATTATAATGGAATTAACATTTCAAGCATGGAACTGTTTACAAGTTTATTTCACCTGGAACTATTGCAGCAATTCATGCACGGATTTTTGATTAGCTAAACCGTCGAAGGGGATTCTGGATCTTGTGGTGCAAGCAGCCAGTAGAGACTGCCCGGAGGTCGACATTCATGTCATAAATGCATTCATTTGATGCTAGCTGAGCCCCGGGAGGTTATCATAAGACTGCTATCTCTTTAACGATTCCCAGATGGTATTTGCAATCTGTAACCATTTTGGGAATTCCTGCCAAGTTCGCCGCTTTTGTATAGTTTGGGAAATGTGCTTCTTTTTAATGTGGCAATATGTGGATTTCCGACCTTTTTGTAGGCATATAGGAGCATGTCTTTTAAAGTTCGTTTAATGCTTATTCATGATTAACTGTTGGGCTGCATAACTTTGAGAGCTTTGGTGTCACATTACGATCATCTTCCAATTTGCTTTAGGAAGGCTATTGTTATATGCTTACTCTCCAGTCTGAGAACATATGGATGGCATTTATTTTTTATCAATAATAGGGTGGGCTGTGCATTATGCCGCTTTATTTGGATTTGTTGCACTATGCACTTTATCTTTGTAAAACGTATTTAATGTTTTTTTCAGTCATGAATTACCCTATGTAGTCTGTTCTCTATGTTGATCAGTGCCTGTACCAAAGGGAAGGGCTATATATACTGCTTATTTTATGGTGCCAAAGTAGATTGATAAAGCCTGCTGTGCAGGCGAAACGCGTCTCTCTTTTACTGCGGGGTCGAGGGAGACCTAAATATAATAAAGTAGCCTCATACATGCCAATCATGTGTACGTGCCATTTTCTCCTCGGAGGTGGATGGATTACTGGGATATATATATATATATCTATATATATATCTATAGATATATATATAGATATATATATATATATATATATATATATCTATAGATATATCTATAGATATATATATCTGGGGCGTAACAAAAGCCCCCGCATCCCCCGCAGTGCGGGGGGCCCAGGGGCTGCAGGGGGCCCCCTCAGCACTGTACTCACGCCAGAGAGCTCCGGATTAAATCTGGAGCGGGCCCCTCTGTGTCCCTTGCAGGGGGGGCCCTACGACTTTCGTTACGCCACTGATATATATATACATACATAAAGACACACACATATACACAGACCAGCCAGTTCCAATTCCCCAATAGAAATTAGACACCGACACAAGGGGTGGACTTCAAAGTTTCTTTGCATTTATTCTTTCCCTGTAATGCATTTCGGCATCTTTGCCTTGCTAACACAACGAGCGTTACTGCTTTGCCAAATTAAAATACCGGAACTACAGATCACATGGTTTCCTGTAATAACAGCCATGGAAAACAAACTCAACACCCATTCACTGTCAGATTATTTTGATCAATAAATCTCCTGCAAATTCAAAATGAAAATCATTTTTTGTTAAAACATTCACAAATCCGTCTGATTAATAATTGACAATGCATTCTTCAGGTGTTTGCCTCACATTGTTTGACGCATAAACAAACAAGCATTGGAAATGCAATAGGGCTTGCATTTACTTGAGTTAGAGTTATTGGCGTTGTAAAGGACAATGTCTTTTTTCCATGTGTTATGGATGTATATGGTGTGCAGTGGAATGATGTGGCTTGGATTGGAATTGTTAGTTGTGGAATTGTGTGGTGTGAAGTGGATTTTTGTATTGTACCGGAGATGTACAATTTAAAAGTGTTAGCACGCAACGCTGTTTACAAGAATACACACTAGTTGTACAACCTTATCTCTCGTTTTATTTAAAGTTGCTACTTCCCCAGTGTGACTTTTGACCATTTCAAAGTAGGGGACAGAGTTTGTGAATGGCAACAAACTCACTAGTTAAAGGGAGACTTTTTCATCTGTAAACATCATTGTATGCTATGGTATGGGCTGTTATGGTTCACTATTGTATGGTATGATCTGTCATTAAATAGTATGATATGGCATGGTGTTGGTTGCCATAAAGTGGTATTCCTGTTATTCTGTATTTCTGAATAGTATGGTTTGTCATTCCATAGTATGTTATGTTATGTGATGGTATGGCATGAGTAACATAGTGAGTCTGGTGGCTCACTCTCAGAAGAGAAAGCTCATAATTACAGGGTCAGTCAGAAGCATACTTCATGGTGTATTCTTTTCTAACTTCTGAATTTTAACAATCACTGGATGGCTGACCCTTTTAGCAGGTCTTGCACTTTCATGCTAAGGGATATCCACCCTCAGCCTCACAGCACAATGCAGTGTATGTTTACAGCATACTGAGGGGAATGACCATGTGTCCGTCAGTGATTGCCCTCAGTTCAAGACTTAATGCAATTCTGTAGGGCACACTGCTGCACGTTACCACCTCCTCACGTTTTACCACTTACACTGTGGCACGCGTATTAAAGAACAAGCATTGAAAAAGTCAATACCTCTTGGCTATGCCAGAGGTGTCAGCTTTGCCAATGTCCGACTGGGTGGGCTGGGCCCAATGCCATTCACCAAAGCTGTGAGGGGGCATCAGGCTGTCAGATGTCGTTGAGGGACGGGGAAGGGCATTAAAGGTCCTAGTGCGTGACGCAGTATTTGCAGGGATACAGAAGGGTCCCAGCGGAGCCTCCAAAGGGACTACAGCGAAGCAGGTGACACAGAACCTGGTAGTCCGACACCATCCTGGTGGAAGTATCAAGGCACACACAGGTGGATAGCAGGGACCGGGCATCGGTGACTGGTCGAAGGTGCAGCAAGCAGAGTAGGCTGCGTAAGTTGGCCCTGCACGGAAGTTTCAGTGTCTATATCAGGCACACACACTCATTCCCTCGTTCATGTTGTGACACCATGCTATGTTTGCCAGGGAGCAATGGAAAAGTACTGTGAACTTGTCTGGGCAAGGGGGCAAGTTATGCACCCATGAAGAAGACCACAAAAGGCAATTGGCCACCCGTCTGGACACGTGAACTTAGTGGTCTGATTTCACACCCTTTGCTCCCTTGGCATGAAGCTCTGTTGGGGACAAGTGAGGCAGCTAGCATGCAGGAGGTTCTTCTGCACCATGCGTACATTTATTGAGCAGAGATTTGGCTTTATTAGACATGAGTGCTACACGCCAAATTCACAGGGTGTTTCAGGACGAGTTGGTACAGGGGTCCACTTTATGCATGGACCTGTTTTCTGCTGGATAGGGAGGAGGCCCTAGTAATAGCAAGTAAGGAATAGTAAGGAGGAATGCCGGCCTTGGTGGGGGGCCCTGGCTGCGACGGTCGCCACACCCAGGGCTGTAGCGGAGTTACAGGGCGATCCAGAGGCGGAAAGGTACTCAGGGGTACCCTCTTCATGAGCACAAAGGGTGCTGAGGCCTAATATCCCCAGGAAGTCTGTGCGGTGGACCCTGGGGTGCGACGGCACCCCGCCTGTCCTACGGGTAGTTGGAAACCTGTACAACCGGGGGTCGCTTGAAAGCTCCGCCCCTCGTAGGGGGGGGGCGTGAGCAAGAGGGTGGACCGATGGTTCACCGGAAGTGGGAGTGGCTATCCCCTCACCACAACCGCTAAGCACCGATTGGCTAAGGCCACGATGCAAATTGGCCCATCAGGTGGTAGGCCGCGAGGGGCGGCTTGCCTTTGGATCGTCTGTAAGATAACCCACCATGTTGGCATATGTGTATGCTAATAAACCTGCAGCAATTTTATCCAAACAAAAAGTTGACTTGTCTGCTTATTTATGATACATGCATGTTGCTGCGGGAGGGCTGGTGAGTGGGCCGATATTGGCAGTAAGCGCCTTGCAACCGGTGTAGTTGGCGCTATGTCACAGTCCTAAAGACACCTGGGTGTATCATCGTCTGGGGCGGCAGGCTAGGATGGAATGCGGGTTATGTGCTAGATTGCAACATTAGTATGTCATATACTCCCCCACCCCCCTCCGACAGCTGTATTATACCGCACGTTAATGTAGTGATTGCTCCTTCCTGCCCTAACAGTGGTAATGTCATGAGGTTAATTGCCTGCTCTGCTCGGGCGCTTTGTTATCAGCCTGTCCCTGGGCAGCACATAAGTAGCCGGGCGCCAGGTTTAATTGTTTGCTCGCCCTGGCATCCCTCCCAGATAGACAGAAGGAAGACCTAAAACAAACACCGCCGACGTCACCTGTGCCTCACAGAATAACGCACCACGTCTAAAAGCGCCCTCTGTATGGTTGGGGAGTCGACGCCCAGCTCCTCGAGTCCCACTTTATTGGCGCTGAGCTGAGCAGCGCTATGCTACACTTTCTTAGGAGCCAAAACCCAGTGTAGTCCTGAAGGAGCCCGAACCCTTGGGGCCCCATCTTTGAAGGCGCAGACTTGAAAGCGCTGTGATACTCGTACTTGGCGCTTTTTAAGTATTCATATAACCACCAGATCCTTCAGCGGGTCACATGACATAAGGTGCAATAGCTCCAGTGCTGGTGATGAGCATTGTGGTACTTTGAGGCCCATACTTTAATGCGAAACTACAAGTCCAGGCATGCTTTGCTGTGTTTGACTATAACGCCAGCACTGGTCGCCGGCCAGTCTAATGACATCGAGCGAGTTAATGCAGGCTTCACATCTACTTGCAGGTACGTGTAATCCTCTGGCATTTTTGTAAATCAGCATCCATGCTGCCTTCGAGTGCAAGAGGTAACAAGCACTGGCAAAGCCAGCAGCTCTGACCGTGGCAACTCAGCAACATTTGTAAGCATATACAATAGCCATTAAAGTTTAAAGTAATAAGAATGTAAAAAAAAGTGCTATTAACAGGTGGTGTGCATATAATCACAAGAGAAAGTAGTCATACAACGGACTACCGCAAAAGCAAATTAGGGGTATGGAGGGGAATACTGACCACGCTCAGAGATGAAAAAACGAAACTAGTGGTGCGCGCGCGCACCACAGAGGAGCGGGGGGAGGGAGCGCGGCAACAAGTCGAACGCGCGCTGCTGCGCTTGCTAGCCATCATCGGGAATGGGCGTTACAAAGGCGGGACATGCGCCCGCCTCTGCCCAATCGTGTTCCCTTTACAAAAAAAACAAACGAGATGACTGAGGGCGAAAGCCTGATCACATGCACGAGCGTGTGGTCAGCTTTCAAAACCCAAAACAAAAGGGCTCTCGCCTGTACAAGCATGCGCGAGCCCTAAAAAATATATATATAGAATGATGAGGGTAGAGAGTTCATTACATGATTTTAAAAGAACCAATGAATACTTATTTTTCTCAAGATTTCAATGAAAAAAGTGCTTGTGCATTACGTATACATAAGGTGAAAATGCAAAAACAAGTGGGTGTTCTTCCAAATTAAGAATTCCACAGGGTGGCATACGCTAAAGTGTACAAGTACACAGTGCAAAAAGGTCAGTATTTAACCATGCTCACTCCAGAACATAACAAGCATTTACAATGCAATAGGTCTCCCAGCATTAAAGTTTGAGCTATTGGCATTGTATATTACAATGTGTTACATTAATTTGTTATCAAACTTTGAATTGTTGTATAAAGATGATTTGCAAACTGTCAAATGTTGCTGAATAGTAAGCAACGTTGTGAATAATATTGTTTGCTAGTCATTCTTGGGTACCAGAGTACTTCACTTGAGGCAGCTCACTACTCTGCACTCACTACTCTGCACTCACTACTCTGCACTCACTACTCACTACTCTGCACTCACTACTCACTACTCTGCACTCACTACTCTGCACTCACTACTCACTACTCTGCACTCACTACTCACTACTCTGCACTCACTACTCACTACTCTGCACTCACTACTCTGCACTCACTACTCTGCACTCACTACTCTGCACTCACTACTCTGCACTCACTACTCTGCACTCACTACTCTGCACTCACTACTCTGCACTCACTACTCTGCACTCACTACTCTGCACTCACTACTCTGCACTCACTACTCACTACTCTGCACTCACTACTCACTACTTTGCACTCACTACTCACTACTTTGCACTCACTATTCACTACTTTGCACTCACTATTCACTACTTTGCACTCACTATTCACTACTTTGCACTCACTACTCACTACGCTGCACTCACTACGCTGCACTCACTACTCTGCACTCACTACTCTGCACTCACTACTCTGCACTCACTACTCTGCACTCACTACTCTGCACTCACTACTCTGCACTCACTACTCTGCACTCACTACTCTGCACTCACTACTCTGCACTCACTACTCTGCACTCACTACTCATTACTCTGCACTCACTACTCATTACTCTGCACTCACTACTCACTACTCTGCACTCACTACTCACTACTTTGCACTCACTACTCACTACTTTGCACTCACTACTCACTACTTTGCACTCACTACTCACTACGCTGCACTCACTACGCTGCACTCACTACGCTGCACTCACTACGCTGCACTCACTACTCTGCACTCACTACTCTGCACTCACTACTCTGCACTCACTACTCTGCACTCACTACTCTGCACTCACTACTCTGCACTCACTACTCTGCACTCACTACTCTGCACTCACTACTCTGCACTCACTACTCACTACTTTGCACTCACTACTTTGCACTCACTACTCTGCACTCACTACTCACTACTCTGCACTCACTACTCTGCACTCACTACTCTGCACTCACTACTCTGCACTCACTACTCTGCACTCACTACTTTGCACTCACTACTCACTACTCTGCACTCACTACTCTGCACTCACTACTCTGCACTCACTACTCTGCACTCACTACTCTGCACTCACTACTCTGCACTCACTACTCTGCACTCACTACTCACTACTCTGCCCTCACTACTCTGCCCTCACTACTCACTACTCTGCCCTCACTACTCTGCCCTCACTACTCACTACTCTGCACTCACTACTCTGCACTCACTACTTTGCACTCACTACTTTGCACTCACTACTTTGCACTCACTACTCTGCACTCACTACTCTGCACTCACTACTCTGCACTCACTACTTTGCACCCACTACTCACTACTCTGCACCCACTACTCACTACTCTGCACTCACTACTCAGCACCCACTACTCAGCACCCACTACTCTACACTCACTACTTTGCACTCACTACTCTGCACTCACTACTCACTACTTTGCACTCACTGCTCACTACTCTGCACTCACTGCTCACTACTCTGCACTCACTGCTCACTACTCTGCACTCACTGCTCACTACTCTGCACTCACTGCTCACTACTCTGCACTCACTGCTCACTACTTTGCACTCACTACTCTGCACTCACTACTCACTACTCTGCACTCACTACTTTGCACTCACTACTCACTACTCTGCACTCACTACTCTGCACTCACTACTCTGCACTCAGTACTCACTACTCTGCACTCACTGCTCACTACTCTGCACTCACTGCTCACTACTCTGCACTCACTGCTCACTACTCTGCACTCACTGCTCACTACTCTGCACTCACTGCTCACTACTCGGCACTCACTGCTTTGCACTCACTACTCACTACTTTGCACTCACTACTCACTACTTTGCACTCACTACTCTGCACTCACTACTCACTACTCTGCACTCACTACTTTGCACTCACTACTCACTACTCTGCACTCACTACTCACTACTCTGCACTCACTACTCACTACTCTGCACTCACTACTCACTACTTTGCACTCACTACTCACTACTCTGCACTCACTACTTTGCACTCACTACTCACTACTTTGCACTCACCACTCTGCACTCACTACTCACTACTCTGCACTCACTACTCACTACTTTGCACTCACTACTCACTACTCTGCACTCACTACTCACTACTTTGCACTCACTACTCACTACTCTGCACTCACTACTCACTACTCTGCATTCACTACTCACTACTCTGCACTCACTACTCTGCACTCACTACTCTGCACTCACTACTCTGCACTCACTACTCTGCACTCACTACTCTGCACTCACTACTCTGCACTCACTACTCTGCACTCAGTACTCTGCACTCAGTACTCTGCACTCAGTACTCACTACTCTGCACTCGCTACTCACTACTCTGCACTCACTACTCACTACTCTGCACTCACTACTTACTACTCTGCACTCACTACTCTGCACTCACTACTCACTACTCTGCACTCACTACTCTGCACTCACTACTCACTACTCTGCACTCACTACTCACTACTCTGCACTCACTACTCTGCACTCACTACTCACTACTTTGCACTCACTACTCTGCACTCACTACTCACTACTCTGCACTCACTACTCACTACTTTGCACTCACTACTCTGCACTCACTACTCACTACTCTACCCTCACTACTCACTACTCTGCACTCACTACTCACTACTCTGCACTCACTACTCACTACTCTGCACTCACTACTTTGCACTCACTACTCACTACTCTGCACTCACTACTCACTACTTTGCACTCACTACTCACTACTCTGCACTCACTACTCACTACTCTGCACTCACTACTCACTACTTTGCACTCACTACTTTGCACTCACTACTCACTACTCTGCACTCACTACTCTGCACTCACTACTCACTACTCTGCACTCACTACTCTGCACTCACAACTCACTACTCTGCACTCACTACTCACTACTCTGCACTCACTACTCTGCACTCACTACTCACTACTCTGCACTCAGTACTCACTACTCTGCACTCACTACTCTGCCCTCACTACTCTGCTCTCACTACTCACTACTCTGCACTCACTACTCACTACTCTGCACTCACTTCTCTGCACCCACTACTCTGCACCCACTACTCTGCACCCACTACTCTGCACCCACTACTCTGCACCCACTACTCCTCCCTCCTCCCAGTCTCGGGGGCGGTTTGTATGTTACAGTAGTGGCCTAACAGCCAGAGCTGTCGACGTTGGAACTGGGGAGCCAGTTCGAGTCTCGGCATCGACTCAGCATCCTGTGTTTCTGGGCCAATCACGTAATCTCCCCGTGCCTAAAAACATGAATGTGTCCTTGTGTGATATTTAATGATGATGCTCATGTAAAGCGCTCCAGTACCTACGGGTCGAGTTAAAGCTATATAGAACTGCACAAAAAATAATACTGTGCTCTAAATCAGTCCACCAAACTGCAGCGTGCAATATGGTTTAAAGATAACATACTCCCCCCACCCATAGCAATAGTGTTTTCACTGGAGTCACCTTAATCTATCCATCGAACTCCAATCTCTGCCCCATTTAAAGTAGTGAAGAATCCATACATCCGTTAATCTTATTTATGAGTGGAATGCAGAATTGGGATGGTATTGAAGGCCAATGTTTGGAAAAAGTTCTGAATATGCCCATGTCAGCTTGACAAACAAAGCTTTCACGTAACCTAAAAAAGAAAAGGTGACCCCACCGGAAACCACCGGATCAAATTAAGCATTGCAGCCGCAGTGCCGATATTTTGTACAAATCAGGCAGTAAATGGGTATTTGGATTTCAAAAAGAGGTCTGTGAGGAGACACGGGATTTCAACATGGCGGACAGCTGGGGTCGTATTCCGCGGATAGAGAACATTGCAGCCCTCGCCGAGCCGGACTTGATAGGACTGCCCCTCCCCTAAGAGCTCCCATCCGGCAGACGTCACGAGAAGGAATATGAGAGCGGAGCAGCGTGGGATCACAGACCGGCAGAGACGGGCAGCGGGCAACGTGAGGAGAAACCGGCGGAATCCAAGGACTGCACGGAAGAGAACAGGACCGGACAACTTAGTTGTAGGAGGGGGAGGGGGTCTCGGTGCACTTGTTTGTGTGTGTGTGTATGCTCGTGTGTGTATGTATGTGTGCGACGGCGGGGCCTCGGTGCACTCGTGTGTATGCATGCATGGGAGAGTGTGTGTCTGTATCTATGTATGTGCGTGTGTGCATGGGCGCTCGTGTGTGTGTCTGTGTGAATGCGCATGCGTGTTGGAGCTTCCCCGGAGACCGCAGCTGGCCACAGCGCTCGTTCGCGTGCGCGTGGCCAGCTCAAATCGCCTCCTCGGAGAGAAAATGCGCGCGGCCAGGTGCTGTCTCCTGGGAAGCAGAGTCAGCGACAAAAGATCTCCTGGCGGACACAGCGCTTACGCGCTGTTAAACGCCAGGAGACCTAAAAACCACCTTCTATGAATCATCGAATAGCTATAAATGCTGATATAAATTTCATGTATGGAACACAAAGTGTAGGATGGGTATAAAACACTGCAGTACCACGTGTCACCAGCTAACATCGAGCTATTGAATAAAGTGCAAGTGCATTATGTATATAGCTAGTGGAAGACGCAAGTGGTCTGGACAGAGGAGCATGAGATGTTCACTTCCTAAATCATTATGTGGATATGGTACATTGACGAGCTTTTTATTATATGGGATGGAGAGGAAAGACTACTCGTAGAATTAGTCAATACCTTACAGAAAAACAACCTCAACCTGAGCTTTACACATTAGCGATTAGCCACACCAGCTTAGAGTACCTTGACATCTGCCTCACGGTAAATGATGGACAACTCACTACCAGAATGAACAGAAAGAGATAGCTGGCAAGAGCATACTGCTGGCTACCACCCTATCAACATCAAATGGTGCATTTGCTTCAGCGAAATCCTTTGAACCAAAAGGAACTGCTCCAATAAGGATATATTTGAAATTAGCAGCTGCTCCTCCACTACGGCGCAGGAGTGCTGCACACTGCTCTTTGAGCAGTGGAAAAATTGAACGATAACACAACATTATTATAATTGTATTTTTACTTAAGAGGGAGGTTTGCGGGGAGGGGCTGGGTTGTAGTCACAGCAAGCAGGGGAGGAGTGGTTGGGGCACTTACGTGTACATGCATGCTCTCCAATGTCTGTATTGTACAGCCATTTGTGGAGAACATGCACAGGCTCATTTAACCCCCATCTGAGTGCCGAACCACGGAGCTCAGACCAATAAGGACGCTGCTGTCATGGTGACAGCAGCGTCGTGATTGGCTATGGGGAGCCTGTGTGTGCTCCCTGCTTTCCTACAGGAACAAGTAGAGGACAGAGCTCGACTGAGACAGCAGCCAGGTAAGCAATGTTATTGATATTTCTACCCCCACCCCACCTGTACTTTTCGGTGGCAGCTGTGACTGTTTGAGACAGAACGTGGCACCATGACTGACAGATTCCAGGACAGGAGATACCCTGATAAGGTACTTAAATCAGCTAGAACCAGGGTGACATCCCTTAAGAGAGAAAATCTCCTTTTCAGCAAGAAGAAGAAAACTGAAAATGATAACACAATAAGGTTCCTCGCGAATTTTAATAATAGGTCTGATGAGGTCAAGAAACTGATGAACAAGCACTAGGCAGTTTTGAAAGCAGAACCCATACTCAATTCCCTAGTGGGACCCCACACAAGCACCACCTATAGGAAAGCTAGATCACTCATGAAATACCCACACACAGCCACTTCCAAAGAGCCAGGGTACGGGGATGGCTAAAGGGTACGGGTGCGGTTTTTTTCCAGATGTGGCAAGTGCAAAGCTAGCAAGCATAGTAGCAACTGCAACATGTACAAGTTACCCAATAGCAAGGTGAGAAAGATCTCTAAATTTATTACGTACACGTCGGAGCGCTGCATTTATGTTTGGGACTGCCCATGCAGATTGTGGTATGTTGGGAGCACTACGTACCCTGTGAAAAAGAGAATATTAGAGCATCACCGTGTGATTAAAAATAATGATTAAACATGCCCTGTTGCATGAGATTTCCAAGCCAAACACTAGAGTAACTCTGATCTCCTCCAATTCTTTTGTTTCGACATTGCTGACAAACCAACCAGAAACTGATTGTATGTTATAAGTTCATTGGTTTACATAATCATGTGACTACAAATGTGTCTTTTAGTTGCTCGTGTAGTAATTCTCAGACTTTATAGGTGCAGTTTATTTTATTTATGGGTTTCTTTGCTACTTGTAGTGGGATTGTGCTATATAAGAAGCCCAAAGTGAATGAAAGAGAATCATTACTGTTCAAAAATATTGAGATTATATTTTTTTCTAGTGGCCAAATATCCTGTACTCCAAATAGTAGTCTGTGTAGCTCACTACTAGGTAACTTTTTTTTTGTTCCATGGGGGTACATAAGGAAGATGGTTTTTGTTTGGAACCGTTTTATTTTGAGAGCCAGAGGGCATGCACAGAAAACATATGCAGATGAAGATGTATTCTATTTCTTATGTATTTGTTTATAGGTTTCCATCAAAATGTAATGATACATTGGTATTTCAGTTGTTCATGTACTAAATCTGAAACTTTACATATACATTCGAATTCTTTTTTGGGGTTTCTTGCTACTTATAGTAGTAATGTGCTACAGAGATATCACCAAGTAGTTGACCCTAATAACTTTGTAGCCCCTTCATAACATCACTTGCAATAGCGAAACAAATCATCTACATAGTCCAATATGTACATTCCTGTAAAATTTCATTACAGTCCGTTCCGCTGTTTTGCCACTACGTGAAATATAAAAGTCTATGTAAAATGCATGGGAGTGCAAGTGTGGTTTTTTTTGGGACCCCCTCGATTAAATGTTGCCACACTTTCTAACCTTCACCAATGTAACAGGTGCAATAGATCTGCAAAGTTTTGCTTAGATTCGTCAAACGTGTGCAAAATTATTAAGAGACAAAAATCGGAGGAATTCCTATCTCTGGTAACTAACTACCACTCTGTAAAACAAATATATATATATATAACACAGTAGCAGTCCCAACTGTTTAATCACACACACATCACACCTCTATTTTAAAGCTCATAAATAACTATGCGGGCATGTCATAAAGTGCTAATAACTTTTAAGAAGAAAGATACTCAGAAAGTAATCTAGCAAATTTCTGTCCAGCTTTGTAAGGGTGAAGTCATGAGCAGAGCATCTGGGGCTGTATTCCAGATGACTGCGCCAGCGGTAATTGTCACTGTGCGCCAGAGTATGTTTACGTGCATTTGCATCTGTGCGCTAATACAATTTGCGCGCAAACGCACATAAACACAGAGTTCAAAGGCTGCTCCAACATCACGGGGTATTACAGACCGAGCCTCTGTAATGCCGTCGGACGCATACTCTGGCACATAGCGACAATTAGCGCGGGCGCAGTCATCTGTAACACGGCCCCTGGTGTGCAAGTTTTTGTTTACATTTGCTGTTGTGAGAGTTATGGATTATGGTCCAAATCATTACTTGCGACGTTCAGTGGTTTTCCGGTTTTAGTTCTTGACCATAACTGCACTTCAACTGTGTTTAGATACACTCAACTTTTTTTAATGTAATGTGTTATAACGAGGACCATAACTACACTTTAACTCTTTTTTTTGTGACTGTATATTTAAATAGAAACTGCCGCCTCTCCCTTCCCGACTTGCCCTCCTGTACAAAAAAAGGACAGGGGTTCGAAGAGGTGTTGTGAGACAACCATAAAGTATATAGGGGAAGCTGTGGAATGTAAACACAGTCATTGTGATGTCAGTGCAGTAGAAAACCAATGAATTGATCAAAGCACTTGACACCTGCTGCCAGAAATATCTGTTCTGTGTAACAGCTTCCAATTCCCACTGAACCCTTACCAAATGCATTTACAGAAGAGTAATTGGGAATAACGGGGATGTTTTTCACAAAGGCATTTTGAGAAATATCAAACAGAGAACAAACGTGAAGGTAAAGTTGCCTATGATGTAACTCAGACACCAGAGGTGAGAGGAACCCCCTTTCTCCACACGTTTAAGTAAAGTGATGCCATGGGTCAGCTACTGAAGAGGGGGGGGGCATGGATGTGTAAAGCACAATATGGGCTTAATTTATCAGCCTCCAACTAGTTCACACTATCCCACGTTTAAATGTATGTAACTTCTGTACTACAGTCTTCCCCACCACCCCAAGCAGTCCCCCAACATCAGCATAGGCAGCCCGTAATCGGTCATTCTCCCTACCTATGTCAGGAGCGCTACCTAGCTGTAAAAAAATGGCAAACGGACAGTGTCCTGCCTCCTTCTGAGCACTGCATGAGGGCAGGTGCTCCGAATGACAAAGCGGTAACTAGATATCATGCGGAAAGTGACTCTAGAGTCACAACCAGCATAGAGACTGACCGATGTGCCGACAATGCAAATTATACATCCATACAGGATGCTTGTCTTCAATCCAGGTAGGACCCAGCCTGGCAGTTCGGGCTGGACTGTTCCCATGAGAAGCAGGGTCAAGACTGATTAGGATATGGCTGGGTCCAAACTGGGGTGGTAAAGTTAGCGAAAGAACGATGGCAAACAATGGCTTAAACCCAGATCTCTTGACTAGGCGTTTGTGGTAGAAAGGTGTCAGTACTCCATCCATCATTTTGTTAAGTTTATTATGCAGCTGCTACCAGCATGGAGGAATCCCCTCTTAGGTCTGCAGTGGCCTGCACCAGTCAGGTGAGAGAGCGGGAGCAGTGCCACAGCATCACCCACACTTCACCGCGTCCACAGGTCTCTGGCAGCTGAGATGGTGAACCATCAGCTATTCCACCACCTCTTCAGGTCATGGGAGAGGGAAAACAGAGTTTTCACATCTGCCAGCTTAAGAACTCAACCTTTCCTTGCTCCGATACGTGAGCTCTAAATACCCAGACATTAAATCTTTAATTGTTGATCCCGGGTAGGACACTCAGATTTATAAATGGATAGATATAAGGGCATTGCTTTGCACCAAGGGTCTCCAAGTGAAAGCACAAACAAGTGTAAAGGTTAAGTTGTCTCTGATGTAACTTTAAACCACGAAGGAGCAGATATCCTTAAGAAAACTGTTATGCCTCAGTCAAGTAAAAGCGAAAATTGTTATCCTAGGTCATGGCCTAAAATAGATTGTTGAGGAGTATGGTGCAAACAAGTTAGGGAAAATAGGTATATAATGAATACTCATTTCAACTAATCGCTAATGGGCTAAGAATCTAAAAGAGGCAATACTGCAATTAGAGGCCCAAGTGAGGGCTCTTGTTGGGTTTGAGTGTGGACTCGGTTTCCTATGAGGTAATGAATACACTCAATGTCAAGGTAAGATTATACATGATGCATGCCAGGGGGATGCAGTCTGCTACCAATAAGCACAAAACAGTGTGTACAATAAGTAGACACAATTGTGTACACTCCCCATAGCTCCACATGACAGCACAGAAATATGGATGCGGTGGTACTTAGAGATCGTATGCTCACATCAAGCACCAGTCAACACCCAACATAACACATTAGATACAACACTGTGCACACATGCAGCAGAGCTCAGATGTTATTTATTTATAAAGTTTTATATAGCGTGAACTCATTCCATACAATTTATTTATCGACTGCACACCTGTACCTGCAATAATGATAAATAAATCACAATGTTGAATAAAACACATTATTCAGAACAGACACACATCTAACAGCTAAGAAGCACCATATATTTGAGCCTCACAGAGCTCACAACAGTACTTCTTAAAACAAAACGCCTGCCAAAGAAACCGCATACACTGAATCAACACCCAGCCCACCAGCTAGACTGAAAAGAATAGTTTGACCCTAACAAGATGCCAATCTCAATTACCACATAATCAGATCTCAAGCAATGCACTCCACATGCCAATCCTTCTGATGGCACATATGCATACTGGTAAAGATATCAGTCAACACATATCAAACACTAACCATTCCTACAACCAAACACATACACAAAATATGAACTGCATCAACTACGTATGACCCAACTCCATGGACTCCAACAGAATCCGTGAGACCAGGGCTTGTAGATATCTAATGTTATGTAACACAATCCGGTGTAAAAAGGATTCATTGCACTGTTGTTACTTACATCTCAACTCCATGGTCGACAGAATCCTCGAGACCAGGGCACAAAGATGTCTAATGTAATTTAACAGAAGATAAAAAGGATTTATTAAGCGCATTGTTACCTATAAAGTTGTATTGGTGCCGAGACAGGTACTTCAAAAGGCAAGCGGCTCAAAGAATAAATAAATCTCCAACCTAACGGACTGCAAATTAAATCAGCGAGAAAAAAGCCACATTTTTAATGCTTTCATAAAAGACAACAGTTGATTCACTGGAATGCGAAGACGGCACAAGAGGTACTCAGCAGGCTCTGTCCAGTAAAGCTGGTCATCCCCTTGCCTCTTCTCTCCTGGAAGCATCTACAGCTAAAACCTAGCGTATGCTTAAGGGAATCCCCCTCTCACACCTAGAAAAACACCTTAGCAAGTGTAACACATAGTCTGTATTACACGAATCCACTTATTTAGTATGCACCATCACTTTTTTATTTAGGTCCTGAGGAAAGCCAGATATTTAAGGCACTGGCTGAAACATGTCGACCCACGTGTGGATGTAGGAGGTCGTAACTCACCACCTTAACATCCCCCTGCCTTACTTTTAACCGCTGACGGCGGCCCAATTATTAAAGTGTAATTTACCCTCGGGTATTGGGACCTCCGCCAAGCCGTTTTAACTGTCACTTCACAAACGCACCCTACACTGCACTCTCAGTAAAATACCAGCTCCGCTGTAATCAGGCGTCGTAGCACACCCGGGACACGCTAGGTGTTACTGGGTGGGCCAGATGATGAAGCATGCCACCAACCAGGTTGGTGGGTGAGGGCTTCATAAACACACCAACGAGGTGCCCACTGACAAAACCAGTCAGAGTCCTTTCATAAAAGTCATATTGAGTTAGTCTCCTTTGATGATACAAAAGTTGATTGATGGCATGCAAACTTCTCGGTATGGAATTCAACATTTTGACCACAATCGCTGAGAGAGCATAGACACCTGCGCGAGAAAGCTTGAAAGGTTTTCGTTCCTTGCATCCAGGCTCTGGAACTCCCTCCCCCTCACTAATAAGACTTGTGACAACTTATTGGGCTTTAGAAAAGCCTTGAAAACTTGGCTATTCGTGCAATCCTGCATACCCGGCGCAACAACATCATACACTATCAGCGCCATGAAACTTTTGGTGACAGTGCACTTTACAAGCTCCTATTAACATAACATAACAAAGCTGAACCCTGAGAACTTAAAGTAAATAAGCTTCTGATGGCCTCAATGTGCGGCTAGGATTGTGATGACAACATCTTGCTGTAGATACAGAGCACCACAATGGTAAGCAATAAATACTATACAAAGTGCTTAAAAGTAACCCCCTTGGCTACAGGCAGCTAATGCACAGGATGTACGACAAGGAAAGCAGAAGAACGCAAAGGAAGCTGGGGTGCATGACTAGCAGCAGGGTTTTGAATCTGCTGCATCCAAGAAATCGAGGAACACAAAAACAGAGGATTTCAATAGTCCAGGCAGTTCAGCACAGTCTCCTGAACCATCAATGGAGGCATCTATGAGAGAAGGAAAGGGAGAGTTGTGCAAATAAGACTCAGGATTAAGAAGCAGGTAGAAGACCGCTTACTAGCCTCAATCCAACAGCCAATCAGACCATGCTGATGGATATACAGCACAAGGCAAATCTTTGTTAACATAACATAAAGGGCATTAAACTTGAAAGAGGGTTTATTATAATTCAGAACAACTTTCTCTGGTTCACCTGTTAGGCTAGATACTAGGAGGCTATCTGTGGCTTTACGGATATATATATATATATATATATATATATATATATATATATATATATATATATATATATATATATATACACGCAATTCCGACCTATTTTCATAAATGCTTCTCAGCTGACGGTCCCTTCCTATGGAGTGTATGTTGGAGACGAAACGGTCAGAGAATTAGGCGATTTAAGAGAATTAAAGAAACAAAAGGATAGTTAAAGGAATGAACACAAAAATATGTCACTTGAGAGGCACATGTATGCCCTTCAGGAGATAAAATACAGAGACAAGGAATTAGAAAAAATGTGAATATATGGATTTGGAGTCAGAGGTGAAATAAGGATTGTGGAACCTTTAGAGGTTTGGCAGAGATGAAAACTATTTGAAGGAGGTAGTAACTCCTGGATCAGCAGCTGAAGGCCAGGACTGTAATTAAGCTGCCAGTGGATCGATAAAGTCCATGTTATGGATTGGTAATGGATAGGATTATACACTCGGAATAACAAGGGAAAGGCCTGGAGGAGGTGTGCTGTGTGGTCTTAACATCATAGATAACAAGCATTGGAAATGCAATAGGTCTCGCAATAGAAGGAGGCAGATAATGAAGTTTCTGTGCCCCCCCTCCGTGCCCATGAGAATAGCTCTCTGCCCCCTCCCCGCTCCCACCGCGAATCTGACGGCTCTGCCCGGGATCGCTCTGCCAGCTCAGCTGGAAAGGAATGTAACCCTTGCAGCGCTGGGAGGAGGGGAGGGCAGAATGGGGGAGGTGGGGGGGGGCTGAGCAAGAACCGAGGAGGAACTGAGCAGGGTCGAAGAGGAGGGAGCGGGTGGAGGGGTCCAGAGGAGGGGGGCGTGGAGGCGGGCAGGGGGGACTGTGAGGGGAGAACAGGAGGGTGGGAAAAAGAGATAGGTCGAGTCACTTTGAGATCAGATTTGTAGTGTGATGTATCCAGGGTACAGAAGACATCAACACAAGAATGGCTGTTTTCGCCTGCAGAACCTAATGTGTGTTATGGCCATTTGTATAATGTTGTATGTTGTAACTAGATCCAATTTGATCTAGCATAGCCATGTGATGTCATAGAACATGGAATGTTTAGCATGTCATGGGTGAGACTAGGACTGGCAACTGCTGTCCCGTCTTGGCAGTTGCTGTCCTGTCTTGCAGGGTTGGTCACACACTTGTTACTTGACTTATAATAAACCATTGTGAAGAAACTGATGGTGCATGTTCACTCCAATTGCGACGAGGATGGGATCCACCCGAGAAGAGCACTCTAAGTGAATTTGCGTGGGTACACAGTAGTGGCAGAGACCGAGCTGCGGTGGAGCTCTATGGCCAGGAAAATGGCGTCAGGACGTGTACATTTTAGTGCTGGTAATGGGGAGAAGAGCACCGTGAGGCTGTGACAGGTTTAATCCCTGAGGTGAACTAACGTAAGGAGGGCCAGTTTGGGAGAGAGAGGAGTTTGTGTGCCTAGTACTTGTGAAGTTTGGGGAGGGAGAGCATGTAGTGTGGCGAGTGCGTGACTGCACGAGCGCAGGCCAGTGCAAGTGAAGTGGATCGGTGGAAGAAGCCTCAAGCGCGGCGCGTGCACTGACTGCACAAGTACCATCCTGCGTTCTTGCGTGAGGTGCCGCAAACCGTGAGCAGGAGTAAGGGAATGGCGAACAGCCTGAGCGGCTGTAGCGGAGCATGTTGCGAAGTGTGCCAGGTGAAGAGATGTTCACCCGAACGGTGAGAGGAGCCCATCAGCCTAACTGTATCTCGTAGGAAGACGGTCGAGGGCTGCAGGAGGTGCGTGGAGAAGTATTGCTGGTAGCACAGAATTCTGTATTTCTCGGTGTTTCAGGCAGAAGGAAACTTTTACAGTTCAGGGGCACTTGCTGGCAGTAGTGTCTGTTCGTGTAGAGCTGAAAGTAAGTGCTGGCAGTCAGGTGACCAGTGTTTTGAAAGCAAGAAGACTCTTAAAACAAGCGTGAGAGGACAAGGACGGATGCCGGCTTGAAAGTAGATAAACAAGCTTCTGTGATCTGCGACAGGGCGGGCAGGGGAGGGGGCGGAGCGGGGAGAGGGGAGAGGTGCGACACGGCAGGCAGGGGAGGAGAGTAGGAGGAGGAGGGGGAGGAGAGTAGGGGAGGCACAGCCTAGCGGCCGTGCGCTTGAAAGTAGATAAACAAGCTTCTGTGATCTGCGACACGGCGGGCAGCGGAGGGGGCGGAGCGGAGCGGGGAGAGGGTGTGAAAACAGCAGGGGCCTGGAGTGCGGCTGAGGGAACTGATGTGCACGCGCTTTTAAGCTCAATGCACATGCGCATTGAGCTTAAAAGTCACGGGCACTGCAAGGAATCGCCACGATTCCTTGCAAGTTAGTTAAAGAGTGGTTAAGCCCCAATAGTCTCGCAAGCTCGATGCGCATGCGCATCGACAGGCGAGACCTAAAAATCATTTTAAAAATGAGTTTCTGAGATTAAAAGTAAGATGGTGAGTAAAAGAAGCTTCCCCTGCAGCTTGGTGGTAGAAGTACACGGTGGCGAGTCAGAAGCACTAAGAGGTCACCAGGCACAGTCATAAACCCAGCCTGGCTAAATCACGTTGAACCCGGATAGCTGGGTTTGGCTTTTACTGAACTACAAAAGTACAGAATGAACAAATGATGCATAGAATGCTGAAAATGTAAACTTTTACCCCCAGTCACAAAGATCTGGGTCAAATTAGTTGCTCACCATGCCACTCCAGTTTGGACCCAGCCATATGCAAATCAGTCTTGACCCTGTTACTCGTGGGAACAGCCCAGACTAACTGCCAAACCAGGTCCTCCCTGGACAAGAAACAAGCATCCTGGAACCGGTATCGGGAAATTAACCTCATCAGCCGGGCTAGCTTGACTCCAGTGGTGCATTAACAATGGATTTAGGCCCAGATCTCTGCACTGTACTGGGGTGAATGTATGCCATTGTTCAACATTCTGTCCACCAATAACTATTTTTGTATTTTACTGAGCTACATTCAGTGAGGTAGCTATGCCCATAGGGCACCGAGGTATGACGCCATCCGAGCCATGCCCAGAGTAGCGTGTGAGTCACACCTGAATACAGAAGCAGGGCCGCAAGCTGCAGCCTGATCCTGCAAGAGGCACGCGTTGTGTTCAAGGAGACCGGCGTGTTGGCACCACACCAAGGGGGCAGAGGCGGCGCTCTGTTCGCCCAGGACTGTGTCTGCCAAGCTGAGGTGCACAAATAGGCCTCTGGTTCATCCCAAACTCCCTTCCGAAGGAACAAATCCCCTGGGAAACTAGCAGCAGGCGCACCCTCTGCTTCTGGCACCGGTAAAAACAAATCTACCATGAGACGAGTTTTCCAGAGCCCGCCGGCCATGGCAGCAACAGGCTTACGCTTGGCACCAACAGCCCCGCCTATAAACAAGAAGACAGGCTTTACTGCGCGCGCTGAGCAATCACCTTTAGAGGGCAGGCTGTCACTCCCTCGACAACCCCCAACCCTCCTCCGACCCCCTGAGCAATGTCCATACATGATCACATTATCCTTCCAATGCGCACAGATCTGCAAGGCATGAACATTGTAAACATGAACAATATAAGCAGTGGCTCCACGCCTTCCCACCTTTCCCGGCAGGAGGAAGTCCAGCTCCAGGGGGCTCGCGGGCATCACGATGATCTCGTAGTCATCCAACAGAAACACGTCCTCCTCCTCCAGGACTCTGTCCAGGAGCCCAATGGCCTCGTCTTCGTCCTCCATGACTGGGTTTAATAATATGGGCAGCGCCAGACCTTTAATCCTATACAGCGAGTCGTTCAGGGGTGCAGCATCGCATCCTGTGAGAAGTAGAAGGTGCCCCTCCGTGCAGCGCACGCAGAGTCCTGGCGCGCACTCCCAAAAAATCACTTCAAAGCGGCCGCTTTCAGGCACCTCTGATGCGATCAGTGGCCGCCGCCTGCTAGAATCCAGCCACCAGGCACCGTGGCCACCCCAACACAGCGCCGGAGCACAGCCGAAGTGGCACTGGAGCTGTGTGACTGGAAGCTGCCCACCCTGCCAATCCGGTCTTCGTCAGAAAGTCCCTTGCCAGCCACGAGCCAAGGGTGCCAGCCTCAAGAGCCGTCCGGTGCCAGCCTCAGGAGCAGGCCAATCTCAGGTGCCAGCCTCAGGAGCAAGACAATCTAAGGTGTCGCCCAGTGCCAGCCTCAAAATAAATCCAGTCTCAGCAGCCTAGCCTCAGTTACCAGCTTCGAGAGCAAACAGGTGGCATTACCAGAAGCAAGTGGGTGTCTCAAGTGTCAGCCTCAAGAGCAGGCACCTGGAATCCCCATAAGCTGCCAGTACAAAGTGCCAGCCTCAAGAGTATCACAGCCCCAGTGTATGGCGCAGGCCAGTCTCGAATGCCAGCCTCAGAAGCAGACCGGTGCCAGTTTCAGTTGCCAACCTCGGGAATAGTCCGGCACCCATGTGCCAATCTCAGGAGCGCCAAAAAGCCATCCTCTGTGCGTCAGCGCCAACAAGCATCCAGGGGTCTCTCCAGAGGCGGCTCGGTGCCAGCTGCAGTGCCAATCTCTACAGATGGCAGGTTCCGAGACTGAAGGGCGCTCGTCGACTCATCCTCTTTCCGAGCAACGTGGACACCCGTAGCCGTCGGCGAAGTCAACCAGCCAGAAAGCGGCGTGCTCTATGTTTTCAGCCTCTTCAGGCTACGTTAAAAAAGTGGTCGAAAGAAAAATGCCCCAAAATCCTGCTGCTGCCGGTCCAAGCTGCGCCGCAGGCCTCTACGAACGACCAACGACGACTGTAGACATTTCATGTGCTGTCACTGCACTCCTGACAGAATCCGGACAGGCTGGGGAAGCAGAGAAAACACTCGACTGGCACCACTTCCTGATTGCAGCTTCAGCGGAATAAAAAAAAAAAAAAGAAGAAGGATTGAACCCGCCTGCACCGACTTCCTTCGGTGTGCCTGGGCTCCCCTTCCAGCCGCACAGCAAACTTCTGTGCTGTGTTTGAACTGGCCACGAAAGAGAAGGGGGACGTGAAACAGGAAGTGCTGGTGCGTGCGCGGCACAGGCAGCCCCTGCAAGAGGGCCTACAGAGGGCCCTTTTAATGCGGTGAGGTGTGGGCCGGCCCTGGGAGGAAACCCTCCCCCTCCACCCACACCAGGGCTGCTGCGGAACTAACAGCTGCCCAGTGTTTCCTCCGATGAAACGTCCGGGCCTGGAGTCGAGGCGCCGACCTATGGGAAGCACTGAATGTTGTGGCAATGCCCGGGGCTCGGTAACACACAGCAAATACACTTGGCTTTGTTTATTTTATTTTCGTAGCGCCACGTGGCGCCTACAGCCATTTTAAGGCGCTTTACGAAAAATATGCATGTAAAAGAATCCCTATTTAACACAATAGCTAGTTGACAGTCCACATTTTTTTCTATGAAGATTGTCCCTCGAACTTCTAAATTTATTCATCTACAGTGAATGCATTTAGCAAAGGTGAGCAGATACGGCAATGCCCAGTAAGCCCGGTCATTAAATACATAAACAATTGCCCTATAGGACTTGTGCTTGGTTACCTTAATTGAATCAACTAGGCAGATGCTCCTGGCTGCAAAGACCTCTAAAAGGAAAGCAGAAGATGGAATATTCCATCAATGACGGATGACCCCAGGTCTCACACTGCAGGCTGGGGGTGGCATTTGCTATAATCTTAGTGCGAGGTTAAAATCATGACATGGTCAGTCAGTCTTTAATCCTGCTGAGGTCGATTCATCGAGTACCACTGAGTTGAATAATAGTACACTGTTTTCACAGCGCTACGACATAGGACATGTACGTCAGTAGGCTCTAAATAAATCATGACGTGTTATCATTAACATGAGCAAATATATTTAGTACCTGGGAAGACAGGGGAAGCTAGATAAGGGAGCCACCCGAAACCCATGGCAAACAAGACGCCTGGCTTTCTTTTTCTGTTCTCTCTTTAATTGAGGGGCAAGCATGGGGCCTCCAATACTGCCAAATGTGGTCTTGGTCTCAACGTCTTTAGCTGAACATGCCCTGCCAATCCGGTCTTTAAATCATGTATTTTGTTGACCTCAGAGGAATTCCATGGTCTTCAGCTTCACCCTAACTTGGTCTTCAAAGCCAGAGGGAAGCAGGGATGTCCGCCTTACTCTACTGCAGCCCCTGTTGCCTCATGTTTGCACTGCTTTGTCTATCCCATTTACTGCACCAAACCCCTCAGTTTGTTGCGTCTGTACTCTTTCGTCCACCTGACCTTCATTTCCAACCCTTTCATCCATCGGTACCATTTCCCAATCTGTGGCCCTTCCCTCCCTTCATACTGCCCTCCTCCTTTCAACTTTCTGCCCCCCCCCTTCCGGTCCATTATCTGTACCACTTCCCAAACGTCGCCTATGCCCCAGGCCCTGCAGAAGGTATCACAGTTGCAGTTCTGCCGACACTGCAGACACACTAAAAGCTCTTGAATGAAATAATGACTTTCACACAAAATTCAGCAATTGACAAACAACTTTTCAGGAACATCAGTTTCTTGCAGCTACTTTCAATATAAGGCTTCTCAGTCGACTGCTTGCTTTGCCCACCCGAAGCACGAATCCTAAATTGAAATCTGTTCTTTCTCCTGGTGTGTGGTGAAAAGCCTTGAGCTCGTCTGGAGGACCTCTCCCACGCTAGCCGTTAGTTAGCCAATTCGGAAGCACTTGAGGCAAGCAATAACATCTGCGCGGATGTTTGAATCAATATATTCAGGAGAAATTCCATAAGCATTTATTTTAATCATACCACGGGTACCCAATAATAAAGAGAATCTATACTCTGGGTATACCGCAAGGTATTTTAACAACAGGATCATAGCTCCTACACAGATAAATGATTTTCTTGAACTCCCACAATTGGTTGAGTTACTCAAGGTGGTATTATCCTGTGGCATCCGTTTACATCATCTAAGGATACTCCGATATAAGAAGACCCAGAAGGAAGGGTCTTACTATGTAGGATTTAAGTACCTATAATGTTTATTGTCTAAGGCTGGGAGGCTGCACATAGGGGTCCTTTATCCTCACTGTCCCTGAAGTGTGTAATTAACTCAAGTCCCACACATACAACCACACTGAGCTCCAGCTTCATACATCAAACAGTCTTCCTTCACTCATCATTCCTTTCTCAGGATCTTTTCATCTCCATGGCCAACTTTTTTACAACAAAAGGAAGCTCTGTTTGAGAGGGTAATAAGGGCAGCTGCTAAACCTTAGCCCCCCATAAGACTGCTCTGTCCCCCGAGTCCTGAGCCTCCTCATATCTGTCTTAAGCTAACCAGTTCCTCCCTCTTGGCTTGCTTTAGTTTCAATACCACCCCAAATGCTGAAATCTGCCCTCTTCGTCAAGAGCTTCAAAGCACCACACACTGCTAAAACCCCACTACTTGCTACAGTAACTATCAGTGAGGTTGGGGGGGTACTTTAATCAGCACTCAATCGTACAGTTACTGCACCTCATTGTCCAAATGACCTCATCCTGATTTCAAGAACTTTCAGTTACCCACTGCCTCCCCTCCCCCCCATGTTTAATCCACTCATTGGTGGCATTCAGCTTTGACATGGAGCCCCTCAGAAATATCCCTGTGTAAAACAGAGTCAAAGTGCATCAGTATGCCACTGATAGTAGGAGTAAACATCCTCCCATTTTAAGGCATTCACCATCTAAAAGAATGCCATTCACTCATTTGATCATAGATACCAAGAAAATCAGACAAACCCATGTCCAAGATTGGCTAATAAGTATGAACCTGTCAACTTGGAAGAAATCACATCAACATTTTCCAGTATTTCTGAGTCCTTCGCCCCATCACCAACAAACTCTTCTTCAAAGCTCCGATGATCAATCACACCCAGACAATGTGGTAACATGGATCATTCTTCTCAAAAGTAAAACCTTACTGTGGTGCGGCGCAAACTCTCTCAGGGATAGCTTGGCTTCACTGTCATTATTTCTAACCTGAGCAAACATTCTCCCTCTATTTTAGACATCAAATCCCTGCCCTTACCAATATAGTTGTTTGGAATCCATACAGGTTTCCTATGGGGGCTCCCTCTCATGGTGCGATCATCCCCAAATTAGCTGGTATCAGACCAAAGACATCCATACTGCATTACGGTAAATTATTGATGTCATGAATGGTACAATCTAACTTCTGTCACTGTCTCTCTGAAGTTTCCACATGCATGAAAACAACTTTCTCAAGTTAATCTACAAAAAAACACAGAAGAGATGAACGTTGGTGGTCTTCCCTAAGTGGACCTCCTTTTGGCTGCCCTCTGCGTTAGTCTCCCTTCCTGTATCTTCTGATTGAGTCGAAAGTCTTGGTTTCCTCCTTGACCACAAGCTCTCTTTCACTTCTCAAATCAACTGCAATTTAGTCTCCTGGGTCAGGTTGCTCAATGAAGCATTCCACATTCTCCTTCCTTACTGCCAGAAATCGAGTGGTGCAAACCATCATTATTTCTTGCCTGGATTATAGTACCTCAACTCAGGCCTTCCGTTATTCTAATTTCTCATATACAAAAGGTGCAGAATTCTGCTTCAAGATGATTTAAGGAATTTCTCATCACTCATTTCTTGCTCAGCTTCTAGTGAACCTTCGCTAGCTCTCTATTGCAAAGGGCTCAATCTTCAAGACACTTTTCTCCAGCCACAGAAGGTTTTCCTGAAAAGACCCTTGTACCTGGAGCATTGTTTAGCTCTTACAGACTGCTGCCTGCCGCGTTTTTTCGCATACTAACCTGCTCAGCATCCCTAACATTTATGAAGGTTGGGTAGGTGGTCGCTCCTTTTGTTAACCTGGCAAGGATTATTTGAGCCAACTTCTTACTTTGCTGCACCTGCAATACAATCACCTTTCTTTAAAAAAAAATGTAAAACATATCTGTTCTCATCTACCCATGCAATTCTTCTGTAAGGTCTCAGTCGGAGATACCGCAAAAAAAACCTTTGAGGTTACACCACATTTTACAAATTTCATCAATCATGATGGGGTGGAGGCCGACGATTTATCAGTACTGCATCTGAAATTCCAGTGCTACTCAGGTCGGTTGATGACTGGGACCCCAAAGAAGACAGATAGAAACAGTTCCATTAGTAAAGGTACAAATAAGGGACCCAAGATGGCTGCCAGTTTTTTAAATGCTCAGATTGCCAGGACAGGGGAATGATCAAATGGTAGTCCCATAATAGTGTCTCCAATTAATACTAAATCAAGAAAAGGAGAGAGGGACCAGCCAAGGAATTGAGGAACAGTGGATCAGGAGGACGGGTGTGCTCATCTTTGAAGAACCAAGGCTCAGCAGTGTCCCCTTTCTCATGTCATTACTGGTGGTTTCCACACTTAACCCCTTCACAAGCCAGCTCCCGGTGGACCTTTTGACCCTATTTTACTCATGTGCTCCATTTGCCGATGCATCTTACAGGGAAGCATATAGCTTCACTGACAAAGAGCTGCTACCAGCATGCCAGAGGATGGGTGATTTGCAAGGGGTGCATGTGTTCTCTGGATTAATGGACCAGAGGAATGGATTCTGCGGGTGCCACAATATGACAAAGAATGTTTAAGACAGACTCTGAGGACTTAGCATTCTCAGATGCGTGGTTGAGTGTAACTGAGAAAAGAACAAAGGGATAGAGCACATGGAGAATGGGGTGCAAAGGGAGAGAGACACGTTGAGACAGAGTACGAGCAAAAGGTCTTCTCTTTCTCTAACCAGAATGCTAATAAGCTGGACAAAACATAGGTACATATCTCCTTGTCTTTCTCGTGCCAGAAGGCTTAGCAGGCAGGCCAGGAGGTAGGGTGTGATGTCACACAATCAAGCCGATTGGAGACAGCGATTATACATTATACGTTCTTCTCATTTAAAGGAAAGGTAAAGTAATTTATCAAGTTAATAAGTCCGAGGAGGGATGCAAACAAAGGCTTTCCTTTACGGAAATCATTTGGAGACGCAAGATTTTTCCTCTGGGGCTACTGAAAAAACGGAAGAATACTAAGAGGTTATAGTGTTTTTCGAACCAGATTGAAGTCTTTTTCTGTAATTGATGCCTTTGACTGAAAAAGACTCAGGGTAACCCTAACTAGGCAGGTTTTCCCGATCTGTCACCAAGCCATTCCTACACCGCCCGATTTGTGCATACACTGACAGAGTGAAGAGGCACCAACAAGCATGGCAGAACCGAACATCCTTTACTCCTGCTTTCTTTCAATGACCAAAAATGCCAGATAAGTGGAGGTCAGAGAAAATGTCCTGAGGCACATGAGAATGCTACTACGCAAGATGCCCAGACAACACTTCAGATTTCAAGTGGTCAAGTTCCAAAGAAACTGCATAAGCTAAATATTTAGCAATAAAGGAGCTAAAACCTAATTGTAAGAGGCAGTCTATCCCGAACTTCAGCCTGAGCTATTGCTGGCATGCTGTTCAATAGCAGCTGACCGTAAACCAACCGCAAAACGTAAGTGGGATTATAAAAAACAAAAAAATTCTGTGTTTAATCAAATATGGAGATGTGAAAGGAATCCAACAAAGAAGGAAAGCTATTCATCGACTTGGGCAAGTCTTCAAATGCTTTCACGCCATCCCAAACACCTACCTACTAAACACAGACCTCAAAATCACATTAAGCCTTTTGTCCTCTGCCTCAGACGATGACAGTGACCTCTTCCATTATGTTCCCAACTCAATGCTGGTCCCACCGAAAAGGGTTGCACACACCGCAGCTCTCTTCATAAAAGTAAAAGCAGAAATATGAAACACCACAAAAAATGCACTTACTAGCCCAGCGGACCCATAGGATCTTCAAGATGCGCTACACCACTTAAACGGCTAAAATGGCCAATGCAGTCTCAAACCTATCAGGAAACCTGACAATCTCAAATTGCTTTATAGTGCTAGAAATCACCAGCGAAGTGAAAAAAATGAAAAATGAAAAAAAAGACTAGCACAAAATATAAGAAGCAAAAGAAAGCTTTCCAAGCTCAGTGCTACACACCATCCCTGAATTTCCAAAAAAGAACTGAAAATGCACCTTAAAATAAAGCCCCTTTTATAGCATTATCAGTGACTCCCATACTTTCCACCTCCCCTGCCTTGGTCTCAAATAAAAGAGCTGCCCTCTTTCCACCTAGGTCATCCCAAGGGTGTTCTTATGTATACAATCCTGAAACACTCGATTATTTTGTACTTTGCTTCGTTTGTTCTGAGCATATAAAGAAGAAAATAGTCATCATTGACACACTGCCTAAACGGTTCCGCTCCATGCCTTTCCAGGGGGATGGAGGATAATCAATATCATGGACAATCATAGATGTAGATGGGAAAACACATATCAGAGGCCCTATGTAGAAGAGGACTTTATAGATCATCTCTGTAAGAAATTAGGTTACTGGTTGAGGGGGGTGAACCCCTACTCAAGGAGCAAACACAATCCTTGTCAGGCTGAAGTCACACGCAAAGCCAAATTAACCTGTGCTCAACCCTCTAGTAGCTTGTTAAAGAGCACTCAGGCTAAACTCAGAGGCAATGTGTAAAGTATTTATTTAGCACTTTAAACAGTAATAAAGTGAAAACAATACAAGAACAAGCATTGGCATAGGCAATAGGTCTCGCATTTGGGACCTTATAATGCACCAGCCGGGACCACAGGGGACCATAATTAGGTTTGCAGCGGAGGATTCTTCTTTACCAAATTGGATCCAGGATGAGCCTCTTCCCCAAAGCCCCGATTTCTGTCAAAAAGTCCTTAGCATTGAATGTTTTGCTATTTTACAGTGTCTGTGAGTAAGCCAACATTTTGTCTACCACACACCTTAGTGCGTGTGTAGGTACCACACTGGTTTTTCACGTGGCTACATTCACCTTACGCCACTCACTTATCACCTTTCTGTTCCTGAAGAAAGCCCCGTTAATCACACAGCGGGGTCTGACACATGTAGACCGCCACACATAAGCCAACTTATAGGTAATTACTCCTTAAATAGTTGCACCACATATATTTTAACTACATCGTGAGTCGCTAACATTAAAAATAAAGGTAAGGATTCTCAGAGGTTTTTTTAACTGTAGAATATCACATCACATCACACTTACGCACCAACACCAGCTCCGCTGTAATAACCGGGGGACATTCGGCCGCCCGGTTGGGACCCCAATGATGAAGCATGACACCAACTAGGTTGGTGTGTGAAGGGTCTTTTAACAACACCTAATGGGTCCAATCTCATGCCACAAACAGTGACTAAAGTAATTACATACACATAGTGGGCCCGTCCACATTGTTTAAGTACCTTGTAAGTTTAGCCATGCATTTTTGACATTGCAAATAACAATACCTTTTATTTTTGTTTTCGTTTTTAAAACAAATAAAAGGCATTGTCATTTACATTGCCAATAGCATAAACTCGCGTAAATGAGAGACCGATTGCATTGCAAATGCTTGTTAGAAAACGTTGCCACGTTTCTGGCGAGCACATTTGACACCCGAAAGTCTAACACCTTTCACCAGGTGACCACGTGGTCATCCTGCTGCTTCCTGCTTCCCTTATATTAATTACTCCAACTGGTCAACCCAGGACATATCTTAAGAATGAAAATGAGGTTACTTGACCTTTCTGACCCTGGCCGGCAAAAGGTGCGCTGGGGGGGGGGGGGGGCAAAGAGGTCAGAGCAGGGCGCCCTGGAGTTGGTTGCCAGGGTGATGCCGCTGGTCCCCAGGGAGGTCCCTACCAGAAGAAGCGGTGTCCCGGTCTGCGCTGGAGGTCATCGAGCCGGCTACGATGCATTAGGCTGAGGTCGAGGCAGAGGGGATTGTGTGGGCCTGAGGATTTCTGCTGGATTCATACCTCTGCTCCCAGCACGGGGGCAAAGACGGGGCGTTAAGAACCCCAGACCCGTCTCAGCACCGGCGAGAGGAGAGAAGGCTGTGGAACACGGACACCTATGTGGGCAGGAAAGCGTGGGACGCAGGGTAGAGGAGAGTGGAGAAGGAGGAAAAAGGGACGAGTGGGAATGGGGAAAGTGTGAGGGAAAAGGGGAGAGAGAAAACATGTGAGAAAGTTGATGGAGAGGAGACATGGGAGGAAAGGAAGGAGAGAGACCGCAGGAACATTAGCGAAAGCAAATTGCATCGGGGAATGGATAATGTGACCTCAAAAGAGGAAGAAAGGGACTTGCAAGAGATTACACGAATGATGTAAAGAAGAGAAGGTCCATGGATAGGAGAAGATGTGAAAAAATATGAAAAACCGAAGGTTCAGTATAAGACAGAGAGAAATTAAGATTGGGAATGCGGGAATGAGCAAGGAGAGTTTGAATCGATCGAAAACAGGAGGAAACGAGATAGACAAGGGAAAGATAGGGTCTTGGGGAGAGAATGCAGCACCAAGTAAAAAGAAGACTTGGAGGAGGGTAAAGAAAGTCATGGGCAGTCCTCCTCCCTGTCGCATTGTGGGTACCAATGATCCCATAATGGAGGTCTCACGCCCCAACACACTGCAGGCAGAACTGCTGCAGTACTGAGGCCCTCCAGCCCTCGCTGTACAACCGGCTCCTTATCACTGCTAAAACCCACACATGCAGATAACAGAGCATGGCAGGCGGGGTGGGGGGCACCAGCCCACCGCGTGGGAGGGGGCACCTGCATACCGCGTCGGGTACTTAGAGGGATAATGCTCGTGCTGCTCAAAACCGTCTAAACCGGATGTAAACCACGGCTTGGCCTGACAATATTGTCATTTCCTGACCCTATAAAACGACTGTGAAGGGACAACTTTAATAGACAAACTTATATTTCCCACTACCCAGAGGTCAGTGCCCTGTAGGACTGGCAGCAAGCACAATGTAAAGCAAAAAACAATGTATCGACACTCAAGTGAGATTTCAAAGCCATTCTGGGGCACATTGATCGCATGAGTATAGATTAAGGCGCCCAGGAGAAGTGTTCGGGTTCATCTAGTATCGGCGAACCAGAGGCCGCAGAGGAGCTCGTTGTGAACTGCCCGCGCAGCACCAGGCACATCTGCCCCTCGGAGGCCGGCGCAGTGATAAACAAGCATTTGCAATGTAATCGGTCCAATTGCATTGCAAATGCTTAAGTTTAAAACTGAGCGTGGCGCCGCTTCGGACACTGCGCTCGGTTTCTTTATATATTTCTTAACTTCAACACTGAGCGCGGTGTCCTTGAAGCAGGCGCTGCGCTCGGTGCTAAAGTTAAGAAATATATAAATAAACCGATTGCGGTGTCTGTGAAGCGGCGCTGCGCTCAGTTTCAAAGTTAAATGAGCGAGACTCGCACAGCGTTTCTCTTACGCAAGCGAGCAGGGGCACCATCTGTTTGCAAGATAATTACAAACAGATTTCACCAAAGCTCGCTCCCGTAAGGGAAACGCCAAACGTGCAAGCGTTGCAATAGAAAGCAATGTAAAGCGTGCATGTTTTTGGCCTAAAAAGCTGATCGATTTCAAGAGGTCCCCTCCTATGCAGCGCATGCGCGCTGCGTTGGCAAGACCTAAACAGATGGCCTCTACTGGCTCCCGAGAGCAAAACGCTCTGGGAGTAAACCTTTGAAAAGAAGCTGGGACATCCACACGCTTTTTGCCAATTGCGTACTGAAGTCTGACGCAAAGGCCAATAGTGTGTGAGCACAACATGCATGCGCTTTGAAGAAAGCTGAAGTGATTCCAATAGGTCGTTTTTCTATGCAGCCCATGAGCACTACCATAGGCTCGACCTAAAAAGCAGTCCTTTGCACTCACCAGTCTTCAGAATCACACGGAGGAAGCTGACTGCTATTGCTCCTATCATTTATGAATTTGGAGTAGGGGAGGGGTGGTGCACGGAAATATAGACACTGCTGCCTTTCAAATCTGTCCTTATATTTTCACTTGATCTGAATACCGGGTCTTTTGAGTGCAGTAGCAGCTACCACATTGTCAATCTTTCTGGTGAAAAAAGTCTCCACACAGTGCATGGTTTCATTTAATGCCTTTGCTTTTTTGTTCAGCAATAAAAGTTGGTTCACTGTTCACACAGTGTTTGGGATTATTATGAAAGTATTTGGTTTTGCTCTACTTCAATGTTTATTTTTTACCTTGGCATCTAATTAGGCATTTCCCTTTCTCTCATAAAGTAAGCCCTTGTATTAGGGAAACTTTTAGCCAGCTTGAGAATGTCCGGCAAAAAACTCACCACGGACACAAAAGAACCACAATGAGTTTAGCAGAGGAATCAGTATGTGACCTTTTATACATTAGTTCTATCAGGTTCAAGACGGGCCAAGTATTAGTTGCTGCAGAAGAGGGGTTGGGGTTTAGACCTTATTTAGAACCCTCTTACATTTCCACGTAATGTTTATGGTGTTAGCCTCTGTTTGCTACTGCTAGTTGCCGGTCCCGCCTGCATCACATATTGCTATAAATAAACCCCACCAGCATGCACAGTGCTCTGGACAGGTACAACAATAAAACAAATCACAACTTCAGGACTAGTAAATGTGACATCTAACTTATCGTCAAAGAAGTAAATGATAGGTGTGCGGTCACATTGATTTTTGCGTGGAAACCCTTTTCACATGAAAAAAATCACATTTTAGTTCCACATATTAAGAACAATTCTTAGAAGTATGTTTTTGGGAAAAGATTTGCCTGTTGTGTGAGCATTCAGAGTTGTGTGTGAAGCAAACACCATTTGCTCAGCTCTTGCCACATTTTAAACAGGGATGTAAATGAGAGAAAATGGAGCAGCCCAGTAAGGCAGAGCATGAGCTTGGAGGACCCGTGAGGAACGCCTTCAGAGGTCGGGGACGGCCAAGGCACTAAGGCAAAAACACGCAAAAGGAGCTGAGAGCCTGGGAAAAAAGTGGGCAGGCTATTGGTTAGTGGGGGTTGAACCCACCAATTGGAGTGAGGTACCTGGGGTGAAGACAGAATAAAGGAAGGGGGCAAGGGGAAGAAAGGCCCACCTTGACCTCTCATCATTGGTACCTCGTCGTCTGGACCTTCGTTGCTGCAGGACATGGAACCTCATTGGTGGATGCCGGATTCGCAGTCAGGACCAACTGACTTGTCAGCAGCTGACTCCATCCTGAACCGGGAACCCCAAAGGAAATTAAATTTGACCAGCAGCAGCCGGAGTGTGGAGGCAGTCATCAGCAGCGTTTTGGGGACACTCGAGAAGTGGAGGTATTGGGGTGGCAACCCTGAGGTGGGGGTCGCTACCAAGTGGACTAGTGGGTCCAGTGCCATGGGCTTAAAGCCCCCCCCCACTTCATACCAAGCAAGTTTGGAGGTCGTTCTGGGCAGTGACGAGGCAGTCACAGAGGCTTGTTGAGCGCGTCAGGAGGGCACTACCCGGACACGTTTGAGACACGGTGCCAGTGCAGCCAGAGTTGGGGTCCGGAAGAAATGGATCAGGAGCACTGGTGGGAATGTCGCAATGTGTGCCAAGTGACGACGATTTGAGGAGACAGAAAACAATAACAAGAGGGAGGGGTGGGGGGAGTGTGGCCGAGAGCACACAGTGCTTCCCTTGCGGGAGCGAGCAAGGGCACCATCTCTTTGAAAGTTAAATACAAACAGATGTCGCCAAAGCTCGCTCCCGCAACGAAATCGCCAAACGTGCACGCGTTGCCAATGAAAGCAATGCAAAGTGTGCACGCTTTTGGCCGAAAATGCTAATCGATTCCTAAAGATCTCCTCCTATGCAGCCCATGCGCGCTGCATAGATAAGACCTAAAAATCCCAAACAATTTGGAAAAATAGAGTCCATTTTAATCAAATAAATCAAGAACAAAACAAAAATCCAAGGAGTAGAACAGAGATATGCAGGTTTAAAAATTTCAGTGAATATTGCCCCACAAAGAACCAAGTGTGCACTGGACCGGGGCAATGACACAAGTTTAGGTTGAACGCGATGGAGCGCAGGCTGACTACAGGTACCCAGTTAGGCCCACTGAACAAGAGTACCTTAAATCCTGGTTGCAGAGAGTTGTGAGGTCTATTGTCAATGATGCATCACACAGCAGAGGTGGAGCAAGGTCCAGGAAAGGAGATGCGTCATTCATCTGCAGTTTCAGGGGGTGGGCTGGGTGAGGCGATGTCCTTGCATGGAGACGCGTCTCACAGCGGGAGTTGTGATGGGCTGTGTTGGGCGAGAAGATGTCCTTAGTGGTGATGTGTCATGCAATTGCAGTCCCGATGGGCTGCAAGGGTTGAGGCGAAGCTCTTGTGTAGGGGAAATCTGCTCAGCAGAGGCTATACCTCGGTCCCAAGGGCGATACGTCAAACAGCAAAGGCAATGTATGAGTTCTGCTGGAGATGCTCCATGCCGCGGAGTGAATGCCCTGGATCTGCTCAATTCACAGGTAGATTGGCAGAGCACCTTCAGGCCCACTTCCAACGATCCAGGACTATGATGGCACCACTTGGGAAGGCAGGACTCACAGATGGCAGAATCCAGATGCCAGGTTTATGGTTGTTAGAAGCCTGTTCTGTCCCTGAGAATTCTGCTCCGGAGGCCAGCCAACTGTCATGGGAGTCACTCTGGGGTCCTGGGTTTAGAGAGGCAGATCCAGTTCTCCTCACTCAGGCATGAGGGCAACTGAGCAGCACGTTAACACATCAAGGCATCAGTACTTCAGTGCAGCAGTCCAGCAGAGTGGTATTCCTTTCAGCAGCACAGCAGTCCTCCTTTCTCCCAGCGTCCATAGATCCAGAAGTGTACTAAAGAGTTGGGGACCTGAGATCCAATATTTATGAAGCAGAGGGAGCTTCTAGAGGTTTCCAGCCCCCTGAGGTGTCAGACATCCCCTTCCTCCCCGTCCTGGCCACAACTTGTCTGGAGTCGCAAAAGACTAGTGACCAACCTTTTGTGAGAGCGCTCAGGCAGAGCCTTTATGATGTGAAAGTGTGGTAGGCCACAGCCCCTCCTCTGCGTTAACTCAGAGTGGTCCATCCTGCAATACACAAAGACGAACTGCCAGCTACACCTAGTCATGTGACCCAGGAACAGACTGAAGAGCACTCAAAGGTTAAGGACAAGAAAATGCTAGCTTTCTAAAAGTGATATTTTCAGAACTGTGATTTAAATCAGATTTTACCATTTAATAGGGGTTTGAATTACCATTCTTTAGATACCCAACTCAACCTGCCTACCTGCTTCTAAATGGAAGTTACAGCTTAGTAAAAATGTAATAGGTAACTCCAATGTTATCCTATGGGAGAGGTAGGTCTTGCTGTAGTCAAAAACAAATGAAGGAATTTTTCACTATCAGGACATGTAAAACATAAAAGCGCATATCCTACTATTTAAATGCACTGCAGTCTACCGTTTGGGCTGTTCAGGGCCTACCTTAGGGGTGACTTATATGTATTAAAAAAGAAGGTTTAGGCCTGGCAAATGTTTCTTTTACCAGGTTGAAATGGCAGTTTAAAACTTCATCCACAAGCTGCAATGATAGGCCTGAGACAGGTTTAATGGGCTCCTTAAGTGTTGCAGCCCACTAGAAGCATTACATTTACAGGCACTGGGTATGTGTAGTACCACTTTACTAGAGACTTACAGGTAAACTGAATGTGCCAACTGGGTGTAAGCCAATTGTACCATGTTTTAAAGAGAGAGCACAAGCACTTTGGCGCTGGTTAGCATTAGTAAAGTATGCTGAGTCCTACAAGCCAACAAAAACAGGTTCAGAAAATAGGAGGGTGAAGGCAAAATGTTTGGGGATGATCCTGCAGAAAGGGCCAAGTCCAACACTATCTTTACCGACATACTCCCCTAAGCCAATACTTGCTTCTCTTTAAATAGCTAAAACATTCCACATTTAGGGTTCCAGGTGCAATTATTGAAGTAAGTGTCAGTGGCTCCCATACCAAAAACTGCAGGTACCATACCACATTTTAAGAGGCACCAATGTTAAATGAGCAATGCTAAGTAACACCCCATGCTCTCAATCCCTTCTCCCACTCACTTCTATCCACTCTCACCCTATCTGCATACTTTCCTTAACCACACACTCACCCTATGTACACATTATCATTCTATATTATAAATGTATCTTTAGAGCACAACAAATACCCAAATTAGGGCATCCTGGCGCTGAGGAGTAAGTCATGATAACACAAATCAGCCAAACAGCCATGTTTTCTTTTTCTTTCTGAAGATCAGATAGTTCGCTTCTAATCAGATGTTAAGTGTGAGATCATTCCTAAGTTTAGCAGCTCGAAAGTAGAAGAATCTTCCGCCACTTCACAATCTTTTTATTTTGGGAATGGAAAGCAGTCGTTCACAAGAAGAACGAAGTGTGGTAGAGGATGCCTGACCTTGCCTGCCGGGGTCTTATGACATATACACAGGTCCTTAATGGTAGCTAACCTCTGAATAGGAAGTCAATATAGGCCACAATAAAGTGTGGAGTAATATGGGCTATAGCTAGTAGCTTTGTTTACATATGCAGAGAAGGTAAGAGTGGAATCAAATTTTATTGACAAGCTTGTTATTGAATTGGCATGTGTATAGAGCAGATCCAGGTCAGCAGCCACCAACCTGATGAACAAACAGAAAGGGGACCAATAGAAATAAGAACCTCAGTCTTTTCTCCATACAATTTCAAGCAATTAGTAATCATCCAAAGAGAAACTCTGACATACAGTGCCTGAAATTATCAGTAGTAGATTGAAACTCTTCATTAAAAGTAATAACGATCCATGTGTTATTGGTATAAGCGACCAGCTGAAGCCCAAAGATTGAACAAGTTAAGTCATAGGGGTAACACAAAGACTAAACAATGTAGGGCTTAGCGATGATCCTTGGGGGACGTCTCATGGTACGGGCTTGGTGAACCCCCATGCCCCCAAGTTATGAACCGCATCCAATCTTATTTCCCCATCCAATAACCTCCCCCATATTCTTGTAAATCATACGCAAAATTCAAAGGAAAGTCATGATGTGTTTTTTCACCTAAGTAAACAAAAAATATGAGGTGTTTTAGAATTTGGAACTCTTAGTGCTTTTTTCTTGTCTGTCTTCCACATTCAGCTTGATCCCTCACTGCACTGTCTAGTTAGCTGCTTCAGGGTACTATGAGATGTCAATGAATGAATGAATAATTAATAAGTTTATTGTATGATTCCTAAAACCATTACAAAAGAATCACAACAGGACAAATTAAAAACTCCAGTGTAGCAAAACAAGCAAGCAAGAATTGTTCCATATTTGACCCTATTTCAATGAAATAAAATTCTGTAATGTACCAGAAATGGCAAAGTAAATTCAAAACCTCAGGTAGTTAAACAATCAATCGAAATGTTTGCCCAAGCATGATTCAGTTTCAATTAATATAAGATTAAGATAAGATATGAAAGTTCGTGGAAATTACACTCTGAGCCCTATGCTAATTTGCACTGGCCAGGTCGCTGCCGAGGGGTGTGGCACAGGCCGAGGGTGAGTACAGGGTACACGGTAATTTGTCCTCTAGGAATGTCTGAGTCCGATGCATACATTTGCCGAATTTGGCCACGTTGGACACTGTTTCCAAAGAAAATAAAAGATGTAAAGACTCTGTGACCATTTGTGTGCCGTGTTGTATAAAGATTGACCTCAGGAATGTGCGGCGAGCTCTATGAAGTGCTGAACAACAGCATATTAAATGGACCAATGATTCATTTTCTAGTTGCACAGCCTGCAATGGTTGATATTTCCAAGTGATTTCCAGCCAGGCTTCAGATCTCTTATTGGAAGAGGCACCAGTCTTGCCCACAATCTTAATTTAAAGCCGCGTCTTCCCAGCTGTTGTTTCAGGTGCTGGCGACTTGACTTGGTAGTACAAGATGATATCAGTGAGGCCTGTGTGCTCTGTTCCCATAGAATCTTGATGTTGGCTTCTTCTTGGCTTCCAGGAGAAGCGTGGCTCAGTGGTTAGAGGCGGCAGACCCAGAAGCTGAGATTGACCGTGGACCTGGGTTCGATTCCCCGCCTCGGCGGGTCTCGGGCTCAAAATTCCACAGACTCGACAATTCTCGCTCTGGTGCCTACTCGACTCACGGGGTCACACTCTGCGACTCTGGGCAATAGCTTGCTCAATCTCCACTATGGCCCCTCGCGGCGGGATGCCTGGCTTTCACCTTGTGGACACCCTGCCAGGGGTTTCTCACAGGGGAATACCAGGACGGGTTCCCTAAGCAAGCGCTTAGATACCGTGTCGGTGATTTGCGCTATATAAATACATGTACATTTACATTTGTGAGCAGAGGAGTAGTTGCCTTTTTATGGTGACTTAGATAGTTGGGCAGTTGTTGGGGCTATGCGCCCAGTTTTCTACAGCGAGTTGGAGCTTTTCTACCGCCATTTGTAGGTACCTGTGCCATAGATTTATTTGGGTATAAACATTATTGTAACAGGGTGCCCCGGTCCGGGGACCCTGTCCCGGGCTCCGCTACACCACATGCACATGCTCCCCCACAATGTGTCCCTAGTAACCGCTCTTCTATCCCTCAGCAGACTGACAAGTACGGCTCCGGGGAAGACTTTGCCGGCGTACAGGAGGGAGACCGAGACTGGCCCTTTAAGATGCAGGAAGAGGAGGAATGGGCGGAGTCCTGGAGCGACTGGACCACGTCAAAAGAGGCCGACCACAACAAGGCGGTGTGCTTGTACACCCAGGGCGGGTCCGACGCGAGAGACGGAGAGACGGAGGAGACCGACGACTCGTTGGGAGGAAGATTGACCAGACCAGGAGGAAGAACGCCAGGAGGCCAACGACCCCACGCGTCGCCCAGCCACTCACCCAGGGGAGGTGCGTGGCTCACGCAGGTGCGTAACCGCCTCAGGGGTTTAATGGGACGCCGGGGAGGTGCATCGAGTGAGTGACGAGTCATCCCTGGGTCCCCGAATCCTTCTCACGAGCACTACCACTCTCCCAACCCCGAACACGCCCTGACTGCAAAAGAAGTTGTAAAAGGGAAGAAGGGGAGCACGCGTGGCTATTTTGCGTCCTCACTCCTTTTCCCTGTAACGGCTGCTGAACTGCCGGATACGCTCATAAGAGTGTCTTGTGTTTGTTTATTTTTCATACTGATCCCGGGAGGAGGAAAGGTCACGACGGATCTAGGAGACCCCACCGCCCGACGGAGCCTGGTCGACGATCGGAGGACGTCGCGCCTGGACTCGCAGAGGAGAAGACGATCCCGAAGCCGGTCCCCCAGGCGCACCCCCGTAGCGAGAAAGACCTGTTCAGACTTTCTGTTTAGCACAATAAAACCCACTATCACCAAGACCCGCCTACTGCCTTTTACTATCGAGTCACAAGCCAGCGAAAAGCTCACAGTGGTGGAGAATGCGGGCATAGAGGCCGTCTGCACACAGAAGATGGAATCGGTGATAGAACGACTCACGAAGGGACAGGAGCGGCTGGAGTGGGTGGTCGAACAACAGCTCACGGCCGCCCAGGAGGACAGGACTCTGATAAAAGAGGCCCTGGCTACGCGGGCCGCCCCACCCTGGGTGGATCCCGTACAACCCGGTAGTGGTTCCGAGAGGATCATTCCACATGGCTCGGCGGCCATTGCCCTACAGAAGTATCAATCGGGGGAGGACCCGGATGCGTTCCTCCTCAATTTCGAAAGGGCTGCCCGGGCCTGTGGATGGCCGGTGGTGAAGTGGCCGTTCTTTCTGGCTCCTCTCTTGGTGGGGGAGGCGCAGGCCGCCTACCAGGTGGCCAATCCCACCGGGGACACGCCGTATCATGAGGTAAAACAAGCATTTACAATGCAACGGTTTCGCCTTTGGAAAAGTTAGAGCTATTAGCAATGTAAATGACAATGCCATTTATTTATCTGTTTTCAAAACCAACACATAAATACAAATTTTGTCATTTACAATGCCAATAGCTCAAACTTTTCCAAAGGCGAAACCTTTGCATTGTAAATGCTTGTTATATGTTTTTTTTAATTTAACGCTCCAAGCTGGAATTGGAATAATAAATTAAAACCACAAAAAAATAGCCACAACATCATGACGCATGCACATGTATATCTATTGACATATAAACGTGCATGCATCATCACACTGGGCTCTCCATAGCTTATTTTTCTTGATGCTGTTCATCATCAGCGATAGCCATTTTTTTTTATTTTTCCCAAGAACGGCATTGGCAAAAACCATTGCCAAAGCCAGTAGGGCTGCATTTCCAAAGTAAAATAACAAGAACTATTGACTTGCAAATGGTTATTTTATTTCTTCTTTTTCATGACTTTTCTCACTCTCTTGTCCCATTTCAGAATTTTACTTTTATTAATTTTCTAGTTAGTTTTGGGATACACACAGCTGCTCGACCGCTCACAATTAGCAATTGCCCTTGCATTATTGATTGACAGCCTCATTTGTCCTAAACACCACCATTACTTCTTATCGTTTTTTAATTGCTTGCGTTCTTTGGGAAATTGCTCCTGTGCCATCACCCCCAAAAACAATTCAAGAACCAAAATGCGAGCACAGAGATGCTATTCAGTTCAAATGCTCATTCCTGTATTAATATTTACAATAAACGAGTGCACGTAAATACAATAAAGGCAACTAACATACTGAAGCCAAATAATAAAACCTCAGTAACAAAACAAATGGCGGTACAGTACAGATTCGCTTCACAAGAAGAAAAAATACAGCTAAATACTTTCACGCGGACCATTCATGCCAACTAATAGGGCCACGCCAAGCGCCTATGGCCAGTTTCTAAGCCCACTGGTTACACCCGGTTTCTCGGAGCTTGCTTACGTATGAACCATTCCCAATTCTTGACCTTTACTTTGAACGTGGTGTTAGTGGCTCCTCGCGCAGGCAAGGGTGCACTAGAGCGAAGGGACTGGAAATATTCTCCTTGGTGTCAGTCCGCACACTAAGGACCCGTGGAAAAAACATGCGAGCGGCCAGTGCCTGCGTCGAGCTACTGTGTCTGCGAGGCAGGCTGGCTCACTCATACATGACACGTACATTAAAATCGCAGACTCTGCAAGGATTGGGAAGGCGGGAACCTACCGACCCGTGTGTTCACCGCCTTGACTGCAGTAATAAGCAGTGAATAGAATCGATGCTGAATATTTCTGACAGCGGGAATTGCATCACCAGACACTACAGTGCAGCAAAAAACACGTGACTGAGTGATTATTTAAACTAGTGTTAAATCTGTCAGCTAGTTTTACGCTCGGAAATTAAACAAATATATTTGCAATGCAGAGTAACTGCCGAACTCCATTTAAAGAGCTTAAAAAAACTCAGTGTGAGTATATATTGTAGGCTAAAATGTACCCCAAAACCAATGTATTGCGACATTTACGCTACAAAAATGGATCATAGCTACCGGAATGACAACTTGGCAGGGCCACGGTAGTAAAATACATAAATGTATCTGTCAATAACGCTGTCTGCTCCCAGAACAGAGCGCCTGCCCCACCGGTCGAGTACTGTGTCGACACTCCGACTGCAAGTCCATACGACTGCTGGTGGGAATGTGCGATATTAGTCACTCTTCAACGTTTCCGAAAGAGGGGCCTGCGGACAAACTAGCCCCTGGATTCACCTCCAGAATAACCAACAGTAGTGGCTACAGAAGCACTCACCCTTTCCGCCCGCGGCATGCAGCATCTTCAGGTGGTCCACGGTCATCTGCAGAATCTCGGCCTTTTCCAATTTGGCGGAACCCTTGGGGAGAAACGTGCAGAAAGGTGAGGTTTAAAGTGGGAGGCGGGAGGGGGCGGGAGAGGACACGAACGGCGGGAGGGGGGCGGGAGAGATTACATAATGCGACTGCAAAAGGACTGCTTCTCACAAAAGGAAATCCCCACCATAGCTGTCTGCCCCAGACGGACCTGCAAGGTTGAGCAAACAGTGAGCGTGCATTCAGATCACGGCTGAGGGGGCACCGGAGGCGCAGGATTTCGTAAACTGGCATTCTAAGAAAATACCCGCAGAATACTTATATAACAAAATGGACGTTTTCCCGAATTGCTGCTCCACACCTATCCGGAATGCTTCTGTCGTGTTGAAAAAAAATCTTTAGCTTAAAACCAAAATCAAAGAATTTGTGCATTTCGAGTACACTGTACGCATTTTGTTAAGAAAGCTCTGATCATTTGTACGAGGGAGCCATTCATTCCATGACACACAGGGAAATGATGGCCACTCAATACCTGTGCTTTCCACAAGGGAAAAATATGCCTTTCCACGAGTAGAAAACACATGCATGTGAGCACCCCAATTGAGTATTTAAGAGTGCACTTAAAAGAAATATTCTCTATGCATCTGCACGCACACTGCATGCAAGAGGGCAGCTACCGGTGTCCTCAAATACACTCTGCCAGCCTCTGAGGACATCTGGATCTCCGCTCAGAGCTGCACAGAGCATTGGGTGCACAGAGAAGCGGTGCAGACCCAGCCCTCGGGCAATGCAAACCCCAGCTGGATGTCTAGGTGCCGGTGCATCCCAGCAGAACAGGAGTCGGCAGGGGGTGCTGCTCCGGGAATCAGCGAGACCCCGGCGCAGGCTGGTGCACCTGGAAGAAGAGAAGGACATTCAGGGGCTGTTCATACTCACGGCAGAGAGGAGCTCTCATGGCCTTCCCGTGGTGCCGGGGACGCACTGCCGCTTCTCGGCGGACAGCGGTGGAGGGGACCCCGGGGTCGGCGCACACTGGAGGGGGGCGGGAGAGGACACGGACGGCGGGAGGGGGGCGGGAGAGGACACGGACGACGGGAGGGGGCGGGAGAGGACACGGACGGCGGGAGGGGGCGGGAGACGACACGGACGGCGGGAGGGGGCGGGAGAGGACACGGACGGCGGGAGGGGGCGGGAGAGGACACGGACGGCGGGAAACGTGCACAGGACAGGAGGGGGGCGGAAAGGCACACGGAGGGGGCGGGAATGGACAGCGCATCTGAATTCACTTTCAGTGAAAGGGGAGGGAACGGAAAAAACGTAACTCCGCCCTGGGAAAAAATCTCGGGAACGCCCCCGAATCTGGTCCGGCCTTGACGGACAGATCCGGCACCCAATGGCTAGCCTCCATTTATGGAGCTAGCCAATGAGAGCCGGGGGACGTTCCCGAACTGCTTAGTGTCGACATAGGATTTCACCTGCGCTGAAAGGCTGCGCAGAGCGCAGCCTTTCGGCAGGGCGAAACCCAAAAAGTTATCCTAGAGCATTTGGGACTGGACGCCGAGGCATATCGGCTGCGCTTCCGGAAGGAGCGGGGAGTACCCGGCGAGAATCCCCGGACCCTGTTCGTGCGCCTCAGAATGGCGGCAGACAAATGGTTGACTCCCTCCACCAGCACCAAGGCCGAAATCATGGACCGTATATACCTAGAACAATATCTAGAAGCCCTTCCGAATCCTACCCAGCGATGGTTGCGACAACATCATGATCTTACGGCTGCCCAAGCCATAGACATGGCTTCTTCCTTTGCTCGGGCTCAGCCCCGCGGACCGGCAGGAGAGCCTGACAAGGCACAGAGACCCTTCCATAGAACCGAAAAGAGACCGCAGCGACCAGTCGAGGCCCCCAAACCTCCGCCTTGGCACTCTATGTCCCAGGGCGGCTCGGGGCCCCAATGCTTTGACTGCGGGAACTGGGGCCATATAGCGAGACACTGTCCCAAGAAGCGACCCCCGGAAGAACCTATGGAGGTTGGGTACCTCCCGAAAGCGGTCCTCTTCTCTGCTGAAATGGGAGGCACGTACAGAGTAAGTGTCAGGGTAAACGGGTCCTCCATATCGGCCCTATTAGATTCAGGATGTCGGCAATCCGTGGTCCAGACTAGGCATGTCTCCCACTCCCAATACGTTCCCTGTCAGATGGTAAACATCAGGTGTGTGCATGGAGACGTTCGACCCTACCCTGTGGCCTCCTTGCCCATAAGTATAAAGGGGGTTGTGCAAACGGTGCGGGTGGGCGTCCTCGCTTCGTTACCTGAAGATCTTATTATAGGTACCGATAACCCTTGTTTCCTGTCTCTATTCGAATCAAGCATTGATGGCTGTACCTCCTCTCCAACGGTAGAGGACGGACCCTGTAGGCCCTGTCCGGCCTTGCTCACCCCTGAACCGTGGGTATTGGACCGGAGTTTCCGCTATGCTCAGGCAAACGACCCCTCCCTGTTGAACGCATGGGAACAGGCCCATCAAGGGCAGGGACAGGGACCAGATAGGTTTCCCCGTTTTATCATTAAGCAAGACCTACTGTACCAGGAGGGCACTGCCAACGAGGAAGCACAACTACTAGTACCGGTGCCGTTTCGCAGCCAGGTTTTGTTTTTTGCACACAGCCACCTTTTAGCGGGACACACGGGGGGGAAAAGACGACCCAAACTCTTCTCCGACACTTCTATTGGCCTGGTATCTATAAGGACACAGCAGAGTATTGTCGGGAGTGCAGCATTTGCCAGCGGAAAAATATGTCTAAGCCCCCGCAAGTGCCCCTACAGCCCCTCCCCATCATCGGGAAGCCCTTCGAAAGGGTCGGTATGGATATCATAGGTCCCCTTCCGAAGACCAGAAAAGGGCACCAGTATGTATTGGTAATGGTCGACTATGCGACCCGCTTTCCCGAGGCCTTCCCGTTGACCACCACAACTACCAAGCAAGTGGCGGAGAAAATGATCGAGGTGTTTAGTCGAGTCGGATTCCCGAAAGAACTGCTAACGGATCAGGGTACCCCATTTGTGTCAAAGCTTATGAAGGAGGTCTGTAGGTCTCTCGATATCAAGCAAATCCGTACTTCGGTATATCATCCGCAAACGGACGGCCTTGTGGAAAGGTATAACCGCACCCTCAAAACAACATTGCGGAAAATGCTGGAGGTCAGCGGAGACGAGTGGGACCGGCTCCTCCCCCTGGCCCTATATGTCGTCCGGGGCCAACGCCAGAGTAGCCTAGGCACCTCATCCTTCGAACTGTTGTATGGGAGGCAGCCCAGGTCCTTGATGGAAATGACGAAGGATGCGTGGGAGAACGAACTGCCAGACGAAACCGCCGCCACCCTCGAGTACGCCCAAAACCTGAAGGCCAGACTTGGAAAACTACGCGATGTGGCCCATGCCCATCTGGAACAGGCACAGAAGCGACAAAAACACTGCTATGATAAAGGAAAACAGTGGAGGAGACTACGAATCAACGACTGGGCTTTGGTTCTCCTCCCATCGTCCACCCAAAAATTCCGTGCCGAATGGGTAGGTCCACACAGAGTCATAGGCACTATAGGCAACACCTCATATCGCCTCCAAGTAGGGCCGCACAAAACACAGGTGTATCACATCAACCTGTGAAAGAAATGGCTGGGACCGGCCCCCTCCGGAGTCCATGTCGCAGCCCATGAACCCGCCCCATCCACTAGAGAGGAGCTCCAGATCAACGAAGAACTGTCGCAGAGCCAGAAGGATGACCTAGCCCAGGTCTTGAGAAACCACGACACCCTCTTCTCCAATCAACCCGGACGTACCACCATGGCCGAACATAGCATCGACACGCAACCCGGGAAAACGGTGAGGATCCGACCCTACAGAGTCCCGGAGTCCAGGAGAACAGCGATACAAAAGGAAGTAGAAGACATGTTAAGAATGGGAGTCATCCGTCCGTCCAAGAGCGAATGGTCTAGCCCGATAGTCATGGTTCCAAAACCCGATGGCACGCGCAGGTTCTGTATGGACTTCAGGGCGCTCAATGAGATATCCTGTTTGGATGCCACCCCCTCCCCCGAGTGGATGAATTGGTCGAGCGACTGGGAGACGCCCGATACATCACCACGCTTGATCTCACCAAGGGATACTGGCAGGTGCCCCTGAAAGAAGGCGACCGCCGGAAAACTGCCTTCAGCACCCATGGGGGACACTACGAATTCACAGTCCTTCCCTTCGGGCTGCATGGAGCCCCCGCCACCTTCCAACGCCTCATGAACACTGTGCTGAAAGACGTGGTTGGGTTCGCTTCGGCCTATCTCGATGACATCGTCATCCATAGCCCTACCTGGACCGACCATCTACGCCATCTACACGAGGTATTCGTAGCCCTGGAAAAAGCGGGTCTGAGGGTTAACGCAAAAAAAATCCAGAATTGCCTACCAGAAGGTTAAATACCTGGGTTATGTGTTGGGACATGGTTTGATAGAGCCCCAGATTGAGAAGATCCGAGCGATTTCGGAAACCCCGTTCCCTGCCACCCGGAAACAGATGAGGGCTTTCCTGGGGTTGATAGGGTATTATCGTCGCTTTATCCCGCAGTTCTCCCACGTGGCTGCCCCCCTCTCGGATGCCTTGCGTCAGCCCGGCAAAGCCAGCCTGCCCATTCGGCCCACCGAGGCCATGTTGGCCGCCTTTGCCTTCCTGAAGCGGGTTATAACCTCGGCCCCGGTGCTGTCTTCCCCTGATTTCACGAAGCCCTTCACCTTGCACACTGACGCATCGGAGTATGGCATTGGGGCGCTCCTTTCTCAGGAGGGTTCTGACGGGAGGGTGCACCCCATTCTGTATGTTAGTCGGAAACTGTTCCCCCGGGAGCTGCGCTATGCCACCATAGAGAAGGAGTGTTTGGCGGTTAAATGGGCGGTTGAGAAGCTTGCGTATTATCTGGAGGGCCACCCGTTTACTCTGTACACCGATCATGCCCCACTCCTCTGGATGGCCAGGAACAAGTCCAACAACGCGCGCGTTATGCGCTGGTTTCTGTCCCTCCAGCCCTACACCTTCACGGTGCGCCATATGAAGGGGTCTGACAACGTGGGTGCAGACTTCCTCTCCCGCCACCCGCTCCCCGAGCGTGAGCGTCCTAGGGGGGAGGTGTGTAACAGGGTGCCCCGGTCCGGGGACCCTGTCCCGGGCTCCGCTACACCACATGCACATGCTCCCCCACAATGTGTCCCTAGTAACCGCTCTTCTATCCCTCAGCAGACTGACAAGTACGGCTCTGGGGAAGACTTTGCCGGCGTACAGGAGGGAGACCGAGACTGGCCCTTTAAGATGCAGGAAGAGGAGGAATGGGCGGAGTCCTGGAGCGACTGGACCACGTCAAAAGAGGCCGACCACAACAAGGCGATGTGCTTGTACACCCAGGGCGGGTCCGACGCGAGAGACGGAGAGACGGAGGAGACCGATGACTCGTTGGGGGGAAGATTGACCAGACCAGGAGGAAGAACGCCAGGAGGCCAACGACCCCACGCGTCGCCCAGCCACTCACCCAGGGGAGGTGCGTGGCTCACGCAGGTGCGTAACCGCCTCAGGGGTTTAATGGGACGCCGGGGGGTGCATCGAGTGAGTGACGAGTCATCCCTGGGTCCCCGAATCCTTCTCACGAGCACTACCACTCTCCCAACCCCGAACACGCCCTGACTGCAAAAGAAGTTGTAAAAGGGAAGAAGGGGAGCACGCGTGGCTATTTTGCGTCCTCACTCCTTTTCCCTGTAACGGCTGCTGAACTGCCGGATACGCTCATAAGAGTGTCTTGTGTTTGTTTATTTTTCATACTGATCCCGGGAGGAGGAAAGGTCACGACGGATCTAGGAGACCCCACTGCCCGACGGAGCCTGGTCGACGATCGGAGGACGTCGCGCCTGGACTCGCAGAGGAGAAGACGATCCCGAAGCCGGTCCCCCAGGCGCACCCCCGTAGCGAGAAAGACCTGTTCAGACTTTCTGTTTAGCACAATAAAACCCACTATCACCAAGACCCGCCTACTGCCTTTTACTATCGAGTCACAAGCCAGCAAAAAGCTCACAATTATATTCAGGACCTTCTTCATTGTATGCTCGGCTGCAACTGTTGTCTGGTGGAAGTATTGCACCAGAACGGCCAAGGACTTGAGATTTTGGCTGATGAGAACGAATTCTAGTCTAATCACTATGTTTGGTGGGCAGTTGGAAAATGTGCCTACAGCCCTTACATTGAAACTTGTCTAGTTCAGCCAACAGCATGCCCGGGAATGCTCGCTGTACATAGTTGATGGACAGCATGAGTTTTGCTGTAAGAACCCTACTAATGGCTGTGGTCGTTGGGCTGTCAAGAGAATTATTTAATTTGCACAGAGCGTGAATAATCATTTTCCCTTTGTTCTTCATACTTTGCAGGTGTACAGTCAGTTTTACAGTTTCCTCTAGCCATACCCCTATATAGTTGTAGCTCTTTACACAGCCTAGCCTGGTGACTCAGCCACCATTTCTTCGCCCTTTTCTTCGGGTAGGGCCAAAAAGAACACAACTTTACTTGCATTGCAATTAATTTGTTCCCCCCCCCCCCCCGTTTTATATGCTTAGTGCGTTCAGTACTACAAGATGTATGCTTTGGAACACACTTGTCCAAAATACACCTACGAAGGCCCACTCCATACCAGTTTTTCATTATAACCATTTGCAATGTAAATACGTTCCATTTACAGTCACTGCATGTAAATTCGCCATACTTGTATATCCTGAAAATCTGGCATGGGTCTGGCCCTCCTGGACCTACATAAGAAAGCCCTTTCACCGTCTGGTATCCTTTACATAATGCAAATAAACGAGACTTATTCAGAAGAATCGAAATTTCAGAAGTGCCTTCTTACACAAAGAAAACAAAATCAAACTGGACAGACTCGGTCACGTGTCGGGCTCAGCCAGACATGACAATGGCTCTGATGCAGGTGTCTAAGTTTGTACCGCCCCAGTTATACCTGCCATTCTGTCTTCCCCTGCAGATTACATTTTTTTGTCTAATCCTTTGTTATGATACTTTCTCTGTCAGTTGCAATGTAAAAGTTCTGAGTGAAGGCTTTCAAACCTAGAGAAAGTAATCTGCACTTCAATGGAAAGAGATGGTGTTGGGAGCCGTGGAGCCAACATCTCTCTTGCCTCTCTGAGTAGAGGTAAGATGACTGACCGCTGACTGCAAACGTTGGTGTTCGCGGACTAGGATGGTTTTAGTGTGTTGAGCAGGCACATGAAGCCAGGCAACCCTAGAAGTTCGGTCTTCAGGTAGAGTCTCGAAATCAGTGCCATCGTTGCCCCATAATCACTCTATGGGTGTCAAGATGGAGTGGGTGGAAGTGTCACATATTTTGGTTCTTTTCACCACTTGTCAGTCTAGGATTTGCATTTATCCCTGTGTCCCACTTCCTGACTTTCCATCCGCACCTCGATGCTAGTTATAAAGTCAAAGCACAGCTCAAAGAAGCAGGGCTTGGGCATGAAGGTAGTGTTGATCCAGAACCCTTTTGAGGAAGTTTCTAAACTTCTGTCCTAAGTCTGAGGGTCCTCTGTGGTGGTCCAACACATGGGCGCACAGAGCCTGTAGTGTACACAGGTTGTAGCATCAGTGAAGAACTTTAGTGGTATACAATCATTGACACAATGTACAATATACCACAAGGGACACAGACACACCTTTGTTTTAAATGCACACAGTATGCATTCCTGAATACACAGTTGACTCAAAAGGCCAATGAGCTGAGCTTTCCTCTTCCCTGAAACCAATATTGGTCACGCTAGCATTCTAGGGAACACAATTCTCGAGATTCACCCTTCCTGTAGTCACACAGTTCTCCTTGCACTATAAACGAGGGACTAAACCCACTTCACCTTGCTCGAGGGCCACTTTGGACCCTTATCATGCTTGATGCTCATGAATTTTACTAGGGACTCTCTTCTGCTTGTGTCAATGGACCTTTAAGTCCTACCTAGCACCTTCCTCTGCCTATCCGGTTTGGTGGTCTCCTACTAAGCATCTACCGAGATGTATCCTGCTTGATGCTCTTGCTTGAAATCTGACATACTACTAGCAAATATTTACAGTAACAGGCTCTTCACAGTGCCCCAGTCTATCGCTGTCTTCTAGAATGTATCAGTTGGTACCAATGTTGCCCAATATTTCTGTATACTGACGACAGATACTTCGCCTGCTTTTGGGGCACTATGTGACTGAAGCACTGCTTCCCTTCAATCATGTACTCTGTGAAACTGACATGGCACTCTTTTGGTGGTACTGGCGCTTCACCCGGCTTACAGAAGATGTATGCCTTCTGCCTCTGAACCCATAGAACCTCTGCATGTCAAACAACTCTGGAAAGTGACAGACTGAGTACCTTCAAATCTCACAAAACTGAAAGGAGGCCAGGTAAACTACAGCTGGAGTGTTAACTGAGGCATCACTAACTGTGGTAGAGCTAGTCTATGGTAAGACAAGAGCCAGGGCATAAATGTATGCAGGAGAGGCACTTACATGATGCCTCAGTTTCATGATGTCAGCAGTACTGTCTGGAGTGAAAACAAAAGTTCTCACTTACACTAGCTGCTTCCAAAGGAGCATACAAGGTCTTTGCAGCTACCATGCAATGGCAGGGAGAATAAAGTTGTCTAGTTCTGTAAAAGATGGGGTAAGATGATGGGTGGACAACCATGTACTCCGGTTCAGTATTTTCGGACAGCAATGAGCTGGGTTAACCTTTTTCACCCAACTGAATGCCTGGATGGAGCCCGTGATCTGCATCCCTCCCTATCCGTAACGCCAAGATTTCTGTCAGGAGGATTGGCAACACTTACATACACCTGACTTCTACTTCTGTGAAATCACACCAATCCTGCCCCGCATTTAAAGGTCTGTACAGTGATTATGTTGGGTTTTAGTGCTATATTTTTACATTTTTGTGCGATGTATTCTAGCCTTTGTCATTCAATTTATCAGAATGGAATGTGTCCTTCCATTTTTCTTATTTTTTGGCAACATATTAATATTTATTTTCTCTTTGCAGGTCCTTCCTTCTACTCAGAAGAGGTGTCACTTCTCCCCAATTCATCTTTTGATTCAATAGGACTTCAGTGGTGAGTGAATTAACAGCACTGATGAGCATGAAAAGAGAAATGTATGTTTTTCATTGTTGGAAAGAAACAAGTACACGATAAAAAGGAATCGGTCCACTTTGACAGCTTAGTTGTACACACATATAAACAAGGCATAATCCTTGCATGTTTGTATGGATTGCCACTGCACTCTGGTGTCACACTAGTTATAGTGCTTACCCATATAAATGCTGTTGTTCAATAGGCAGCATGGATAGAACAATAATTACTAAATAGGCATAGACAAGCAACCTAAGAAGAGGGGGTTCGGTATAACAGCATCAATGTGCTACGTCTGTTCCAGTCTCTTAAAGTCTTGCAATTGGTAATGCAAAGAACCGGCCTTTAGTCACCAACAGTGGGCCCAAATCCTGCCAATAGTATCTAGACATGGCCTGTCTTCACCCAGAGCCGGCCCGTCTTCACCAAGAGCCGGCCCGTCTTCACCAAGAGCCGGCCCGTCTTCACCAAGAGCCGGCCCGTCTTCCACCAGAGCCGGCCCGACTTCACCCAGAGCCGGCCCGTCTTCACCCAGAGCCGGCCCGTCTTCACCCAGAGCCGGCCCGTCTTCACCCAGAGCCGGCCCGTCTTCACCCAGAGCCGGCCCGTCTTCACCCAGAGCCGGCCTGTCTTCACCCAGCGCCGGCCCGTCTTCAACCAGAGCCGGCCCGTCTTCAACCAGAGCCGGCCCGTCTTCAACCAGAGCCGGACCGTCTTCAACCAGAGCAGGCTATTATTAGCTTGGGACTGGCCATTATTCATCCACAGCCAGTCTTTATTCACCTACAAGCAGCTTTTATTTCACCCAGTGCTGGCACTTATTCACCCCGGGCCTGGCCCTTGTTACATTAGACCCAGTCTTCATTTGCCTAGAGCAAGCCCTTGTTTGCACAGATCCAGCTCGTATTTGCCCAGGGTCACTTTTTGTTAATCATAGGTTGGCCTCGTTCACCATCTCACATGATGTCCTTGATAGATAACTCACGGATGTAACTGTCTGTGGAGGCATCCCTTCCAGCCATCATAATATGAGCATCTCAGTTTCTACCCATGTCCTTTCATAATGCACTACTTACTGTCACTATCACTTTTTTTCTATTGTGCAATAGGTTTTATAGTTCACTGTTTTTGTTTCTTTTTGCACTTTTCTTTGCAGTAGTCTAATGAAGAAGTAGAGGACAGCATCAGAAATTCATTTTTCAAAAATATATTCTAACAAATGAAATCAGTAAACATGTTCACCTTACTATATAGGTAAGTATCAAGGACAGACATCTCTCATGCTAACCTTAGACGCCATGCCTAAATTGGAAATGAGTGAGACTTGTTCACTTATGCCAAATTCCACCATTCAGTTTTTCGCTCTGTTTATAATTTTTATTTCATATTTGTACATGTGTGAGTGACAGTGCAGCACATTCACAGCAGCATAATCCTATTCAGTGGGTGAAGTTTCTATTTCTTAGTCCTGCAGCCATCGGATTTCCCAACAGGCGCTTGCGCGTTAGCGCCAGGTTTCAAACACTACTAATACCACTGGTAAGCTGTTGTGACATATCAATGCCTAGGGTGTTCTGTGTGCACTCTTTATCAGCTCTCCTCTGTCTTCCCTAATCGTGTTGGCTAATTGTCATTACTAATGATCAATTTCTGAAGTATTGATGACCATCTGGTAAATCGGTTGGACCTACTCCTCCCGGCCTTGTACATTCCCAGAATTGTGTTTTCGGTCTCTTCTCATTTTATCAGCGGTCTCCTCCCTTGTGCTATCTGCGCAGCATCTTTGGCCTACATAACAATCAATTAGCTAAGAGAACGGACAGATCTGTGAATTATATTCAGTCTTAGTCTTTTTAGTTCGAGTCATGAGCCCAGAGCCGGTAAACAGGGCCGGCTTTAGGGCGGTGCGACCAGTGTGTCTGGCTTTGTACCTGGGATACTTATTGGATATCCCAGGGTACATCCCGTCGAGTCAGTGGGGTGTAAAGCAAATGAGATGTAGTGCACTGACTGCAGTCAATTTAATTCAAGTTTTTCTGGATATCAAAAATGCATCATGGCTGGCGTTAGGAAATGGATGTAGTGGGAGGTAACTTTTATGCTGTATTTACAGTGGCTGCGGACACGGATTGGGGGTGGCGGGGGGTGAAGAAAAAAAATACACTTACCTCTTAACCGCGTCTCTCCTTCGTCGTCTCTCCGCATCTCTTTCAGAAGAGTCCAACCGGAACGGAAGCAGGAAGCACATAGGCTCCCAAAAGCCAATCACAACGCTGCTGTTAGCAGCGTCGTGATTGATCTGAGAGCCGAGGGTAGGAGCTCAGATAGGGGCTGGGAGCCTTCACATTTTCTCCACACAGGCTGTGCAATACAGCCTGGTGGAGAACATGTCAAGCGCGCATGTCTGTTTGGCTGACTCACCACTCTTCCCCCTGCTCTGTGACACAAAACTGCCTCAGCAGGGAAAAATAAAATGATAACATTGTATTCTTTTCTTTTCACTTTTTTACACTGCTGAAAAGTAGTCGGGAAACAATCCTCTACCTTAGCGGAGGATCTGCCACTGTGTATCTAATAAACACAAAATAAACAGATGCATATCTATAGTCCCCTAGGAATTAGGCTTTATATTCCGACCTTTCTTTCTGGGGTCCAAACCCCATATCAACTAGTCATGAATTAAGTAAATGTGTATCATAGTGTTACAAGATGTCCCCTTGAATCTCGATCATCATTTATGTCACGCATTCCTAATACCAAACAATTTCAACTTTACGCAAGATACAAAATTCTCAAAAACAAATTCACAGTAACACCCACTTCTATCTCCATGCTCTCTTCTCTTATCAACATGTTACTGCCATGCTATTTCAGAGAGGGACCAGACACCAGGGATTTTCGCTCCAGGATTAAGTTAACTAACACCATTACAACTTTTACAATTACCTAGATTTTGTTAAAAATGTACATAGATTTTGTGAAAAATTAATTAGACAGTTGGGGGGGGGCAGGGATTGAATATTCAGATTCAGAGTTAGCTTTAACCCTATTAAAGATGGTAGACTATGAGTACATGAAGCCTTTTACTAGGCCGAAGCAGAATGCATACATGGGTGGCCTTGCTGTAGGGCTCACCAGTGCTGTGATATGCGTTTTGTTAGTAAATTCAAGATCTCCAAGCAGAACACTTGAGAGTACTTTGAGAGACCATCATGTCACCTCAAAGTGGTAGGGGGTGGGGAGATTAAAAACGAGGATTTGGAGAGAGGAAAACAGAGATATCATAAAGAGTGGGATGAGGAAGCAGATGTGAGAATGAAAAGATCTTCCCCAAAATGCTAGCCCTTCATGGGTCGGAATAATAATGGGTTGTGAAAGTTTTTCCTGTGCTATTGTCAGAATGCAGCATTTCCTGAATGTCTAAGTGTTATGATTTCAATTGGTTTGGGAGCAGGACGAATGTCAGAAATCTGCTGTGTCCTGTGGTCGTACTACACACACACCCTACTTGATGACTCTAAAGTCACACTGATATCAGGGTCGAAACATCGACGTAGTGTTCTCTCGTGTCCTGAATCTCTGTAACCGTACATTTATTGACGTTACTGGTTATTGTTGAAATTCAAAATAGGACGGAGATCTTGTGTATTTATGTTTGCATTGGGATTACGTTAATTATATGTTTATTTTTGTTGGTCAGCCTTTTTAAATATTGAATAATTTGATACATAAGATAAAAAACTCAATTTTGACTTAACAGATAAAGAGGACTGTTGGACTTGGCCTTTTCCCCCCAAAATTTTTCGCTTTTGACCCCCTTATCTAGATTGTCTCCCCCATGGGATTAAACCTGTATAGGCCATGAGTGGTGTGAGACACCTTGTGAAAATGTAATTACCTGACATAATGTGAGCACTTGTAAAATCCCCCATTTTAAAACTGCACCCCCATTTTAAAACTGCACCTGACTGAAATGTATTGCTTTTAAAATGGATGCCATGGCCATGGGTTTTGCCACTGGACTGACATAGGTCAGCGGTCTAGATAAAATTACCCAGCTACCCCTAGCTTTTGGAGGGAAAGCCTGGCACCCAGGGTGCTCACCCCCTCCCCTAGAACCAGTTTAGGCTAGATGTGCCAACATTCTAGAAGGTCCTGGCACTGCCTGGGAGGAGGGTATAAATAGGGAGAAGTGTCACCAGAGAGTCAGTCAGCGCAGGGACAAGGAAGAGAGGGGACCTGCTGTGAGGTGCTACCGCCACATGGGCCTGTGAGCTGGGCCCTGCACCCCTATAAACCCCCCGCTGCTGTCCCCATGGGCCCCTGACAAGGGAGGGCCCCTACCCAGGTCACTGACGCTGTTGGACCGGGTACCACGCCAGCACTGCTGAGGAATGCTGTGGACCTGAGCCCCCCAGGAGGTGAGGAGTGTGCCCCTGGGGCTGGCTAGAGGAACTGTTGCCCCCTTGTGAGGTACTGCCTGGCAAGCGCTATTCTGGGGAAGTTGATGCCCCCATGGAAGTTGTGGCCCCTGTGGAAGCGCTGGACGGGGAGGAGCATGCCCTCGAGGAAGTGTGACTCTTAGACTGCCCCTGGACTGCCTATCAAGCGCTGTGGGGAGAGAAGCGCTGGGGCTAGTGTGGTTAGGGAGAGGAGCAGTGCGCTGAGCATAGCGCCGTTCTCCTGAGGAGAATCACTCTGGAGGAGCCTACCCTCGTGTCAGCGCGCTATCTGCCATATGATTAATTAACTAAGAAGGGAGCCTACCCCTTTATCGCAGCCGGAGATCACCGTCGCAGCCCGGGCGCTGAGGGAACTGTGAGGAGAAACAGCGCTGAGGAGCCTACCCTCGTGTCAGTGCGCTGTCTGTGTATAATTAATTAATTACAAGGGAGCCTACCCCTTATCGCCGCTGGGAATCACCGCCGCGGCCCGGCGTGTGTGGGACCCCCCCCACTGCTGTGGGCCTCGTTGCGGCGGCCCCCGGTGCCAGGAGAGGGCCGCCGAAGTGGAGTGAGGGCCGCGCTAGGCCCTGAAGCCGGCATCTACCTCGTCACGTGACGGGGGCCAGGCCGCGTCATCGGCCCGCCCCCCGCCGCGCACGGATTGGCCTGCGCGGCCGTGACCTGAGAAGGCCGCGCAGGGATTGGTTAACGGCCGGCAAGGCCAGAAGAGGCGGAATCGGAGCCCCGGGTCCCCGTGAGGTAGGAGGGGGACCCGGGTGAAGCGCTGGTGTGGGGGCCCCCGTGGACGAAGGGGGAGCCCCGAGAGAAGCGACCGGAGCGGGAGGCCACCCCGCCGGTCTGTGCCCCACGCGAGGGGCCGGTGAAGAAGGCGGGGCCGGAGCACACTGTCGGTGCTAGCCCCGCCTCCCGACTAGAGGCGACCGGAGAAGGGAGCCGTGCGAGGTGGGAGGAATGCCAGGCAGGCTTCCCCCCACGTGTACCGAGACACCGCGTGTGTCCCCTGAGACCTCCCTGAGGTTGGATTAAAACCCCGGGCCCCTGTGAGGAAAGGAGGCCCGGGTGAGGCGAGTATAGTGGCTCCCCAGGCCCCCGAGAGGAGGAGGGGCCCGAGTGTTGCCGCAGAGAGAAGGGGCCTCGAGGCACATTGTCGGTGCCTGGTGACCCCCCCCCCCCCCTCTCCCCTGCAGAGGACGCCCGCAGGACCTATTGAGCCCCGCAGGAGCCATCGAGGAGAGCCTGGTGAGTGGGGCTTGGATTAATCTGTGTGGAGGTCGGGGCACAGGGTCGGTGCTCGCCCCAGGACTTGTGCTAGCCCCTGGAAACTGTACTGATCTTCATTGGCCCTATTGATCTCCTTTTTAAGCCTCTAGACTGGGCCGGGACATTACTGAGACCCCCCCCCCCCGGGATTGGTACAGGGACAAGTTAACCCCTAGCTAGGTGTCAGGCCCTGCAGGGTGAAGGGCTGGGTAACTCAGCCTGGTTGTTAATGGCTTGTTGATCCCTGAGCCCTGCAATGGTTATTTGCCATGTTCATTTCTGATCAGGATGCTGGTTGCCTAGGGTAACGCAGCGTTTCATGTTACCTGTCCAGGTGTGATGCGCCACTGCGCCTAGTGTTTATGGTCTGCTGATTACCCTGCTACTGTGGTTATGCAAATGTTATGCCTACACTAAGGTTATTGAGGCCTAGGTATACTGTGGTTTTACACCTGATGGGTGATTGTATGCTTTTGCGCCCTGTTAGTGCCGTGGTGCCCCTATGCTGGCCTGATGAGTTATTCCAGGTCCCTGTTATGCCCCTTGTTAATGAGCCTGCCGTACTGATTTCTTACAGGTGCTCCTGACTAGTATGTGCTGTAATGCTCTGTTGTTGTTTTTCCCTAACAGGGGTGGGTTGGTGCTAATGTGCAAGATGTATTTCTATGCTAACGTAGAATTTTGCAATTACAACCCCCTAAGGATGAGAGCCTGAGTTGGCCCCGCCAGATTGGCCCCAGGTCTACTGTTATTTAATCACACTTTTTCTTTATTTCAGCATGGACTACTTCCTATGTAAATAATTCCCCCCTTTATTCACTTGGCTCTGGCGCCATTTGGCGTCCTGTGTGACGCTACTGTTTTGCATTCTTTTGCCTTGCAGGTTGGAAACCCTACTAAACGACGTATCTTTTTCCAACTCAAACTGGTGTCCTGCCTCTTTTGTGGTGTGCCTGGTGTGTTGACTGAGGGTACTGCGTGAGTGCTTCACATGTCCTCGAAGTTTGGCCTGCCCGCTTGATGCCATGCTACCCCCTTTGAGACTTGGGCAACCCCCATTTCCAACAAGGACTATTTGCTGATCGTGACTTTTGATTGTGTGCATCTGGTGGTAATTGAGTTAACATCTGTATTCTTTAAAAAAAATATTGTGGTCACAAAAAACATTTTTGGTTCTACCCAACGGAGCCACTTGTAGTTTATAGCAATACTACACACATCATCCCACAAGATGTCGCAGATGCAACCACACTTCAAATCGTTGGCATTTTATCCCAACAGACCTGTGCCTTTTACTACAGTAAATGAGTAGCACCGTACAGAGACTCATGGAAGAGTTACCGAAGGCCAATCAGAAGAGAGGTTGATGATCTATCGATCGATCTATGGCTTTGCTACTTCCCACAGATGATTTTATCCTAATTAACGAGATTCTTTCTGAAATACTTCAAATACTACCTTATCCAGTGCTTAGCGTATGTTTGAAAAACCGCTGCTTACCTTTTTCGCTGAATACCATTTAAATGTGCTGTCCCGAACGTACATGTGTCGTCGTTAATTCAGTATAACAAATAATACAACTCACAATGGGAAAAGCTGTAGACGATTCCTTCAGGACCTTCAATCATACCTACAAGAGATTTGATGCCATTGCATCATCCAGATCAGCCATACAGCACTTTAAGAAAAAACTAGCTTCCGAATGAGTGACCCCACTTGTGTCTGTCTCCCTCTATCGCATTCACTACAGCTACTCTCTTCACTGCTTGCTGGTAGGGATCTTTTATAGTCAGTAGTAAGCCAAGGGTTGTAGAATGAGCGATGTGACTCAATGAAACACGACTAAAAGCACTGGAGTTGCTACCTGGTGTAACACTTACCTGCGCTTATGAACAACCCCTTTAAGCTGTACCAGCGGGATGAAGTCAAACATGATGTATAGTAGGAGAGGCTGCAGTATGAAGTCCTTGATACTATTTACCCAAAACTTTTCTCCACAGTCTGCCCAGACTGAGCATTGAGAGAACGCAAAATATGTGCTAAGTAGCCCAAGTGGCCACTCTGCAAATTGGCTCAGTACAGAAATGCCTCCAAAAACACCAGACCATGACTATTCAGAGACTGAGGGTGGGGAAGGGAGGATATATCTGAATCCCTCTCCTGAATATTAGATAGTCTGATGAGCAAGTGCAGGGCCACAGTGGGCCTTTTGGGAAGACAAATGTCTTTGTTGCGGTCCAGATTATCGAGTTCTCACTGTTTCATAGGAATGATCTGAAACAAAGGAAGTCTTTATAGGTCTTTGTAGGCCTGTTTCATTCCTCATCTTCTATACTCGCTCATCATCGTAGGTTGAACACGCACATCTCCCTAGTGCTCTTAGGTACCACAATGCAACTATATATTTCTATATCTATTTTGTTCCAAAAATGTAAAATACAAATAAAGATACACTTTGACGTCTTGATATACACACTCTTTCTACGACTTGCTGGGCGTGGTTCAATCTCCCTATATATCTGGGGGCTGACCTTCTCTATTCACCAGACATTTCACTTCACAATAAACCTTTGCTCCCTTTGACACAAGAAACATTAGTTCACTTTTGACTCACCAGTTATACACTACGGGTGACCTCTTCACCAACGCCAAACTAGATCTCCGCACTGTTTTTGTCTCAGATGGGGTAATCTCTGCTACGAATCAATTTGTTTTCCTCCTGATACACAGCACAGTCTGACATTTTGCCCACATACTACGAGGCGCCCACAGATTTTTCTCCTTTGACACTGTTGATATCCACAACAGAGAACTACAAGCTTATTTCCTGTCTATATCACTCTTGTTTGGCTCTGAAACCGGTGAGGACCATTACAGCCGGGTGGCTTGGGAGCATGATTTCGCCTACTCCATTCCTACATGGCAATATTGTTGCTCACAAATCAAATTGGCACAAACGTCTCCACTATAAGTTCCTGTATATGGCATACACCACACCTTTATCCTTCGCGAAATTGGATCTCACAATCCCACCAATACCCCAAATGTGCGGCATACCATGCTGACTTTGTCCACTTGACCTGGAACTGCACCACTATACAGGCATACTGGCAGGCCATATTCGTATTGATATCCATTATGCTAGAACCCACATAGACCCTGAACCCCTCCTGGGATATGTTATGCCATTGAGCCCTGGTTACAGACGGTTCACTGCCATGGCGTTGTTATCGGCTAAACAATGCTTTTATCCTCCTTTGGGGCAGTAACAGACAACCCACCACAGATGACTGGCTGAAGCATATGATAAACTGTGATACTATTAGGGAAATATATGCCTCCTTGCAGCCTCCACCTCCAGGCTTAGGGATATCTGGGCAGCACTTTGCACCTACTTACTAACGGAATACTCTGATACTACAGACACTGCCTCTGGCTGATCATCGGTATTCTCCTCTACCACCTGCCCTGCACCCACTTGTAGGATGGACCATTGCACTAGTCACTACCATGCAATGATGCCTCTCCTTACGCCACTGATGCATCAACATCACCGTGCCTAACAAAAATGAATGTGTCCTTATGTAATGCAACTGGTGCTATGTAAAGCGCTCTGATACCCGATTCGGGTCAAGTTTGCGCTATGTAAAACTCAGCAAAATAAAAAATAAAAAATAATTCACTCCTCTACACCCTTCCTTTCCCACTCCCTTTCCTGATTGCATATGCATGCTTTATATAGGACTGTTCAAACCTACTTTCTCTGATTTTTCAAAACGCAGCATTGTTGGTATTAAATGCAATAAACACATTAAAACAAAAAAAATGATACATTTTGTGGTCTAAGGACAGACTTCTGCATCTGATTATGTAAACAGTGAAGTGCGAAACAGAGAACTACTCTGTTTTAGACAGAATACTCTTTAGCCAAAACAGCCTCTAGCTTTGTAAGTTGTCTGGCCTGTTTGACAACTTCCAGTAAAGGAGAGGTTCATCTCACCTGTTTAATGTTTCTAGAGAATTTCGGTCCAAAAGGTTTAGCACTCCTGCACACTGAGAAACACAAATCTGAGACAGAACAGATCCACAAAGGAATCTAGCTCCATTTTGGATAAATACATGTTTAAGACAGCTCACGAAAGCCCCAAATTGTAGCAAGATAATCCCTACAGGAATCAACGAATAGTGATGGATGATATGCCATTGGACGGGCATTTTTACATAGATCTTCTGCTTTTCTATAGTGCAGTAACTGAAGGCCAGCCACTTGTTCCTTTCTCCTGACTGGTGGAAGCTTTCATGGCTGCGTGTCCGGAGGACAGATCTACCCCAACGAGGCAGAGGTGGTGATGACAAACTCTCAGGAACCAAGTAGGCAAGTTGAGGAATTGACAGAACAAGTGGAGCAAGCAAAGCATTTTCCTTAGCTGTTGAGCAATCAGTGATTACTCAGCGGTCATGGATAGTGCAGTATTCAACCGGACGCCCAAGACCACCAATACTGTTGCACTCTAACTGGATAACCCACTTATGCCCTTTTGTCACTTGGCAGTCAAGGAGTACCATAGGATGTGGTAGGGGTTTGATACTCAAATACATTATGTCTAAACCAATGTGTAGCCAGTGCTATGACTTCAAATAAGACAATTACTTCTTAACAGGTAGGTTAAAAGTGCTATAATTTCAAATAAGACAATTACTTCTTAACAGGAAGGTCACGTAGGTTAAAAGTTAATTACAAATTGTACATTCCCCTTATGTCTATGGTAAGTATTTACACACCAGGTAAAGAAACTTTTAGCCTATTGACCAATGTGATCTTACAGGTCAGTGTTCATACGCTCTCGGCTATCTTCAGATTTATTCAAATGTTCATAAACAAACTCACAGTGATGGATCAAAGATGCCCTACAGTATTACACAATACGGCAAGAATCTGTATGATCAGTCTGGACTCAAGTTCAGAGTGTAAACTTCATGGTTCACTGCGATGAAGCCCCAATAGCTGGGTTTTAAGTCCAATCCTTGACAACAGTGACGACACCAAAATAAAAACTAAACGGTGATGTTAGGGTGCAAATCCAGTTCTGGGAGTCTTTAATTCTTGTCCCATTAGGTTGGAGACTAGTGAAGGCCACATTTCCTAGTTCTTGCAATGGTTGTAAAAATAGTACTAGTAGTAAGTCTGCACCAATTGCAGTATCCACTGGGGTACCAAACATTAAATGCCCCATCTCAAAACCAAAAAAAGCTAGTCCAGTCAAGCTTTTACAGTGACACGAGTACTTGCAGGAATTGAGGCACCCACTGAACCCAAAAACTTCAACAGTCCAAAGTAGGACCCGGTTTTTGCAATCAGGGTCCACCTGGAGATCCAATCCACAAATGCTCCGGAGCTTGAACATCTAGGGAGGGAGATGACGCTACACGATTCACCGAAGCAAAAAGGACCCAGCCAAGCCGTATACTGCGAGGCAAAGCACTGTCACAGCCCTTCTGGGACTGGACGAGAGAGACACAGGACTCCCTCAAAATTCTGAGCATGATGCAGGTATTGTAGAGTGAATAGAAGTGATGCGTAAAAGAATACCTGTAACCCCAGGACCCAATTAATGTTCAGTGTTTGCATTCGTTCATTAGCCAACCAACTGCACTGCCGGTATCCCATGACTCTACAGTCTCTGCCTGCTCAGACATCCCCCATGCAGATTTTTCAATTAGCTGAGGGGGTGTACCAGGCAAACTGGGTTCAGCTCCTCTTTTCGCTGTGCAGTCCAGCACCTCTTCTCGCATCCTTGTCACAACAGCAAGATGTTCAAGGAATCCACAGTTAACCTCAGCCTCAGAGAGAACAGCCACCAGCAAAGACTCCATCCCAAACACAAGAATTTCTAGCATTGACTTCAAAGGCAATCTCCGAGGACACACAACTTGAAGACTCAAAACGGACCAGTATGTATTTTGTTTTGTGGGGACAGCTAGGAAGCCTGACCAGCCGGACCAGCCAAAGTTCTGCTTTGTTCAAAATGGACATGTTCCTCGAAGCCTGGGTAAACAAATGATGTAGACGAACCTGGACAAGATGGACTGAACTGCTCGTTGTAAGAATGTGATAACACTCAGACTGAACAAGGAGGCCATGCTGGCAGCTATTCCCACCATGTGTGGACAAAGGCACCATCCAAGTTTAACATTGAAACACAAACACATCCTTACACAGGGGGAAGGCAATGGACCCCAGCTATTCGGATCCAGATGTTCAATAAACAGAAAGATCGATTAGAAAGTCTCCCAACTGACATGCTGATAAAAGGATCTTTTCTGCTGGTAGAATGATTCTGGTACCACGACAACCAGCAATCAAACTACAGCATGTGGTAGGCCACATCAAGTACCCTTCCTTTCAGCACTAGATCCTTGCTTAAGTTTGATTCACCGAATGTAAAGTTCACTGAGGGGAACACATCAAGCAGTTTGAAAAAAAACGAACAGACCAGGGTGGTACCACTGTATAAAGGCATGGAGATAATTAATATCTGTCCAATGACAGCATCAGCCAACAATGCCTTTAGGCCCTCCCTTCTGAGACAAATCACATTTAAAAGAAAAGATCCACTTAGATGCCACAGTCAAAATTTTGAAGACCAGAAAATAAGAACACTGGAGTCCAAATGGATGATCCTGCAAAAGGAGCTTCTACAGAATTTGATGAGTTTTTGATCAAGAAGACAAAGAGAAGAAAATGAGGACTTTAATACTACGTATAACTCAAAGTCATGTGTACCCAGCATGATGAGGATATTGTCTATTCCCCTCAAGAACATGCATCTGAAGCAATGAATTCTCCTGAGTAATGAGCTTATATACAGATGGGTTCATTCTCTTTATGAAGACAACCTCTTATCTTTAGATGCAGAGTCTCCTCACAGGTGATGAATGTAGTCATTGCAGTCTCTTTACATGGTTGCAATCACCAACTAGAGGAGTCACAAGTGGTGTTAAGGAGCACATATCCGGCACTCTAAAGCACACGCTTATCGGTGAACAACCTGTTGGTTGATGTATAACATTTTGGTGAAGTACAAACAAATAAGGACTTTTTTCACCACAGGCGTGCAAACCTAGAAATATGGTTTTCAGCTAAGCCAATAGTGTTTTACAGGTTTTTGCAACCGCATAGATAAATCTTTGAAAACCTCAAGACCTATATTGGCAATCCCTAAAAACTCAGAAGGATCTGATTTTATAGAAACTTCTGGTACTTTTGAAGACTCCTTTTTGCACCATGGAAGGATGGTTTCCTTGGATCACCCAGTAAATGTTGCCTGCAGAATGTTGAGTATTGGAAATATTAGTGTCTACGAGTAAACCACCTGATCACCAAGGCTCCGCTAGGTATATTTCTAAAACACCAGATCACAATAGGCCAATGGTCCACCAGCCTCCCAGCAGTGCCAAATTTAAAAAATAATTAGTACTGTGCCCAAAGTTGTGCTCAGAAGCCTGCAGTCAGCACGTAAACATATCATGTACTCTATACCAAAGACTGTACAGCTTGATTCCACCTCATACTTCTTTCATCCCCCACCAGACACCCCCTGCCTCTTTGTCTCAATCTTGCAGGTTCCGCCGTCTCCTTTTGTCACTGCTTTTCTATCTTTCCCTTCCTCCTTCTTCCCCCCTGTGTGTTTTTCTCTTTTGCTCTGCGTGAAAATCTGATGATGAAAAATGAGTGCTGGTTCACAAAAATAAGTTCCAGTGGACCCCACCTGCAACCATCTGCTCAAATTAAGCAGTGCCTTCCAGATTGTCTCATTAAGATGGCCAGATGCAAAGATACACAACCACTAGAGCTTTTCTGAAAAGCCAATTCGCCTTCTGAAGGGGCTTCCGGATCTAGGCTTGAGTAGATATTATGAAGAATTTTACAATAAAATATCTAGAACGTAGGACCCTGGGCATTTCCCCCTTATAAAGACCCTCTAACAGTGACTTCTTTCTATCTATCTCCAAAGGGGAACACGGACTACTGCCCTAGGTAAAGTGTTAGTACCTCCACTCATAGAGCTGCTGATTGGGAGACATATGACTGGCAAGGAAGAGGAAGCCGAAAACGCCTGACACGTCACTGAAGGGATGCTCTAGTCTAGAGTGCTTTGTCTCCACTGCAGTCCAAATTTGCCATTATGATTTATTTATTTTGAGTTTGCAATAGGTGTTTCTTCGTTCTAGCATTCTTCATATTTACACAGAAATTATTATTTTTATGTGGATGGCGGTTTCAATTCCCAGTCATAGTTTTTGTTTCTTTTTCCTTCCTTGTGTGATTGTCTCTGTGTCCTAGGGTCAGCGTATATAACTTGTTTTTTTGCATACTGTTTAATAAAACACTGCTGCTAAACTTAGTCTATGTACATAACAGGTGATACTAACACCTAATATCATGGAACACAATTTACTGACCTAGGAAGTTGGAAGGCTGAAACGGCCTTGAGAAGGTTCAAACTTCTGGCCTGAAAATCACAGCTGATGTCAGCAGAAAATATTTAACTCACTTGGGCATCTTACTGGCTTTGGCCCAGACTGGAATGTGATCACATTTTAGGTTTTTCACTTGCTGTATGTCAACGGCTCAAGGCTAACCTATCTCTCACCATGCAACAAGAGAATTGTGTACAACTGATGGTTTTTCTTGCCATAGTAGTACATTTAACAGGACAGGTTAACAGCATGGCCGACTGTTGTGCACTCCGATGCAGTGTGCCCAGAGTCCATTAAATAGATGTTTCCCAGTCACAACCACTGCATTCACCTGTACTTGAAGAACCTATATAATGTGTTGGTTAGTTCATGTCTTCATTAGCACCTCTGAAAATCAATGTGATGCACTTCAGGTTTAGGAGGGTGCAGGAACTGTGGCCCTGTTGCTAGGTGATGAGATGTGGAGACACAAGACACGGTTCTATGGAACGTTTTTCACTACTGAGCTAAGATGTACATTAATATTAGTTGTTTTACATTTGAATTCATATGTATATTAAAATGGAGCTATTGCAATTGAAATGAAAGTATTATGATGTGTTTTAATGTATTTTCTGAGTTACACTAAACGTCAGTTAGGCCTCAACACTATGTTTGTTAAAATGACTGTTGTATCATGATGTTCCTTCTGTGTTTATATTTCTCTCTTGACAAAACATGCAGCAAGATGTGCACTGTTTATTTGTAGGACAGATTGTTCTTGAATAACTCACTGAAGGAAGCCTTTTGCTACTTTCCAAGGCTCTTCTAGCTAGCACACTCACTTGATTGCATTACCTCCCAACTGTTTTCTGTTGTTTATGTAACTAGTTTGTTCTGAGACCGCCAGATGACATTAATCAGAAGGGGGGCATCAATGTTGATATAGTAGGTTAGTGCTAAGGTGGTTTGGTTATATGACGCTTTTAGAAATATGAAATGTGATTTGCTGTGGTAATGCTCACACCATGCGGACTCTGCAGTTTCCATGATTCCCTATGCTGAAAATGACTATATAAACCTTTGAATTTGAGGGTGATCCAGACTCCTTCCTGGGCATCTAGGAATGTTACCCAATGTTCTATTGATTTGCTGCACATTGGAGACTTAGTCTATTTTCCTGATTTTGATTATTAGATTATTCTTGCACCCGAGGGCCTTCATGACAAAGACATCCTATGTTTCTTAATGATTATATCTGTATTCCCATTTTTCTATTTTCAGTATTGCACTAATAAATGTTAATAAACGTTCATGATTTTTCCTAAAATTCTAATCTCAAACTCCATTTTTGAGGCCGTCCTTTCGTATTGAATGTATTTTGAAATACTGTTTTGAATCTTATGTATAGGGACACCTTGTATGATAGTTCTTGAGGTTAACACTGTACCTGACAAATCAGGCATGCAACAATCATGCAGATTGTCTAAGCAATAGCGCACCCACACTTCCAATTCTAACTCTCTCAACTTGACAAAATACTGTGATTTTGCTTTAGTGGCTTAATTTACCAAAATTGTGCACAGTTATAAATGGGTTAATCCAAGCACCAAGCACTACATATAAATACAACTGTATGGATACATAAGTTTAAAAATCTAGAGACGTAGTCCACAAGCACAGGAATAGTTACAGAGAAGATTTACTTGCTGTTCAAATGTCATTTAGCAAACCCTTTCACGCTCTCGCCATCTAAGGTTGGAAATTCACACCTACTTCACTAAGCATATATATGCCGGGCTCAAATGGCTGTGAATTATTATGTGTTTTGAATATAAAACCATTTCCCCTTGGAATGAAATTCCCCTAAACTTAGATCCTCCTTATCACTGTTGATGATATCATTGTTGGTTCCACATGAAGTAAAGCCAAAAAGGGCGAACTAATGATGACATAGTCACAGTCTGCTGGCTGATTTTTACTTTTTGGGAAGTTTGGTGGGGGGGAGGTGTCAAGTGTAAGATGGTAGTGCAATCTTAATATCATTTTCAAGGAAGAACCAGTTAATAAACTGGCAAAGAAGATGTTGTGTGGGATAAGGTGTTCAATTAAACATTTCATGAAATTTCACCTTCAAGATGAAAAAACAAACTCTTCTCGATGCAGAAAAAGAGACCACGTGAACAGGCTGTACACAATGACTCTAATTGCAAAACAAGGAAGTGCAAGGCAAATTACTTCTGTTTTCCAGAACACCTTCCTCCTTTGAGACCGCTCATCATACATTGTACACTGTGCTTCCTGAAAGTGGGGCAGCTGCCATAGAACCAAAAACAGCTCTGGCAAAAATGTTCAAGCCAGCCCTACTCCCTTCCTCCGGGCTCTCTCATCTCTCTCTCCCTCCTGAAGCCTTCACGTCTGGTGTAATTACCTGGGGAACATGGAGAAACTGGCAGAGGCGCCTTCAGCAGATCCTGCCCTAAAATCCGGCCTCTAAAGGCATTAGTCCAAAGGGGAAATGTCCAGTGGAAAACTGGGCAGTTTGAGCCAGGCTTCTGGGCTCCAAACCAAAAGCAACTACTTCTGACCATCAACCAACGCGGTCTACTAGCTGGACTGAGAGTTTTAGCTAAGTAAAAAAAATTGAGAACTGAACTTCATCTTCAAAACACATGTTTACCTACGTAACTGGCATGAGAGAATGTTGTGTAAAAGTTATGGTTAAACAACAATCTTTTGGGGGTCAACGTGTGGCAAAGGAAAGGTGGGTGGGTTACCTGAGGCACAGCTTGAAAGCAAAGTCTAATAGTCAACTTATAAGTTTATTATTATTATTTTAATCTACTGAAAACAAATTGCCAACAAGGACTCATGTGAATGAAAATCTGTTCTTGCTTACTTGATTGGTCAATAAGAGCCTGCATTTTAAAATATATTTCAGGGTTAAAACACCTGCTGCAGAGATCTTTGTGTGACAGCAATTGAGTGGATTGTAACAACTGTAAGATAATAGTTTGACCAACCAATGTTGTGCATCAAAGTAGCATAAATGGTTAATGAGCTGGCTGCAAAGCAGAGCATGTAACATGCGGATCACAGATTTGCAATTTATGTGGATTTGTAAGTGAGCTACTGCATTTGACATGGAGATAAGTTTGTCACTGGAAATTCATGAGTTGTAATCCTTCTAATACAGCACAGCGATCTATATACCAGCATTATGGAGCTGCAAGCAAACCCATGGTTTTAGATCGTTACTGTTTTCTCATCAATCTGTTGTTATTCTAATATTGCAAAGAAGAGCTCCTCAGCGAATTATTAAAGCCTTGCAAGTACAGGTTACCCCAAACACTGTGCCACGTTTAACATCCTGGCTGTGTGTTCCTCCCTGCTAGTACAGGTTACCCCAAACACTGTGCCACGTTTAACATCCTGGCTGTGTGTTCCTCCCAACTGCTCACTCTTAACATATAATGTCTACAAATATGGACAAAATGTGATTCCTACACCTTATAATCATTGTCTTAAGTTAGATTTCCTGTACATTGATTTGCACACTTGCATGATATATTGTTTCGCTATGTGTGCTGTAAAGCGCTCTGACATTCAACCAGGTATAAGTTACACTATTAAAGAACTAAATAGAAAATAAATCAGTAAGTGATATTTAAATCATTATTAGTGTAATTATTCATATACACAGATAAAGCTTGCATCAGTGCATGAAGAACTCTTACACAGGGGGTAAGGTAAAAAGTCAAAATCCTGCATCCAATTTATAGTTTCTCTAAAGTACTTGTGAAGTGAACAGCTATGTGCCTTTGTTCCTTCAATTGCATTGGCATCTATGTGTTAGGCTCCAGATGGCTTCCAGCCAGGATAATACTTGAAAAAAGGACTGATGGCCCTTTAAATCAGGCCTTTGATTGTGCCTGGCTGAAATTTAAAGTACGAAAGCCTGCAGGTTAAATTCAGACAACATATGGGTGCCGCTGATTTATGTCCTGATGTGAAAAAATGACACTAGGACAAAATGAGCATATTTCTCAGAGACAGACGGATTCCCGATTGGAGCAAGAAATAGCTCCAGAATTGGAATCCGGCACAATTCAAATACTTTCAGGCACTGCATGTGACAAAACAGAGCATATTTCATGCTAGAAATAAAGAATAACTGTCCTGCGGGGAGCTCAAATTAAATAGTGTCTCACCCTCTGATACTCAGTAGTTTAATTTAGGACAGGTTGTTGAGGTTGAGAGGTTTCAAATGAAAAGAATTAAAATTAATATTCAGGTTTAACAGTTGATGTACTTTATTCAAATGAAAGGAATGGTATCCTAAATGTTTGGGCAAACGAGAGTTTCAGGTCCAAGAAATCAATTCGGATTTGTTACTTCTTCAGATCAAAACATAATTAATTTAATCTTGACTATTTAAGAAAAAGCAATATAAATTTGTGAGTTACACCACAATTAAATTAGTTATGAGAGAGTAATAAGATGTCAAACAGAACAAAAACACACACTAAAATCTTAGCAGAACGGGATTACAGGGAATAAATAAGCAAGAAAGTGAGACTCTAATAATGTTAAAGTGTACAACTCCTACTGTGTGAATCAGAAGTCAGATGCTGTTAGCATATATTTGATACATTCATATAAATAACACACAAGGTAAACTCTACTGTCAGCATTAGTTTTGGTAGTAGCGTAATGATTAAAGTAACACATAATAGCATTATGGCCATGTTCACCAAAAGAGACACCTATGGTCCTGTATCATGTGCTATGTCCATATGTTAAGTTATGTTCTTGGTGTTTTTAAGTGCACTAATCATCCTCGCGTGTATTCAAGAGCTCTGTAGTAAGAGTGAGAAGTCAGCCTTGGAAGGCTTCCTCAAAAAGCCAGGTCCTCAGCGAAAGTCAAGTAGAGAAGAGGAGATTCTGATGTGTTCCAGACTTTAGGGGCTAGGTACGAGAAGGCATGCCCCCTGTTCTTCTTTTGTGCATGTATAGGATATGTGCTAATAAGAGACCCGCAGAGCGGAGGTGTCTGGAAGGTTGTTGAAAGTGTATGCGGCTGTTTGGGTAGGCAGGGGCTGCGTTGTGGATTGCTTTGTAGGTGTGGATGAGGAGTTATAAGTGTGGACTTGTGTATCGGGAGCCAGTAAAGTTCACGGAGGTGTGGTGTATTGTGGACTATGCATGGGAGTTTGAGGACTAATCTGGTAGCTGCATTTTATATGGTCTGCAGTCTTCTTGTGAGCTGGTTGGTTTTCCCTGCTTAAGTTTTCCCATAGTCTAGTTTTCTGCTGATGATGGCGTGGGTGATTGTTTTCTTGGTGTTTTCTGGTAGCGACTTAAAGATTTTGATTTTTTTTCCAGCATCGTTAGCGTGTTGAAGCAAAAGCAGGCCACTGTGTTGATTTTGGCAGTCCTGTCCAGTTTGTTGTCCATGATGATTCGAAGGTTTCTCACTTCCGGGCAAGGTGTGGGTCCAAGGTCTGTTGGGCACAAGGTGGAGCCTCAATGTAATGTATTTTTCCCATAAAGCACCAATTTGGTCTTCTCCATATAAGGAACACCCAAGGTACATATGTCCATATAAGGAACAGTCTTACATTATATGAGGAACACGCAATGTACTCCTCAAAGGTTAGGGATAAAACAGCAACAGACCATATAAGGAGCAAGATACAAGCAGCATTGATCATGTTTCTCCACGGTCCATTGTCTGTCTACCTCTCGAAAGCAGAACACAGGCCCTTGCAGCTTTAGGAGCTATGGGAGCTTCAGGGGCCTGTCACATTCTGCCAGAGGCCTCATCATTTTGTGTTACACCACTGATCCCTCCCCACTTTTTATAAAAAGTGGAAACATTTGAGTAGCTATGCTTCACACCACCTAATGTTGGCACTGCAAAGACGGAGCTCAGCATTCAGAATACATACACAATAAATATAACTAGGGTGGGAGTGACCAACAAGGGATGCAGACTGGTATGATCTCGGCAGTTTATAGCCTGGAATATTTGTTTGGTTCCAGGAGGTTGAAAGGATGCTGGAGCACTTTGGTTAAGCCCACCATTTCAGTCTTGATGTCTCAGCTCGCTTATGGGGCAGTATATGTCTGTGGGTGCGGGAGTGGGCTTACACTGTAGCAAATGTGTTTGCATGCAGATGCCTCTGCAGTACCTGCTCGTGTGTGTTTAAGTTTAGGGGGGGTGGGGTTCATGAGGCATGACGTTCACCTCAACGGGTACCTTGATACTTATCACTTGTATGTGTCCTTGAAATGGGTTTCTGCTGCAGCCTATGCAGTTCCTGCTCTATACAAGAGAAACACACACACTGCTGCTACCTGTGCTTTAACTACTTGATGTGTGAGAAATGAGGTCTGCAGATGCATTTTCTGTACATGGGTGTGGCAAAATTAAAACTGTTGCAACACTTGTTATGTGAGCTGTGGGCCCTTGCAATGCTGTTGTGTATGCTGCACTTGGTCTGTGTATCTGAAATGTGCACTGCTATTGCTTGTGCTGTGTTTTTATGTGGCTGACGCTTACACTACTGCAGCCTTATTGCACCTACTGTGTGTGTGTTTATTTGATAAATGTAAGTTAGGGCGCTAACGATCATAAGGTATCTCTTTTGCTCACACTGCTTCTATCTTCTCTACGTGCCAGTGAAGTTTGCATTGCTGCTGCCTGCAGTACACCTGTTATGCACGCGCACAAAGGAAGCTGCGATGTGTGTTGAGTGTGTGTAAGTGAAACTTTCATTAGTGTGGCCTATGCAATACTGAGCTGCATGTATGTGAAGTTGTACTATTACTGCTTGTGCTGCACATGCACTCTGTATGCACGGCAAGCTGACGCTTGCATTGTCCCTTCGTCGGAAGGAGGTGGGGGCAAGAAACAGAGGTAAGTATGTGTTACTGCTACTGGGTGGCATGTGCTCTGGTTGCATTGTAGTTTAAATTCTTTCCTTGTTTTGTGTGTAAGTGAAGGCTACAAATCTGCTGTCTGTTTTGACTGCATACAAACAGAGCCACCCAATAATCCCCTGAGGACTGGGTATAATCAATAACACATACACAATTATCCTCAAAGGAATCGTTTTCACCAATTTCAACAATTCATATTGTCACAGAAAGTGATCAATCATTTAACTGGAAGCAAGGTACATACAGTTTATCATACTGTTTTATTATTTTCAAAAGAGTCAAAAAATGAATTTATCAACATGGCAACAGAATACTACTATAAGTAATTGATTTCCAGTAGTATTTTTTAACACCTTCTGCACATTACATGGAAAAAATGAAATACCATGCACCATCAAATATAGCACAGTCATATGATTTTATCTAACATCAATGATATTAGAAACGGCAGAACGGCGTCATGCGTCGACGTTTCGGTCCTCCTTGGTTAATCAATCCATAGGACCATCCTCAGGACCCGTTGCACATAGTATATCTACAGATAAATATATACATAAAAATATATTTTTACATTTATACAACAACCTAGCATTCCAAAGATCGTCTAATCACCACAAAGGAAAACACATGAATCCATCAAAGTGAACCAACAAAACAATTAAAACCATTAAAAACCCACCACCAAGGGTGCCTGGTATATACAGTATATAGAGTAAATCAAGGTCTTACCACTAACCACCAGCCGGTGGATGTGACGCCTCAGAGGCAAAAATCTTTTTAAATCTAAAAGACAAACCAAACAAACCATCTACCTATTCTACATAGCCATTTTCCTTTGCCACAAGGGTCAGTGACCCAAAAACAGTAGTCCTCATACTTACAGATCTATCAACTCACTCCTGTTTAACAACTGGGACGCTCCCTGAAATACAAAGTCATTCAAGAGTTCTGTCAATTCACCCCAGACCTTATCAACTATTCACCATAACGTGAGCGAAGTCATAACAATACTTACAATGCCCACTCTTCGATATATTCTTCAATTATCTGAAACCCAAACAGACTCATTACCATCTGCATTCTACAGTGGACAAAGTAATTGCTTGTCCGATTCAAATACTCACTTTTCTTTTAGCGCGCACACGTCTCTCTTCCTCATGCCTTCACGGTCAGGGAGTGCCGAGCCCGGCACTTCCGGGTGTGTTAACCTTTCCAGTGCACCACGTGACTCGCGTTATTCAAAAAGATATAAACCTCGTAATTACCATGTGTCAAGCCTGGTATAATTTATATTACTAAGTAGCCAAAACCTGAAGGTTACTAAAAACTTTCGAGTACTGGTAACTTAGGTCGAGGAAATTGTGAATGTGGCGGCCATGTTGGAATGGGAACCCAAAAGTTCTCTATCGTAATGATAGTTATTTAAGCACTTACTAAGCATAAGAAGCCGCATATACTATAAAATTCATGGCCAAGTTTTATCATGCGTCCGGGATCAAACTCGAAGATCTGCTCCCACACTATATTGAAAACTTTATGCATACAAGTCCTAATCAAGGTCTTAGAGCTGCCATATTCAGTTAGCTACCTCAAATGCCGTGCTCGAAACCAAAGGCTCTTATTTGGAAAAACGTAATGATTTAAACCATATACTAATAAAGGAGAGGACTATAGTGTCGCTACAGTATGCCATTCAATCAGAGAATTGAGCCCCTTCCCCACGGTATCACAAGTCCAGATCCACTTGTTTTCCCTTATAGTGAGGAGACGATCGACATTATGATAACGTCTGGTACATTTAACAACATCAATGACAAACCACAGCATTTCATCTGGTCGATGTGACATTTTAATGTAATGTTCAACCAATGGGGCTGTTGTTACATTGCATCTGATACGTGATTGGTGCTGCATAACACGTTTCTTCACATTCTGTGTGGTCTTACCTATGTATGACAGAGAACAAGGGCATTGAATGCAATAAACAACATTTTTTGTGTTGCAATTTGAATGATGTAGCATCTTTATTTCCTTCCCATTAAGATTACATCTTTTCAGTTCTTTCGTTGTTGCGCAAGCCCCACAATTACCGCAAGGGTAATGACCAATGATAGGAGCCAGACCCCATTGTGATTGAAGCGTGATCGGTTGTGGCTCTTTATACGCCCTTACCAGATAGTCTCTCAAATTACGTCCCCTTTTAAACGCAAAACGAGGTTGCGTCAATGATGGTTCAGTTTTTCTTATCAAATGCCAGTTGTTCTTTATGATTGACCTAATCTGGTTCGACTCAGATCCAAACGTCAAAACACAGGTGATCGGCTTGTCGTTCACATCTGTCGTTTCTGATTCAGCTTTTTTAGTTATCAGAGCCTCCCGGTCATAGTACCATGCACGCTTCATGGCTTTTTTAACCAATCTGTATGGGTATGTACGCATCACCAATTTTGATTGTAAGACCTTTGCCTCACGAAAATAATCCTCCCTCTTGGTACAGTTACGTCTGAGACGCAGAAACTGTCCAAAAGGGAGGTTATCACGAAGACTTCGCGGGTGATGACTTTCATATTTAAGGAGAGTATTCCTTGCTGTGGGCTTCGTGTACAAGCGCATCGCCAAAACTTTATTGTCATCATATATAGACAAATCTAGAAAATTGATTGAATTTCTACTACTCTCAATGGTGAAATGCAAATTTGTATCTTGCTGATTTAGCCAATTATAAAATTTGATCAAATCAACATCAGTACCCTTCCAGATAAGACAAACATCGTCGATATACCTTAAATAATGTTGTAAGTGTGTAACGAAAGGATTGTTATTGTACACCACCTTATCCTCAAATGCAGCAACATACAGATTTGCTATATCTGGGGCAAAAATAGCCCCCATGGCTACCCCCTTTAGTTGGCCATAGTAGTCACCACCGAATAGAAAATAATTTTCATTCAAGGCAATTTTTGCACATTGCACAATAAAGTCTGTGGGGACTTGATGTGGACGTGTCCTTGTTTCCAAAATGTCACTAATGATGACTAAAGCATCTCCTTGTGGGATGCTTGTATACAGATTATCAATATCCATTGTTACAAGAACTTCTGAATCTGAGTCGAAAGGTTGGCCTTCCAGTGAACAAAAATGACTATGTGATTCCGGCATTTTATACCCTGCCGAAAATTCACAAGCATAGTGAGTGTCCCCCGGGAAGACCAATTGTAGCTGGGTGTCAATCTATTTTACAACCTTTAGCTGAATACGTAGATCATTTTTTAAAACCATATGTCCCGCTAACTAAGGCCTACACGCAAGACAGTAGGGATGTCATCAACAAACTGGAAGGCCAACCTTTCGACTCAGATTCAGAAGTTCTTGTAACAATGGATATTGATAATCTGTATACAAGCATCCCACAAGGAGATGCTTTAGTCATCATTAGTGACATATTGGAAACAAGGACACGTCCACATCAAGTCCCCACAGACTTTATTGTGCAATGTGCAAAAATTGCCTTGAATGAAAATTATTTTCTATTCGGTGGTGACTACTATGGCCAACTAAAGGGGGTAGCCATGGGGGCTATTTTTGCCCCAGATATAGCAAATCTGTATGTTGCTGCATTTGAGGATAAGGTGGTGTACAATAACAATCCTTTCGTTACACACTTACAACATTATTTAAGGTATATCGACGATGTTTGTCTTATCTGGAAGGGTACTGATGTTGATTTGATCAAATTTTATAATTGGCTAAATCAGCAAGATACAAATTTGCATTTCACCATTGAGAGTAGTAGAAATTCAATCAATTTTCTAGATTTGTCTATATATGATGACAATAAAGTTTTGGCGATGCGCTTGTACACGAAGCCCACAGCAAGGAATACTCTCCTTAAATATGAAAGTCATCACCCGCGAAGTCTTCGTGATAACCTCCCTTTTGGACAGTTTCTGCGTCTCAGACGTAACTGTACCAAGAGGGAGGATTATTTTCGTGAGGCAAAGGTCTTACAATCAAAATTGGTGATGCGTACATACCCATACAGATTGGTTAAAAAAGCCATGAAGCGTGCATGGTACTATGACCGGGAGGCTCTGATAACTAAAAAAGCTGAATCAGAAACGACAGATGTGAACGACAAGCCGATCACCTGTGTTTTGACGTTTGGATCTGAGTCGAACCAGATTAGGTCAATCATAAAGAACAACTGGCATTTGATAAGAAAAACTGAACCATCATTGACGCAACCTCGTTTTGCGTTTAAAAGGGGACGTAATTTGAGAGACTATCTGGTAAGGGCGTATAAAGAGCCACAACCGATCACGCTTCAATCACAATGGGGTCTGGCTCCTATCATTGGTCATTACCCTTGCGGTAATTGTGGGGCTTGCGCAACAACGAAAGAACTGAAAAGATGTAATCTTAATGGGAAGGAAATAAAGATGCTACATCATTCAAATTGCAACACAAAAAATGTTGTTTATTGCATTCAATGCCCTTGTTCTCTGTCATACATAGGTAAGACCACACAGAATGTGAAGAAACGTGTTATGCAGCACCAATCACGTATCAGATGCAATGTAACAACAGCCCCATTGGTTGAACATTACATTAAAATGTCACATCGACCAGATGAAATGCTGTGGTTTGTCATTGATGTTGTTAAATGTACCAGACGTTATCATAATGTCGATCGTCTCCTCACTATAAGGGAAAACAAGTGGATCTGGACTTGTGATACCGTGGGGAAGGGGCTCAATTCTCTGATTGAATGGCATACTGTAGCGACACTATAGTCCTCTCCTTTATTAGTATATGGTTTAAATCATTACGTTTTTCCAAATAAGAGCCTTTGGTTTCGAGCACGGCATTTGAGGTAGCTAACTGAATATGGCAGCTCTAAGACCTTGATTAGGACTTGTATGCATAAAGTTTTCAATATAGTGTGGGAGCAGATCTTCGAGTTTGATCCCGGACGCATGATAAAACTTGGCCATGAATTTTATAGTATATGCGGCTTCTTATGCTTAGTAAGTGCTTAAATAACTATCATTACGATAGAGAACTTTTGGGTTCCCATTCCAACATGGCCGCCACATTCACAATTTCCTCGACCTAAGTTACCAGTACTCGAAAGTTTTTAGTAACCTTCAGGTTTTGGCTACTTAGTAATATAAATTATACCAGGCTTGACACATGGTAATTACGAGGTTTATATCTTTTTGAATAACGCGAGTCACGTGGTGCACTGGAAAGGTTAACACACCCGGAAGTGCCGGGCTCGGCACTCCCTGACCGTGAAGGCATGAGGAAGAGAGACGTGTGCGCGCTAAAAGAAAAGTGAGTATTTGAATCGGACAAGCAATTACTTTGTCCACTGTAGAATGCAGATGGTAATGAGTCTGTTTGGGTTTCAGATAATTGAAGAATATATCGAAGAGTGGGCATTGTAAGTATTGTTATGACTTCGCTCACGTTATGGTGAATAGTTGATAAGGTCTGGGGTGAATTGACAGAACTCTTGAATGACTTTGTATTTCAGGGAGCGTCCCAGTTGTTAAACAGGAGTGAGTTGATAGATCTGTAAGTATGAGGACTACTGTTTTTGGGTCACTGACCCTTGTGGCAAAGGAAAATGGCTATGTAGAATAGGTAGATGGTTTGTTTGGTTTGTCTTTTAGATTTAAAAAGATTTTTGCCTCTGAGGCGTCACATCCACCGGCTGGTGGTTAGTGGTAAGACCTTGATTTACTCTATATACTGTATATACCAGGCACCCTTGGTGGTGGGTTTTTAATGGTTTTAATTGTTTTGTTGGTTCACTTTGATGGATTCATGTGTTTTCCTTTGTGGTGATTAGACGATCTTTGGAATGCTAGGTTGTTGTATAAATGTAAAAATATATTTTTATGTATATATTTATCTGTAGATATACTATGTGCAACGGGTCCTGAGGATGGTCCTATGGATTGATTAACCAAGGAGGACCGAAACGTCGACGCATGACGCCGTTCTGCCGTTTCTAATATCATTGATGTTAGATAAAATCATATGACTGTGCTATATTTGATGGTGCATGGTATTTCATTTTTTCCATGTAATGTGCAGAAGGTGTTAAAAAATACTACTGGAAATCAATTACTTATAGTAGTATTCTGTTGCCATGTTGATAAATTCATTTTTTGACTCTTTTGAAAATAATAAAACAGTATGATAAACTGTATGTACCTTGCTTCCAGTTAAATGATTGATCACTTTCTGTGACAATATGAATTGTTGAAATTGGTGAAAACGATTCCTTTGAGGATAATTGTGTATGTGTTATTGTTTTGACTGCAGCCTGCACTGTTCTTCTTTAAAAGAAACCCTTTCTGTACGTAAGTGATGACGGAGTTGCTGGATCTCAGCTGTACCTATTGTCTTTAAAAGTAAATATGCACTACAAGTATCAATGGTTGTATCTGTTCTGTGCTTGGAGAAAGATTATCTTCCGTTCGGCCTTGTTGAACACATCATGCAAAGCGGGCAGGGGGAGTTCTGCCTGAAGTTCTCAGCTGCTGCACTGCACTGTTGATGTCCAAATCAACTGCACGTAATCTCGTTTGTTTGCAAACATCTCTAACAGCTGTACCTGCTCTCTGCCTGGGAGGGAGTTAGTTAGTTTTCTATGGCTCATGATTTGCTTGTTTGCTTGATAAAGAATGTTTACACTATAAAGAGCGCCAAATGTCGCGTTTTGTACCAGCTCTGGGTGTGGTGTTCTGGGCTCTAGGCCCACGTGCTGGATAACGACACGGATACTGGTATGCTGGGCAGATCACTGGCTACGTGCACTCGGGCCCTTTATTGACAGGGTCACATGAGTAGTGTGTGGTGGGTGTAAGGCCAGCCCTCGGGGAATGGCTGGGAAAAACTACGTGTCCCGCAGGACACTACAACGAGAGTAAATTATGTGGACAAACAGTGTGGTAGATGGCAATACTGGTCATAAAGCCAATTTGCACCGTGCACATTACGACCAATGATAGCACGATGCAACAGAAGGTGCAGGACACAAGAATGACCAAATATTATAAGCAGGCGATATTTCACCGCGTGGTTTTTGCATTCGGGTGTATGACGACACGTATAATTATATTATAAGTGCGCTGGCAGGGGAATCCTTCCCGCTTAACCTTCAGAAAGAAAAGGTCACTCGCCGGCCTACTATGCCAGTGCTCTGTTTCATGAACGTCGTAACAAACATTGCAGTACTACTCAAACACCAGAGGGCGGTGCGCGCACACGGAGGCGTATACAACCCCTTGCTATGTAGGAGATGAGATCAAGAATGCGCGCTTTGGGGATTCTTGTCTGCCAAGGTAGCGGCGCCGACAGCGAAAAGGCGTGGAATGGTTCCCTACTCCAGACTTTAAATACCTCTTCCCCATTTTCAAACTGCTGCGCTAGTTAGGTTCGAGGGTTTTTTCCTGCTTATTTCCACTGCGATGGTTCCAGTCACCCTCATTACCACTAGATGGCGGTACCTGCACTTAAATGCAACACGAAAGATTCGAGCCTGAGATTTAGAACAGCAGAGCACCTTTCTTCTTCGAAACACCAATGCAAACATGCTCACCCAAGAGAGAAGAGAGTCCAGGGCCCGCTTTAGGCGGTGCGACCTGTGCTGTGCGTCGCACCGGAAGGGGCCAAGCTCGAGAAGCCGCCATTGCGTGCCAGGCGGACGCCAGACAAGAGCAGCCTGCAGAGATTTTTGTATTCACAGAATTTTTCAGGGGATAACAAGACAAGAAAACTCTTGTGGTTACTGCGAGTGGTGGAGAGATCTCTTATTTGTCTTGTCTGAATTTTGACTCATCTGCAAGTAGCTTACAGGGTTAATGTTGCAGCATGCTCATCCCAGATCTGTATTTTATGTTGATAGCTCAGTGGGTTACTTCTGTTGTCACAGAGATACATTTGCTACTTTTAGTTCACAAGATACAATAATTTGAATATAATCAGTGACCTATTGACCAGCATCAAGGAGATGCATGCAAACTGCAAGGCATAGGTTTATAAACTTACTTTTTTCTCGCTCTTTAGTTTTAGAACTTAACTGCAATTTTTAAATATGTCTATACCTATTTAAACATTGCCAGTTTAATAAAATAATTGTGAACATTTTTGAGAAGGGGCCCTGATGATTTTTTTTTTTTTTTTTACCACTTGGGGCCAGTGGCATTAAAACGTTTGAAGAGCGCGGCTATTTAGGGTTTCTTTGGGGGCTAATATATTTTTAATAATAAAGATAATCACAACCACTAGATTATGTTTTTAAATCCTGAGTTTGTGGAGCAGATTTACTAACACTTTGCGCTGGGTTACCCGTCGCATAGTGTTATTTTGAGGTTTACTTTACCGTGGATATCCTGATTTGCGCTGTAAAGTAGCACTATGCTTTAATTTGCATCAAGAGTGCATACCATGGTTGATACATGCCCATGCAACTACCCATGTATTTTGTCGCAAATCCCTATCTACTAACATTAGTAGAAAGGGATTTGCATCAAATAAAGTATGCCTCCACAAGGGTGGTATCCCGGTGTACAAAAGTTTTATTTTCCATTGCAACCACCCATGAAGTTCAATGCTAATCCCTATATACTAATAATGGCAGAACGGGATTTGTGTCAAAAAGTATGTCTCCTCGAGGCTATGTAATGTTGGAGAAAAGTTGGAGAAGAGTTTTATTTTCTTCTAACTTTTCCAACTTTGCATGTGTGCTGAACTGTATTGGCACACATCCAAGTTGAGAAAAGTGGTACATTTTGCCAAAGCATAGTATTTTTATAATGGAAGGCTAGCCTTCCAGCAGGAAACCTATGCTTGATATCACCCACATGATTGCACCCAGGCTCAAGAGTGTGCATGTTGGTACAATGCAGTCTAAAGTGAGCCAGCACTCGGGCAGAGAGCAAGAACGCCATTTCTTATAAGATATGGCGGGAGTGCCGTAGAGTGCAGTTGCGTGTGGTGCAGTTGTGTAGAGTGAGGTGGCATTGAGTGGAGTGCAACTGTGTGGTGTAGAGTGAAGTTGCGTGGAGTGGCATAGAGTGGAGTGGCATTGCATGGATTGGCATACTGAATGGTGCTGCATGGAGTGGCATTGTGTAGAGTGGAGTGGCATAGAGTGGAGTGCAGTTGCCTTGAGTACAGTTGAGTGGAGTGACCTTGTGTGGAGAGGAGTTGCATAAAGCGGAGTGCAGTTGCATGGAGTGGTGCTGCAAGCAGTGGCTTGAGCAGAGTGGGGTGGCACCGAGTAGAGTGGGGTAGGGTTGTGTGGATTGGCATGGCGTTGATTGGAGTACAGTTGTGTGGAGTGGTGTTGCATAGAGCAGAGTGGCGCTGAGTGAAGCAGAGTGGCATTGCTTTGAGTGACGCTGCATGGAGTGGCATTGCTCAGAGTGGAGTGGTCACTAGCAAGCAGTAGGTTTTTGGTACTAAAAGTGAGGTTTAGGCTTTTCCAAAGAAACCTCACCTAGATAGTACCAAAAGTGATGGATGGAGTTCTCAAATAAATTGTATTTATTGGTAATTGCGCAGAGCCGCAGTTTAGGTGTATCTGCATAATTGATTGCTGTCTGGGGTAGCACAATGACCAACTATAATGGCCTAGAAACCAGTCAAAGTGATTATCAGAGTTTGAGTTGAATAAATTCCAACCACCACGTTCTGTTTTTCTCATTTTCAAAGGACATAACTACAAATCACAAGTCACAGAAGGCTGTGAGCATCATGCAACGCACAGCCATAAACTCATACCAATAATACTTCCTGCTAATTAAATATGAGGACTATTCTGCAGCGCATACTGCTAGGCTTATCATACCTTCATGTCACTCAGACAGCTTTTTTGGAGTCCTGGATACCTTGTATACTTTGATGGTTTTTCTACAAATGACCGAATAAAGATATATATGATGAGTCCTGGATACTTCTTTATCAAATTAGAGTATTCTGGAAGTTGAAGCCATGGTTCCGTTCACCTGATCTAATATGTCTGTTAATCTGTTCTTATTTTAAGTACAGACTACAACTCCCAAAGAGCAATGCGCTAACTGCTTAGACAGGCAGGAGTGACATGAAGCCACTTGACAACCAAGCTATACCACAGACCTCAAGATGCTACAATGTCTACCTGGGGAAAGCGCACCCAATCCTACATTTTTCCGTGCCATAAAAAAAAGCAATATGCAGCGGCCAGTGCTGGCGCTGCATCATAGTGCTTTTTATTTTAGGGTGAAAGAGCGGGACGGGGTAAGGGGTGGGGACATGGGCAAGCAAGAACAGAGGGGAGGGGGAAGGGGAAAGCAACATTGTAAACACGAAAAGCAACTAGCCACCAGTACTCATTTGTGCCTACATCACAGCACCCCAGTCCCTCCTTCCTTGGAGTGGCACAGTTGGGCTACATTTGGGCTATTTTTTGTTGAACCACAACAAAAGTTCTTTAATTAGAAATCACGTTGTAGGATCACTGTAAGGTACCATGCCATTAACAAGGAATTTGGCATCTACGTTCTGTATTCATTACATGACCACTTAAAACAAGTCAGGTGCAAACACCGCTAAGAAACCATGAAAGGCTATGTGTAGTTACTGAATGTGAGGGTATTCGGACTGGCAAGTGTCTCCTAATGGCATGATAGGAGTCACTGAGGTCCGCATGCAGGTGAAGAACTGATAATTGGCTGGCACCCAGTTCGCTACAAAAGACCCTTATGCAGCTGCTGCTCATTTTCTTCTGTAAACAGGTATGGGCCGCAATCTCACTGGCAGGCTTACTCAACTCACGAGTAGCTATGGGTATAATCGGAAACAGGTGGGGAGCACACCGTGCTCATAAAATAAAAGCTACACCGGTGCTCTGTTAATACAATGAAAGCTGTGCGGCTGCCACTAGCAGAAAACACACCACAATGGTAAAACGGAAAGTGGGTACATAGTTAACAAGCATTGAAAATGCAATAGGTCTCGCAATAGAATAGTTACACATTTTTCGTTTTGCAAATGGATGAGTGGTGTTGCGTGGATGAGTGGTGTTGCGTGGATGAGTGGCGTTGCGTGTGTGAGTGGCGTTGCGTGTGTGAGTGGCGTTGCGTGTGTGAGTGGCGTTGCGTGTGTGAGTGGCATAGCGTGTGTGAGTGGCGTAGCGTGTGTGAGTGGCGTAGCGTGTGTGAGTGGCGTTGCGTGTGTGAGTGGCATGCGTGTGTGAGTGGCGTTGCGTGTGTGAGTGGCGTTGCGTGTGTGAGTGGCGTTGCGTGTGTGAGTGGCGTTGCGTGTGTGAGTGGCGTTGCGTGGATAAGTGGGGTTGGAATGTAATAGGTCTCGCATTAGAAAAGTTCTAGTTATTGGTCTTGTAAATGACAATTTATTTATTTTTGCGTTGTTAAAATAGCTATATTGATGGCTTTGTCATTTACAAAGCCAATAGTTATAACATTTGCAAATGTGACACCTATAGCATTTGGAATGCAACATGTTTTGTATTTACGTGACTTATATGGCAGCTCTTGTCGTTATGCTACATCTCTAGATAGTTTTATCTTCCGCAAATGTGACACCTATTGTAACACAATATGTGTTGTGAGGGTGAGTGAGGGTGAAGGGTTGAGGGTGAGGTGTTGAGGGTGAGGTGTTGAGGGTGAGGGGTTGAGGGTGAGGGGTTGAGGGTGAGGGGTTGAGGGTGAGGGGTTGAGGGTGAGTGAGGGTGAGGGTGAGTGAGGGTGAGGGGTTGAGGGTGAGGGGTTGAGGGTGAGTGAGGGCGAGGCTGAGGTGTTGAGGGTGAGTGAGGGTGAGGAGTTGAGGGTGAGTGAGGGTGAGGGTGAGTGAGTGTGAATGGTTGAGGGTGAGTGAGGGTGAGGGTGAGGGGTTGAGGGTGAGTGAGAGTGAGGGTGAGGGTGAGGGTGAGTGAGGGTGAGGCTGAGGGGTTGAGGGTAAGTGAGGGTGAGTGAGAGTGAGGGTGAGTGAGGTGTTGAGGGTGAACGGTTGAGGGTGAGTGAGGGTGAGGTGTTGAGGGTGAGTGAGGGTGAGGGTGAGGTGTTGAGGGTGAGTGAGGGTGAGGCGTTGAGAGTGAGTGAGGGTGAGGCGTTGAGGGTGGGTGAGGGTGGGTGAGGGTGAGTGAGGGTGAGTGAGGGTGAGTGAGGGTGAGTGAGGGTGAGTGAGGGTGAGTGAGGGTGAGTGAGGGTGAGTGAGGGTGAGTGAGGGTGAGTGAGGGGTTGAGGGTGAGTGAGGGTGAGGGGTTGAGGGTGAGTGAGGGTGAGGGGTTGAGGCTGAGTGAGGGTGAGGGTGATTGAGGGTAAGGGGTTGAGGCTGAGTGAGGGTGAGGGTGAGGGTGAGGGGTTGAGGGTGAGTGAGGGTGAGGTGTTGAGGGTGAGTGAGGGTGAGGGTGAGTGTGGGTGAGGGAGGGTGAGGGTGAGTGAGGGTGAGGGTGAGTGAGGGTGAGTGAGGGTGAGTGAGTGTGAGTGAGGGTGGGGGTGAGTGAGTGTGAGTGAGGGTGAGTGAGGGTGAGGGGTTGAGGGTGGTTGAGGGGTTGAGGGTGAGTGAGGGTGAACGGTTGAGGGTGAGAGGGTGAAGGTGAGGGTGAGTGAGGCTGAGGGTGAGGGGTTGAGGGTGAGTGAGGGTGAGGGTGAGTGAGGGTGAGGGTCATTGAGGGTGAGTGAGGTTGAGGGGTTGAGGGTGAGTGAGGGTGACTGAGGGTGAGTGAGAGTGAGGGTGAGTGAGAGTGAGGGTGAGTGAGGTGTTGAGGGTGAGGGGATGAGGGTGAGTGAGGGGGAGGCTGAGGGGATGAGGGTGAGTGAGGGTGAGGGGTTGAGGGAGGGTGAGGCTGAGTGAGGGTGAGGGTGAGTGAGGGTGAGGGGTTGAGGGTGGGTGAGGGTGAGGGTGGGTGAGGGTGAGTGAGGGTGAGTGAGGGTGAGTGAGGGTGAGTGAGGGTGAGTGAGGGTGAGTGAGGGTGAGTGAGGGTGAGTGAGGGTGAGGGTGAGTGAGGGTTAGGGTGAGTGAGGGTTAGGGTGAGGGTGATTGAGGGTGAGGGGTTGAGGGTGAGTGAGGGTGAGGGTGAGTGAGGGTGAGGGTGATTGAGGGCGAGTGAGGGTGAGGGTGAGGGGTTGAGGGTGAGTGAGGGTGACTGAGGGTGAGTGAGGGTGAGTGAGTGAGGGTGGGGGTGAGTGAGGGTGAGTGAGTGTGAGTGAGGGTGAGTGAGTGTGAGTGAGGGTGAGTGAGGGTGAGGTGTTGAGGGTGGTTGAGGGGTTGAGGGTGAGTGAGGGTGAGGGGTTGAGGCTGAGTGAGGGTGAGGGGTTGAGGGTGAGTGATGGTGAGGGTGAGTGAGGGTGAGGGTGAGTGAGGGTGAGTGAGGGTGAGTGAGGGTGAGTGAGGGTGAGAGAGGGTGAGTGAGGGTGAGTGAGGGTGAGGGTGGGTGAGGGTGAGTGAGGGTGAGTGAGGGTTAGGGTGAGGGGTTGAGGGTGAGTGATGGTGAGGGGTTGAGGGTGAGTGAGGGTGAGGGTGATTGAGGGTGAGGGGTTGAGGGTGAGTGAGGGTGACTGAGGGTGAGTGAGGGTGAGTGAGTGTGAGTGAGGGTGGGGGTGAGTGAGGGTGAGTGAGTGTGAGTGAGGGTGAGGTGTTGAGGGTGGTTGAGGGGTTGAGGGTGAGTGAGGGTGAGGGGTTGAGGCTGAGTGAGGGTGAGGGGTTGAGGGTGAGTGATGGTGAGGGTGAGTGAGGGTGAGTGAGGGTGAGTGAGGGTGAGTGAGGGTGAGTGAGGGTGAGTGAGGGTGAGTGAGTGAGGGTGATTGAGGGTGGGTGAGGGTGAGTGAGGGTGAGGGTGGGTGAGGGTGAGTGAGGGTGAGTGAGGGTGAGGGTGAGTGAGGGTGAGTGAGGGTGAGTGAGGGTGAGGGGTTGAGGGTGAGTGAGGGTGAGGGGTTGAGGGTGAGTGAGGGTGAGGGGTTGAGGGTGAGTGAGGGTGAGGGGTTGAGGGTGGGTGAGGGGTTGAGGGTGAGTGATGGTGATGGTGAGGGTGAGTGCTGGTGATGGTGAGGGTGAGTGAGGGTGAGTGAGGGTGAGTGAGGGTGAGTGAGGGTGAGTGAGGGTGAGTGTGGGTGAGGGTGGGTGAGGGTGGGTGAGGGTGGGTGAGGGTGAGTGAGGGTGAGTGAGGGTGAGTGAGGGTTAGGGTGAGGGGTTGAGGGTGAGTGAGGGTGAGTGAGGGTGAGGGTGATTGAGGGCGAGTGAGGGTGAGGGTGAGGGGTTGAGGGTGAGTGAGGGTGACTGAGGGTGAGTGAGGGTGAGTGAGTGTGAGTGAGGGTGGGGGTGAGTGAGGGTGAGTGAGTGTGAGTGAGGGTGAGGTGTTGAGGGTGGTTGAGGGGTTGAGGGTGAGTGAGGGTGAGGGGTTGAGGCTGAGTGAGGGTGAGGGGTTGAGGGTGAGTGATGGTGAGGGTGAGTGAGGGTGAGTGAGGGTGAGTGAGGGTGAGGGTGAGTGAGGGTGAGTGAGGGTGAGTGAGTGAGGGTGATTGAGGGTGAGTGAGGGTGAGGGTGAGTGAGGGTGAGGGTGGGTGAGGGTGAGTGAGGGTGAGGGAGGGTGAGGGTGAGTGAGGGTGAGTGAGGGTGAGTGAGGGTGAGTGAGGGTGAGGGGTTGAGGGTGAGTGAGGGTGAGGGGTTGAGGGTGAGTGAGGGTGAGGGGTTGAGGGTGAGTGAGGGTGAGGGGTTGAGGGTGAGTGAGGGTGAGGGGTTGAGGGTGGGTGAGGGGTTGAGGGTGAGTGATGGTGATGGTGAGGGTGAGTGAGGGTGAGTGAGGGTGAGTGAGGGTGAGTGAGGGTGAGTGTGGGTGAGGGTGGGTGAGGGTGGGTGAGGGTGGGTGAGGGTGAGTGAGGGTGAGTGAGGGTGAGTGAGGGTTAGGGTGAGGGGTTGAGGGTGAGTGAGGGTGATTGAGGGTGAGGGGTTGAGGGTGAGTGAGGGTGAGGGAGGGTGAGGGTGATTGAGGGCGAGTGAGGGTGAGGGTGAGGGGTTGAGGGTGAGTGAGGGTGACTGAGGGTGAGAGGGTGAGTGAGTGTGAGTGAGGGTGAGTGTGAGTGTGAGTGAGGGTGGGGGTGAGTGAGGGTGAGTGAGTGTGAGTGAGGGTGAGTGAGGGTGAGGTGTTGAGGGTGGTTGAGGGGTTGAGGGTGAGTGAGGGTGAGGGGTTGAGGCTGAGTGAGGGTGAGGGGTTGAGGGTGAGTGATGGTGAGGGTGAGTGAGGGTGAGTGAGGGTGAGGGTGAGTGAGGGGTTGAGGGTGAGTGAGGGGTTGAGGGTGAGTGAGGGTGAGGGGTTGAGGCTGAGTGAGGGTGAGGGTGATTGAGGGTAAGGGGTTGAGGCTGAGTGAGGGTGAGGGTGAGGGTGAGGGGTTGAGGGTGAGTGAGGGTGAGGTGTTGAGGGTGAGTGAGGGTGAGGGTGAGTGTGGGTGAGGCAGGGTGAGGGTGAGTGAGTGTGAGTGAGTGAGGGTGGGGGTGAGTGAGGGTGAGTGAGTGTGAGTGAGGGTGAGTGAGGGTGAGGGGTTGAGGGTGGTTGAGGGGTTGAGGGTGGTTGAGGGGTTGAGGGTGAAGGGTTGAGGGTGAGAGGGTGAAGGTGAGGGTGAGTGAGGCTGAGGGTGAGGGGTTGAGGGTGAGTGAGGGTGAGGGTGATTGAGGGGTGAGGGGTTGAGGGTGAGTGAGGGTGAGGGTGGGTGAGGGTCATTGAGGGTGAGTGAGGTTGAGGGGTTGAGGGTGAGTGAGGGTGACTGAGGGTGAGTGAGAGTGAGGGTGAGTGAGGGTGAGTGAGGGTTAGGGTGAGGGGTTGAGGGTGAGTGAGAGTGAGGGTGAGTGAGGTGTTGAGGGTGAGGGGTTGAGGGTGGGTGAGGGGGAGGCTGAGGGGATGAGGCCGAGTGAGGGTGAGGGGTTGAGGGAGGGTGAGGCTGAGTGAGGGTGAGGGTGAGTGAGGGTGAGGGGTTGAGGGTGAGTGAGGGTGAGGGTGAGTGAGGGTGAGTGAGGGTGAGTGAGGGTGAGGGTGAGTGAGGGTGAGTGAGGGTTAGGGTGAGGGGTTGAGGGTGAGTGAGGGTGAGGGTGATTGAGGGTGAGGGGTTGAGGGTGAGTGAGGGTGAGGGTGAGTGAGGGTGAGGGTGAGTGAGGGTGAGGGTGATTGAGGGCGAGTGAGGGTGAGGGTGAGCGGTTGAGGGTGAGTGAGGGTGACTGAGGGTGACTGAGGGTGAGTGAGGGTGAGTGAGGGTGAGTGAGTGAGGGTGGGGGTGAGTGAGGGTGAGTGAGTGTGAGTGAGGGTGAGTGAGGGTGAGGTGTTGAGGGTGGTTGAGGGGTTGAGGGTGAGTGAGGGTGAGGGGTTGAGGCTGAGTGAGGGTGAGGGGTTGAGGGTGAGTGATGGTGAGGGTGAGTGAGGGTGAGTGAGGGTGAGTGAGGGTGAGTGAGGGTGAGTGAGGGTGAGTGAGGGTGAGTGAGGGTGAGTGAGGGTGAGTGAGGGTGAGTGAGGGTGAGTGAGGGTGATTGAGGGTGAGTGAGGGTGAGGGTGAGTGAGGGTGAGTGAGGGTGAGGGTGAGTGAGGGTGAGTGAGGGTGAGTGAGGGTGAGGGTGAGTGAGGGTTAGGGTGAGGGGTTGATGGTGAGTGAGGGTGAGGGTGATTGAGGGTGAGGGGTTGAGGGTGAGTGAGGGTGAGTGAGGGTGAGGGTGATTGAGGGCGAGTGAGGGTGAGGGTGAGGGGTTGAGGGTGAGTGAGGGTGACTGAGGGTGAGTGAGGGTGAGTGAGTGTGAGTGAGGGTGGGGGTGAGTGAGGGTGGGGGTGAGTGTGAGTGAGGGTGAGTGAGGGTGAGGTGTTGAGGGTGGTTGAGGGGTTGAGGGTGAGTGAGGGTGAGTGAGTGAGGGTGAGGGTGAGTGAGGGTGAGTGAGGGTGAGTGAGGGTGAGTGAGGGTGAGTGAGGGTGATTGAGGGTGAGTGAGGGTGAGTGAGGGTGATTGAGGGTGATTGAGGGTGAGTGAGGGTGAGTGAGGGTGAGGGTGAGTGAGGGTGAGTGAGGGTGAGTGAGGGTGAGTGAGGGGTTGTGAGGGGAGTGAGGGTGAGTGAGGGTGAGGGGTTGAGGGTGAGTGAGGGTGAGGGGTTGAGGGTGAGTGAGGGTGAGGGGTTGAGGCTGAGTGAGGGTGAGGGGTTGAGGGTGAGTAATGGTGAGGGTGAGTGAGGGTGAGTGAGGGTGAGTGAGGGTGAGTGAGGGTGAGGGTGAGTGAGGGTGAGTGAGGGTGAGTGAGGGTGATTGAGGGTGAGTGAGGGTGAGGGTGGGTGAGGATGAGTGAGGGTGAGTGAGGGTGAGGGTGAGTGAGGGTTAGGGTGAGGGGTTGAGGGTGAGAGGGTGAAGGTGAGGGTGAGTGAGGCTGAGGGTGAGGGGTTGAGGGTGAGTGAGGGTGAGGGTGATTGAGGGTGAGGGGTTGAGGGTGAGTGAGGGTGAGGGTGGGTGAGGGTCATTGAGGGTGAGTGAGGTTGAGGGGTTGAGGGTGAGTGAGGGTGACTGAGGGTGAGTGAGAGTGAGGGTGAGTGAGGGTGAGTGAGGGTTAGGGTGAGGGGTTGAGGGTGAGTGAGAGTGAGGGTGAGTGAGGTGTTGAGGGTGAGGGGTTGAGGGTGGGTGAGGGGGAGGCTGAGGGGATGAGGGTGAGTGAGGGTGAGGGGTTGAGGGAGGGTGAGGCTGAGTGAGGGTGAGGGTGAGTGAGGGTGAGGGGTTGAGGGTGAGTGAGGGTGAGGGTGAGTGAGGGTGAGTGAGGGTGAGTGAGGGTGAGTGAGGGTGAGGGTGAGTGAGGGTTAGGGTGAGGGGTTGAGGGTGAGTGAGGGTGAGGGTGATTGAGGGTGAGGGGTTGAGGGTGAGTGAGGGTGAGGGTGAGGGTGATTGAGGGCGAGTGAGGGTGAGGGTGAGGGTGAGTGAGGGTGATTGAGGGTGACTGAGGGTGAGTGAGGGTGAGGGTGGGTGAGTGAGGGTGAGTGAGGGTGAGTGAGGGTGAGTGAGGGGTTGTGAGGGTGAGTGAGGGTGAGGGGTTGAGGGTGAGTGAGGGTGAGGGTGATTGAGGGCGAGTGAGGGTGAGGGTGAGGGGTTGAGGGTGAGTGAGGGTGACTGAGGGTGAGAGGGTGAGTGAGTGTGAGTGAGGGTGAGTGAGGGTGGGGGTGAGTGAGGGTGAGTGAGGGTGAGTGAGGGTGAGGTGTTGAGGGTGGTTGAGGGGTTGAGGGTGAGTGAGGGTGAGGGGTTGAGGGTGGTTGAGGGTGAGTGAGGGTGAGGGGTTGAGGCTGAGTGAGGGTGAGGGGTTGAGGGTGAGTGATGGTGAGGGTGAGTGAGGGTGAGTGAGGGTGAGTGAGGGTGATTGAGGGTGAGTGAGGGTGAGGGTGATTGAGGGTGAGTGAGGGTGAGTGAGGGTGAGGGTGATTGAGGGCGAGTGAGGGTGAGGGTGAGGGGTTGAGGGTGAGTGATGGTGAGGGTGAGTGAGGGTGAGTGAGGGTGAGTGAGGGTGAGTGAGGGTGAGTGAGGGTGAGTGAGGGTGATTGAGGGTGATTGAGGGTGATTGAGGGTGATTGAGGGTGGGTGAGGGTGGGTGAGTGAGGGTGAGTGAGGGTGAGGGTGGGTGAGGGTTAGAGTGAGGGTGAGGGTGATTGAGGGTGAGGGTGATTGAGGGTGAGGGGTTGAGGGTGAGTGAGGGTGAGGGTGAGTGAGGGTGAGGGTGATTGAGGGCGAGTGAGGGTGAGGGTGAGGGGTTGAGGGTGACTGAGGGTGAGTGAGGGTGGGGGTGAGTGAGGGTGAGTGAGGGTGAGTGAGGGTGAGGGGTTGAGGCTGAGTGAGGGTGAGGGGTTGAGGGTGAGTGATGGTGAGGGTGAGTGAGGGTGAGTGAGGGTGAGTGAGGGTGAGTGAGGGTGAGTGAGGGTGATTGAGGGTGAGTGAGGGTGAGGGTGATTGAGGGTGAGTGAGGGTGATTGAGGGTGAGTGAGGGTGAGGGTGAGTGAGGGTGAGGGTGATTGAGGGCGAGTGAGGGTGAGGGGTTGAGGGTGAGTGATGGTGAGGGTGAGTGAGGGTGAGTGAGGGTGAGTGAGGGTGAGTGAGGGTGAGTGAGGGTGAGTGAGGGTGAGTGAGGGTGAGTGAGGGTGAGTGAGGGTGATTGAGGGTGATTGAGGGTGATTGAGGGTGGGTGAGGGTGGGTGAGTGAGGGTGAGTGAGGGTGAGGGTGGGTGAGGGTTAGAGTGAGGGTGAGGGTGATTGAGGGTGAGGGGTTGAGGGTGAGTGAGGGTGAGGGTGAGGGTGAGTGAGGGTGATTGAGGGCGAGTGAGGGTGAGGTGTTGAGGGTGGTTGAGGGGTTGAGGGTGAGTGAGGGTGAGGGGTTGAGGCTGAGTGAGGGTGAGGGGTTGAGGGTGAGTGATGGTGAGGGTGAGCGAGGGTGAGTGAGTGAGGGTGAGGGTGAGTGAGGGTGAGTGAGGGTGAGTGAGGGTGAGTGAGGGTGATTGAGGGTGAGTGAGGGTGAGTGAGGGTGAGGGTGGGTGAGGGTGAGTGAGGGTGAGTGAGGGTGAGTGAGGGTGAGTGAGGGTGAGTGAGGGGTTGTGAGGGTGAGTGAGGGTGAGGGGTTGAGGGTGAGTGAGGGTGAGTGAGGGTGAGTGAGGGTGAGGGTGAGTGAGGGTGAGTGAGGGTGAGTGAGGGTGAGTGAGGGTGAGTGAGGGTGAGTGAGGGTGAGGGTGAGGGTGAGTGAGGGTGATTGAGGGCGAGTGAGGGTGAGGTGTTGAGGGTGGTTGAGGGGTTGAGGGTGAGTGAGGGTGAGGGGTTGAGGCTGAGTGAGGGTGAGGGGTTGAGGGTGAGTGATGGTGAGGGTGAGTGAGGGTGAGTGAGTGAGGGTGAGGGTGAGTGAGGGTGAGTGAGGGTGAGTGAGGGTGAGTGAGGGTGATTGAGGGTGAGTGAGGGTGAGTGAGGGTGAGGGTGGGTGAGGGTGAGTGAGGGTGAGTGAGGGTGAGTGAGGGTGAGTGAGGGTGAGTGAGGGTGAGGGGTTGAGGGTGAGTGAGGGTGAGTGAGGGTGAGGGTGAGTGAGGGTGAGTGAGGGTGAGTGAGGGTGAGTGAGGGTGAGTGAGGGTGAGTGAGGGTGAGGGTGAGTGAGGGTGAGTGAGGGTGAGTGAGGGTGAGTGAGGGTGAGTGAGGGTGAGTGAGGGTGAGTGAGGGTGAGTGAGGGTGAGTGAGTGAGGGTGAGGGTGAGTGAGGGTGAGTGAGGGTGAGGGTGAGTGAGGGTGAGTGAGGGTGAGTGAGGGTGAGTGAGGGTGAGTGAGGGTGAGTGAGGGTGAGTGAGGGTGAGTGAGGGTGAGGGTGGGTGAGGATGAGTGAGGGTGAGTGAGGGTGAGGGTGAGTGAGGGTTAGGGTGAGGGGTTGAGGGTGAGAGGGTGAAGGTGAGGGTGAGTGAGGCTGAGGGTGAGGGGTTGAGGGTGAGTGAGGGTGAGGGTGATTGAGGGTGAGGGGTTGAGGGTGAGTGAGGGTGAGGGTGGGTGAGGGTCATTGAGGGTGAGTGAGGTTGAGGGGTTGAGGGTGAGTGAGGGTGACTGAGGGTGAGTGAGAGTGAGGGTGAGTGAGGGTGAGTGAGGGTTAGGGTGAGGGGTTGAGGGTGAGTGAGAGTGAGGGTGAGTGAGGTGTTGAGGGTGAGGGGTTGAGGGTGGGTGAGGGGGAGGCTGAGGGGATGAGGGTGAGTGAGGGTGAGGGGTTGAGGGAGGGTGAGGCTGAGTGAGGGTGAGGGTGAGTGAGGGTGAGGGGTTGAGGGTGAGTGAGGGTGAGGGTGAGTGAGGGTGAGTGAGGGTGAGTGAGGGTGAGTGAGGGTGAGGGTGAGGGTTAGGGTGAGGGGTTGAGGGTGAGTGAGGGTGAGGGTGATTGAGGGTGAGGGGTTGAGGGTGAGTGAGGGTGAGGGTGAGTGAGGGTGAGGGTGATTGAGGGCGAGTGAGGGTGAGGGTGAGGGTGAGTGAGGGTGATTGAGGGTGACTGAGGGTGAGTGAGGGTGAGGGTGGGTGAGGGTGAGTGAGGGTGAGTGAGGGTGAGTGAGGGTGAGTGAGGGGTTGTGAGGGTGAGTGAGGGTGAGGGGTTGAGGGTGAGTGAGGGTGAGGGTGATTGAGGGCGAGTGAGGGTGAGGGTGAGGGGTTGAGGGTGAGTGAGGGTGACTGAGGGTGAGAGGGTGAGTGAGTGTGAGTGAGGGTGAGTGAGGGTGGGGGTGAGTGAGGGTGAGTGAGGGTGAGTGAGGGTGAGGTGTTGAGGGTGGTTGAGGGGTTGAGGGTGAGTGAGGGTGAGGGGTTGAGGGTGGTTGAGGGTGAGTGAGGGTGAGGGGTTGAGGCTGAGTGAGGGTGAGGGGTTGAGGGTGAGTGATGGTGAGGGTGAGTGAGGGTGAGTGAGGGTGAGTGAGGGTGAGGGTGAGTGAGGGTGAGTGAGGGTGATTGAGGGTGAGTGAGGGTGAGGGTGATTGAGGGTGATTGAGGGTGAGTGAGGGTGAGGGTGATTGAGGGTGGGTGAGGGTGATTGAGGGCGAGTGAGGGTGAGGGTGAGGGGTTGAGGGTGAGTGATGGTGAGGGTGAGTGAGGGTGAGTGAGGGTGAGTGAGGGTGAGTGAGGGTGAGTGAGGGTGATTGAGGGTGATTGAGGGTGATTGAGGGTGGGTGAGGGTGGGTGAGGGTGGGTGAGTGAGGGTGAGTGAGGGTGAGGGTGGGTGAGGGTTAGAGTGAGGGTGAGGGTGATTGAGGGTGAGGGTGATTGAGGGTGAGGGGTTGAGGGTGAGTGAGGGTGAGGGTGAGTGAGGGTGAGGGTGATTGAGGGCGAGTGAGGGTGAGGGGTTGAGGGTGACTGAGGGTGACTGAGGGTGAGTGAGGGTGAGTGAGTGTGAGTGAGGGTGGGGGTGAGTGAGGGTGAGTGAGTGTGAGGGTGAGGTGTTGAGGGTGGTTGAGGGGTTGAGGGTGAGTGAGGGTGAGGGGTTGAGGCTGAGTGAGGGTGAGGGGTTGAGGGTGAGTGATGGTGAGGGTGAGTGAGGGTGAGTGAGGGTGAGTGAGGGTGAGTGAGGGTGAGGGTGATTGAGGGTGAGTGAGGGTGAGGGTGAGTGAGGGTGAGGGGTTGAGGGTGAGTGAGGGTGAGTGAGGGTGAGGGTGATTGAGGGTGAGTGAGGGTGAGGGTGAGTGAGGGTGAGGGTGAGTGAGGGTGAGTGAGGGTGAGGGTGAGTGAGGGTGAGGGTGAGTGAGGGTGAGGGTGAGTGAGGGTGAGTGAGTGTGAGTGAGGGTGGGGGTGAGTGAGGGTGAGTGAGTGTGAGTGAGGGTGAGGTGTTGAGGGTGGTTGAGGGTGAGTGAGGGTGAGGGGTTGAGGCTGAGTGAGGGTGAGGGGTTGAGGGTGAGTGATGGTGAGGGTGAGTGAGGGTGAGTGAGGGTGAGTGAGGGTGAGTGAGGGTGATTGAGGGTGAGTGAGGGTGAGGGTGATTGAGGGTGAGTGAGGGTGAGTGAGGGTGAGGGTGATTGAGGGCGAGTGAGGGTGAGGGGTTGAGGGTGAGTGAGGGTGACTGAGGGTGAGTGAGGGTGAGGTGTTGAGGGTGGTTGAGGGGTTGAGGGTGAGTGAGGGTGAGGGGTTGAGGCTGAGTGAGGGTGAGGGGTTGAGGGTGAGTGAGGGTGAGGGGTTGAGGGTGAGTGATGGTGAGGGTGAGTGAGGGTGAGGGTGAGTGAGGGTGAGTGAGGGTGAGGGTGAGTGAGGGTGATTGAGGGTGAGTGAGGGTGAGGGTGATTGAGGGTGAGTGAGGGTGAGTGAGGGTGAGGGTGATTGAGGGCGAGTGAGGGTGAGGGTGATTGAGGGTGAGTGAGGGTGAGGGTGAGTGAGGGTGAGGGTGAGGGTGAGTGAGTGTGAGTGAGGGTGGGGGTGAGTGAGGGTGAGTGAGTGTGAGTGAGGGTGAGTGAGGGTGAGGTGTTGAGGGTGGTTGAGGGTGAGTGAGGGTGAGGGGTTGAGGCTGAGTGAGGGTGAGGGGTTGAGGGTGAGTGATGGTGAGGGTGAGTGAGGGTGAGTGAGGGTGAGTGAGTGAGGGTGAGGGTGAGTGAGGGTGAGGTGTTGAGGGTGGTTGAGGGGTTGAGGGTGAGTGAGGGTGAGGGGTTGAGGCTGAGTGAGGGGTTGAGGGTGAGTGATGGTGAGGGTGAGTGAGGGTGAGGGTGAGTGAGGGTGAGTGAGGGTGAGTGAGTGAGGGTGAGGGTGAGTGAGGGTGAGTGAGGGTGAGTGAGGGTGGGTGAGGGTGAGTGAGGGTGGGTGAGGGTGAGTGAGGGTGAGTGAGGGTGAGTGAGGGTGAGTGAGGGTGAGTGAGGGTGAGGGGTTGAGGGTGAGTGAGGGTGAGGGGTTGAGGGTGAGTGAGGGTGAGGGGTTGAGGCTGAGTGAGGGTGAGGGGTTGAGGGTGAGTGAGGGTGAGTGAGGGTGAGTGAGGGTGAGTGAGGGTGAGGGTGAGTGAGGGTGAGTGAGGGTGAGTGAGGGTGAGTGAGGGTGATTGAGGGTGAGTGAGGGTGAGGGTGGGTGAGGGTGAGTGAGGGTGAGTGAGGGTGAGGGTGAGTGAGGGTTAGGGTGAGGGGTTGAGGGTGAGTGAGGGTGAGGGTGATTGAGGGTGAGGGGTTGAGGGTGAGTGAGGGTGAGGGAGGGTGAGGGTGAGTGAGGGTGAGGGTGATTGAGGGAGGGTGAGGGTGAGGGGTTGAGGGTGAGTGAGGGTGACTGAGGGTGAGAGGGTGAGTGAGTGTGAGTGAGGGTGAGTGAGGGTGGGGGTGAGTGAGGGTGAGTGAGTGTGAGTGAGGGTGAGTGAGGGTGAGGTGTTGAGGGTGGTTGAGGGGTTGAGGGTGAGTGAGGGTGAGGGGTTGAGGCTGAGTGAGGGTGAGGGGTTGAGGGTGAGTGATGGTGAGGGTGAGTGAGGGTGAGTGAGGGTGAGGGTGAGTGAGGGTGAGTGAGGGTGAGTGAGGGTGATTGAGGGTGAGTGAGGGTGAGGGTGGGTGAGGGTGAGTGAGGGTGAGTGAGGGTGAGTGAGGGTGAGGGTGGGTGAGGGTTAGGGTGAGGGGTTGAGGGTGAGTGAGGGTGAGGGTGATTGAGGGTGAGGGGTTGAGGGTGAGTGAGGGTGAGGGTGAGTGAGGGTGAGGGTGATTGAGGGCGAGTGAGGGTGAGGGTGAGGGGTTGAGGGTGAGTGAGGGTGAGTGAGGGTGACTGAGGGTGAGTGAGTGTGAGTGAGGGTGGGGGTGAGTGAGGGTGAGTGAGTGTGAGTGAGGGTGAGGTGTTGAGGGTGGTTGAGGGGTTGAGGGTGAGTGAGGGTGAGGGGTTGAGGCTGAGTGAGGGTGAGGGGTTGAGGGTGAGTGATGGTGAGGGTGAGTGAGGGTGAGTGAGGGTGAGTGAGGGTGAGGGTGATTGAGGGTGATTGAGGGTGAGTGAGGGTGAGTGAGGGTGAGTGAGGGTGAGTGAGGGTGAGGGTGAGTGAGGGTGAGTGAGGGTGAGGGGTTGAGGGTGAGTGAGGGTGAGGGTGATTGAGGGTGAGTGAGGGTGAGGGTGATTGAGGGTGAGTGAGGGTGAGGGTGAGTGAGGGTGAGGGTGAGTGAGTGTGAGTGAGGGTGGGGGTGAGTGAGGGTGAGTGAGTGTGAGTGAGGGTGAGTGAGGATGAGGTGTTGAGGGTGGTTGAGGGTGAGTGAGGGTGAGGGGTTGAGGCTGAGTGAGGGTGAGGGGTTATGGTGAGGGTGAGTGAGGGTGAGTGAGGGTGAGGGTGAGTGAGGGTGATTGAGGGTGAGTGAGGGTGAGGGTGATTGAGGGTGAGTGAGGGTGAGGGTGGGTGAGGGTGAGTGAGGGTGAGTGAGGGTGAGGGTGGGTGAGGGTGAGTGAGGGTGAGTGAGGGTGAGTGAGGGTGAGTGAGGGTGAGGGTGTGAGGGTGAGTGAGGGTGAGGGTGAGGGAGGGTGAGGGTGAGGGAGGGTGAGGGTGAGGGAGGGTGAGTGAGGGCAAGGGTGTGATGCGAAAGCACAACATCTGAATCCCTGAGCTTGTGTTTGAATAGAAGATTGGAATACATTCTGAATGGCGTGCACTGTTAAAGCTTACCAACGGCCGGTGCCATGCTCTGCTAATAAGAATTAAGCTGCAAAAGCGCCTCACTCATGAGCCTGCACACTTCATTTCAAAGCAATATAAAGATGACTTGTTCCCGAGAATGTTTTATGGCTGCCTCGTTGTCGCTCTTGTACTCATCCGACCTTATTAATGTGTCTGGTATTAACAAAATAATTTTCTTTTTGCCGATCTTGCTTTATTGCTTTCCAAATTTAGAAAAAAAAAAAGAAACGATAACGAGCTGGCAAACAGGCTAACACACTCGTCAAGCCAAGTTGTTTTTATTGCTCATCACAAAGGAATCAAAATGCGCTCCGAGCACTTTCAATGCAGGTTTCCGTGATTGCCCGAGACAGCGTTTGCCCAACAATGTCACAGAGGTCAGGCGAGAAATAAAATATGATATGCTTTTTTCAAGAAAGCACAACATCTGAATGCAGTGTCCGCGGTGTAAGAAGAGCCCTGGGGGAGGGAGCGAAAGGGATGCACTTGCAGAACAAAGGCAGACCTTCTGCTAATTGACTGAAAAATTAGCCCGGCCCCCTGTGGGAAGCACGCAGGCCAGCAGCAGATGGAGACACTTCGGACACTGTTGCAAGCCAGGCTCCCCACAACCTGCTGTGAAGCTGCCCGCAATTAAGGGTCACAACACTTTCTTGTTTAACAGAACACAAGCAAGATGAGAAAAATAACAAGCATTGACCGCCAGTACCACTCATTTTTAGCCAGCAGCCCTTTTGTCATCAGACTTTCACCTTGAGCAGGAAAGAGGAAATCATTAAATAGAACAAGGGAGGAGAGAAGGAAAGGTGACAGAGAACTGCTGGAGGAGCAAAGAGGAGAAAAGAAATGCACACGGCGGGCAGGGGAGGGGGCGGAGCGGGGAGAGCGGCATGTGGGTGTGAAGAAGCCGGGGCCTTTGAAGTGAAGCTAAGCTTCACTTCAAAAGGTGTCGGAGGAATGCGGCTGAGGGAACAGACGGCGATTGCGGCTGAGGGAACTGATGTGCACGCGCTTTTAAGCTCAATGCTCATGCGCATTGAGCTTAAAAGTCACGGGCACTGCAAGGAATCGCCACGATTCCTTGCAACTTGGTTAAAGACTGTTTAAGCCGCAATAGGCTCGCAAGCTCGATGCGCATGCGCATCGACAGGCGAGACCTAAAAAGCGTGCAGCCTCCAAAGTGAAACAATAATTAAACCTGTGATGCAAATGCCGTCCAAAACATGAAGAGTGGCATCAGTGTAGAGGGCGCTTTGCTGATACAGAAACTGAGGCAAACAAGAAAAAAAATAGCGAGCAGTAAGGAACCCATATACAAAATAGAGTAACAGGGGCCTTCTCCAGGGAGGGTCCGAAATACCAAAAGGTGGGTCTAATTAGGCATTTATGAAGGGCATGAATAGGAATGAATGGAAAAGATGAGGTGCATCAAGCCAACACTCTAGATACAGCATGCCTCGAAGCACATGCGCTGCCTAGGATCAAGAGAAAAATCGTAGCTGTGTCATGCCATCATGTGTGTGCATGAATGGTGATGCATACATTGATATAGGTCATACCGCTCAGCCATCGTAGCATCAAGACACATAGGCTGCACCACTAGAATTGTGTGGCAAGGAAAACCAAATTATGCAGCAGGGTTGACTAAATTATGTGGCAAGGAAAGGCACATTATGCAGCATAATGCGGCACACTTTGTGATAGCATTATTTCATATTTTGTCATTTTTACTCATTGCAACATTGTCTGGGCAACGATTTCACCTCAAATGTACCTATTTAACAACTAAATGCCACAATAAGCTACTAAAGATGATTCTGCTGGGAGTAACACTGGGATGGAAGAGGCCCGACCTGAGACTTTACGATTATCCTTGAGCATCCTTGATGACACCATTTTGGATGACACCCTGGCTGGTATCCTTGAAGATAGCCCTATAGTTGATAGGTCGGGAGCTGGTAGTCTAGGAAGTTTAGCTGGTGGGGATGAACCCTTAGTTTACGCCCTGACAAATGTTATCAAAACCTTACTTGCTCCCCTAGAAGATAGGCTTCATGGAATAGAAAAAAAGCTCCAGGAACTACATAAGGACCTAAGACCCCTTGCTAATAGGGCAACACACGCAACTGCCCCAGCTAGTACCTCCCAGCCAGTGAACAAACGTTTAGCAGTGGCAAAAAATAATACACCCAAGACCCCACTGCCGAACCGCCCCACCCCTGAGTGCAAAAAAGGGAGTGTTCAGCCCCACGCACTAGCTGAGTCTACTAACCAAACAAAGCCGATTAGACTCGCTGCCCCCACCCCAAACAAGGATCTAACTCACCCTGCAAAGAGCCAGAAACGCCGAAATATTAACCTACCGCCAGATGCCTGTCGCTATGTGATCGTTTTGACAGGGGTACCGGAATTTTCCCCGTCATTCTTAGAACCTTTCCGGGTGCTTAATAACAAGGTATGTCACTGGCTAGCTAACAACCATCCACTACCACCTAACACCTGTAGTAACATTTTAATGGTCGAGAGAGCACCTAGGGTGGGTCCCAATAGAAAAGCATTGCAGGGGGATTGTGTTGTAGTGACATTTGAGGATCCCCGAACTGTGGAGCACATTTGCATGGGGAAACCTGGAACTAACGGCACTTCGGTGGTGGCTAGACCATTGTCCTATTTTTACATGCCCGAGGAGCAGCTGGATAATGGTTGGAGTTGGATGAGGGACACCAATTATGTCCGGGGAGGGAGGAGGCATGAGGTGCGTAGGGACTTGAATTGCTTTACCCAAGGTGGTGGAGGAGCGGAAGGATGGAACTTGATACAGCGCAGAGGAGGGAGGCCCAAGTACGGTGGTAATCAGTGTAGTGATGAATGGTATGGCCCCCAATTTATCCCACCCCTTATCCCTTTTGTTACAATCGGTACAGTGCACTGGGGGATGTCGATTGACTCCTGGAATCCCCACGAGTCTCCCGGCCTTCTATAGTTCCAACCCCGATTACGGAAATCATAGCCAGAAGTCCACATAGGTTAATTGTGGACTGTGGTAACCCACCACCAGTGCCCCCTTTTTTGGTAAGCGGGGATGATAATCCCAAGGCCCAGGGTACTGACCACACCTTGTGTGTGAGAACTGAGGTGGACCACCCTGCCCCGCTGGATACTAGCAATTTTGGGCACAAGGAACTAATAGCTTTTGTTAATCCCAGCTCTCCGTCCCCCATCGATGGTCATGGCAATGAACCTGTTACACCATATACCAACGGCCAGAGTAGCCATTTGAGCGTCATCTCTTGGAATGTCTCAGGTCTTGGGAATAAAACAGCACTTACCGACTGGAATGAACTAAATGGAAGGTATGACCTGTGTATCTTCCAAGAAACATGGTGTCTGGAACCGGTGTATAAGCCTGGCTATTCTACTTTCCATGTCTCAGCTATTTCCTCCAGACGGGGGCGCCCAATACCTCCAACGATATGATGAGGTTAACGATCCGTGTTCCCCAAGCCCCAGTGACTTTGGAAGTCTTTAATATCTATGCTAGAGGTATACCAGGGGGTGGTAAGTCCCCAACTATTGCCCTACTTGCAGACTCACTTTGTAACTGTTCCCCAGATACTTTACCGTTAATTGCTGGCGACTTTAATTGCACCTTCGAACCGTTGGCCGCTGACGGTGCAATAGGTTTATCTGAGGAAGATGCGAGATGGGGAATCCCGCAATCGACGACTGTGCCAATTAAAAATTGGACACCTGTCATTATCCAAATGAACACCTTGGTGTTGGAGCACGCTCTGGTAGCAGTGAATGGGCGCACGCCTTCTGATATTTCTGGTGCTTGTACCTATAACAGGGTTAGTTGCCCCAGTAGAATAGACTACATTTTGGTTGATAAGAGACTGTGGAGATATGTGTCAGATATGGCAGTTATTCCATCTATCCATAGTGACCATAACCCACTATCCCTTAGCTTGTGCAACCTGAGAACTGCGGGGAATTCCCTGCTCAATAATAGATTAACAATGGCGACTAGAGAATTAGTACCCTCGAATTGTAAAAGATTCATTAAATGGCATAAATTTGCCATTAACGAGCAAAAGACTAATGCCCTGGGGGAGATCGTAAGAGATCAGACCGAGAAGCTTTTTGCACTCTGTACTGATGATCCAGGTTCTGTCCAGGTTAACACGGTCTACGTGGAGACAATTGACAAGATGGCCGCTCTCTTCCTTGACGGACGTGGGGCAAGTCAATTGAAGCGTAGGAAGCCCACAGCTAGGTGGTATAACCATGAATGCAGAGGGGCTAAGTCCAAATTGATTTGTGCCATCAAAACCAGAGATCCAACCGAGGTTCGTTTAGCCCGAGCTGTGTATAGGCGCGCACTAGTAGTGGCAAAGAGGGCTTGGGATCATTCCCACTGGGAAGAGCTAAAACTGGCTAGCCAGAACAGGAACGGTGAACGATTCTGGGCTTTAGTAAGAAAAACTAATGATGATGGCTTAGATCTATTACCTAATCATATCACGGACAGGGAATGGTTCGACCACTTTAGGAGACTGTACGCCGGGGTAGGGGCTCCCGAGAATAGCGAACCGTTAGCAGAATGTATATTACCCCTGTACGATACAACCTTATTTACTGATCCTATAGGGCAGACCGAGGTGGAGTCTGCGATCAGCAAAATTGGCCCAGGCAAGGCACCGGGCCAGGATGGCATTCCCGGCGATCTGTTCCGTGCCAGCCTTAAGCAATGGGCCAAGTTCTTTTCCCTCTTGACTAATGCCCTCCTCCTTGGTTCTCCAGTCCCAAGCTCATGGAAGGGGGCTGAAGTGATACCTATTTATAAGAAGGGGCCAAGGGGCGACCCTGCCAACTATCGTCCGATCAGCTTGATCGATGCTGGTCAGAAGGTGGTTGGCAGAGTCCTTCTGGAAAGGATCCTCTCTTGGGCAGAGGAGAACAACATTATCTCCCCCTTCCAGGCAGGTTTTATGGCTTGTACAAGCACTGTAGATCAGGCTTTCAGGCTGTTATTACTCCATTAGAAGACAGTCTTGATCGGTAAGGGCAGTTTGTACTTGGCCTTTATCGATTTGAAGACCGCGTTCGACCTGGTCTCCCGAGGGCGCCTGTGGGCAGTTCTGCATGAGATGGGGTTTCCTCTGCCCATTCTGAACCTGTTGGCCCGCATCCATGATGGAACGTATGCATGCATCCGGTGGGGCACGCAGGAGCAGAAAACTGCAAAAATCACGGTGAATAGAGATGTCCGCCAAGGATGCGTCTTGGCGCCGACCCTCTTCTCTTTATTTGTTAATGGGGTGGTTTCTTTTCTATCTGATATTGATGCTGATGCCCCTAGCTTGGCCGGTGTGAAAGTTCCAGCCATGCTTTTTGCTGATGATACGCTACTAGTCTCCAAAACGCCCATGGGGCTCCAAAAATTGCTGGATCGGTTTTGTGTTTTTTGTAATTTAAGGGGCTTGGTTATTAACACCTCTCAAACCAAGCTCCTCTATTTTAATCCCAGTAGGAAAGCCAATCGCCCGCTCACACTTAATGAAGAGCCATTGGAGCGGGTTAAAATGTTTGACTACCTTGGGATTAGGATTTCCGACCAACTTAAATGGAACTCTCACATTGAAAAAATGGCCTTAAACCATAAACGGATGGTGGGCGTCATAGGCAGGGAGCATAGATCTTCAGTATCAAGACCCATAGCTCCCGCTTTGGAGATTTATTCTGCAAAAGCAGTAGGCAGTGCACTGTACGGAGCAGAGCTCTGGGGCTTCAATAATGTTGATTCCCTCGTAATGGCCGAGAATACATTTTATAAGGAGCTTTTGTCTGTCCCTAAGAGTTCCCCAAACAAACCCATCCAATACGATCTTGGACGCAGATCTATCAAAGATCTTATAATTCTGCGTCCGCTTCTTTATTGGGCCCACCTGTGGCGCACACCAGAGCTAAAGAGCTACGCAGACGGCCTTAAAGAAATTATGAACTTGCAGGGGTCTCACAAAATTGCTTGGCTTTCCAAAGTGAAGGAGCTCCTATTGGCCATTGGCCTGTGGGTTATATGGGATTCCGGTGCTTCAATATCCAAACTGGAGGTTAAGCGGGCTTACTGGTTGTGGGTCGATGCCCAAGAATCTAGAGCGGATAATCTGGGTAGACTCACACACGAGTTTCGTCTGCACAAGACAGTACCCTTGCTTGAACCCTATATGGACTTCATTAGAAAACCTAAAGATAGGGCCTTATATATCCAGTTTAGAATGGGAACTCTACCAGTCGTGAACGTACTTTTAAATGGAAAACCCCCCATCAAACACCTGCCACTTGCCCACACTGCAGCGCTGAACTGGAAACCATCGCACATGTCTTTTTTGTCTGCAATGCCTATAACAAGCCTAGATCCAAATGGCTAAAACCAGTCTGTCGCCTACTCGAGACTAGAGGCTATGCCCCAGCATTAAGAATCTTACAATCTGATCCTAATACAGTACTGGCCTGTGGGGTAGCTAAATTTCTTAGCTGGGCGTGGGTGATTAGACTCAAAGCCATGTGATGAATTTCTCACTGGCGATCCCCTGTCATTTTTTTTCTCCTAACTATCCAAAAGCTGTAAATTGTTTAATGCTGTTTTATTTTCTCTTTTTAATTATTTATTAAGTGTTTTAATTAATAACATAAATTGTACTTTTATTGTTCTGTGCTTTTAAGATATTTCTATATCGAATAAAGCTTTGATGATGATGATGATACTAAAGATGAGCTATGCGCTCCACAGCAGAGGAACACATGGTGCCACATTTTTTGTAACTTTTGATCTGTTTGAGCTACAAACGCATGTATTTTTATTAAACTCTGTAGATTATGCAGCAGATAATAGATTATGTTGTAAATGCTGCACATTCATAACTATGCCAAAAAAGTTGCAGCAACAGAATCACATAAGTCCATGTGTGATGGCACTTGGCATATACATATGATCTCGATTTCTGTTTTTTTGCCAATGCAGCACAACATTGGCAAAAACATTTTTTCCCTTCTTTTTGTGGATCCTAAATAGCATCAGTAAAAAAGCACTGCAAAGTCAAGAAATCTGCAATGGCTGCCAAAAATACCTATTGGCTTTGCCAATGCTCGTTTTTAAAGAGGTAACCGTTTGCTGCTAATGCATTTGTTTCTTACTGGCGTTTTTTAACCAGCTTCAATGCACTAATGTACCTCACATTCACACTTCATTATGCAATGGAAGGATTAATGGTGAACAGTTAAGAGACCTACATGTAACCCACTCCTGGACCATTCTCACAAATAAAGAGGATTCTAACAGTAGGATGTAGGGTGAAAAATGAAAAAACCTATATGCCACATTACAAGTGTATATAATGCTATGCATATTTTCCAAATGTGACCAGCAGCATTACTGAGGTACAAGGGGACAGGGTGAATACCTCCAAGCTTCAGATAGGATCGAGGAGCATTAGAAGAATTGCAACTAGCCAAGTCTCCCACAAGGTGACAGTAACTTAGTCTTGCTTCCTAACCAAAGGAAGTGTGTCCCTGCACTTGGGTTGTACAAAACACCAGGCAGTGTGCTCTCCCCACAGCGGACAAAACTAAGGGAATGGGGTTGAGGCCAGAGGGTATGTAAGGGGCCAAAACAAAGGAGACCGGCCTCCTCTGCAGTCAGTGTTTACCTACCCACCCAAAGATAACGCTGAAGACGTTTGTTGGCAGAGTTAAAATCCAAAGGTATAGGGCCATCCCAAACCAATTACGACAGGGCGTGAGATGAACTCAACTTACTCCAAGCAATAATTGGAATCCTGAGCAACTGCAGAGACTAGCCTTGGGTCACTCGGCCTTGTCGGGAGCTTTCTTACTATATATGCAGGAAAAGTTAGAGTCCTTTCCATTTAATGGGCTGTAAACTCAAATGTTGGAAAGATTGGAAACTATTACATTTAATGGACCTGAATTTTAAATTAAGAAATTAAACGTTGGTTAGGAAGTGAACGGCTGAAGATGGATGTCAGATGTTTACTTGAACTCGCTGCTGACACCCGGGCCACCTGTAAGTTAACCCAACATGTGTAATCAATAAACACACGACAAAATATTGTCCAGAACAAGTTTATATGGTCAGTTATTAAAGTCGCTTGGAAATGTGAAATTCTATTTATTCCCTAGTATGAGGCCATCCGTACAGTACAGCCACTGCAGAGAGGAATTGACTCTCAGGATCAGGAATGGCTCTATCTGTCGGTGACATTCCAAAAGAACTGTAAGAACACAACATACCAGCATATTCAGCTGACCTGTTTATACAAAAATATTTTTAAAGAAAATATCAATAAAGATGCAACACATCCCCTTTCACTAATACAAAAAAAACGATATGTATTCTTTAATTCATCACAGCATAGCCAAAACACCAAAGTTAACCGCTATACAAACAGTCTAATGATAGATGACCTGCTTAGGGTTGAGTGTTTAAAAAATTACAAATCGTTGTCTGAGCGCCAGGGGAGACTTTATACACACCATATGGCACGGGTGCCCAAACATTCAGGTATACTGGAACGCACTCATTGAGGAGCTTAGGACTGTCCTGGAGATATCATTCCAAATTTGCCCTACTGGGCATCCCAAATGATGTTGACAGGTCAGCTGAATATGATGGTTTTCTGAGTTCTAATAAATGGCCCACAGTGTGGGGTGCCTAAGCTCCGGGGGCCCCCTGTGGCACTTGCAAGTCTCTGGCCAGAGAGGTCCGGAGCATGAGGGCCCCACTGTAAGTGCTTTGCAGGTGGTCCACTCAAGATTTGTTAGGCCACTTACGCTCCACGATCCCAACTCCTCTTTAGCGCCATAGGCCTGGTGGTTGCTAAATGTGATGAGGCAAGGCAGTGGGGGTAGCTGTAGTTCCCATCGTCCAAGAATGGGAAAGGGGTTGGACCTCTATATGGCAGTGGAAAAAGTCACCTATGACAGTACAGGTTGCCCTCGGAAATTCCGCAAGGAGTCATTATGGGTTTGACCTGTTGGAGGATGCCCAAAACCTCCCATCCCCCACTGTTACTGATGCAGGCCCTGACAATTCCCTTGGACATGGTGGTCAATTAGCATGAATATAACTTCTACCCTCATCACTACTTTCACTGGCACCCAGTTTCCTTTCTTTTCCTCCAGATCCTTTGGAAGCTGCACCCCCCCCCCCCGCACCCCCACTGACCCCCTTAGTTTCTATCTTTACCCTCTTATATCAAGTCATAAGGATTCATCTCCTTGAGACATTAGATGATTTTTTCAATTCTTTCAGCTAGGCGTTTTGCTTTTCCTGATGCAGGCTCCTCTGCAATAAAACGATTCCTCTTGAATCGTAATATTGTTTGTTTGGTTCACAAGTAGATCCCTAATAATTTCCTCCTGTAAATCTCTAAATGTGCATGTTGCTGTAAGTGCTCATAGCATCACCACATACTATTCTACACTTTAACTGTGCTTCTGTTCTCTTCATGACGAATTGGTGTCTCATCCAGAGCATTCAAACGTCTCCCATCATTTTCTTCTAAAGCTCGCATTGCCTTCTCCTACTCATTATTGGACTCAAAGTGTCAAAGTTTATTTATTCATGTTTGGAACTCCAATGAGAGCCATGTGAAAAAAATATTATACATACATAATAAATCAAAAAGGTAATGCCATAAACAGTAATACCATAAAATCAATATCCCACCATGGTATAATCAATATCATAATCTAAAAATGTAGAAATCTATCAAAAAGTTAAAACCAGATTTGAAAAACATTTAAATAAAAATAAATCGAGGACAGAACGTTTCATTAGAAGGAGAAAATAATACCTGTATGGAATCGACTGTCATTCTAACTTGATATTTTTAGAACAGGGGTCTCATAACGGTGCAGCAATATAACAGCAAAGTGGGACAAATAAAGAACACATTTCAAATCTTGGACACCAGCGTTGCAGAGATTAAATATATTTGAGGGTCTATACCATTTAGAAGTTAAAACTTTGGATGACTTATAATTGCCCTCCAAATCCACACCATTCTCTACAACATCCCCTCATCGTTCAGAACTGGCAGATGTTTTAATATTGCCCCACCCTTTACACCCAAGCTTTGCTTTAGCATAACTAATTCTGTTTTTGTAGCAAAAATGCTACACCCAAATGCTCCAAGTACGGCTTGAATGTCTTCCCCCAAGCTTCCCATTGCCTCAGGGGTTACCCTAAGCTTTTAGAAAAAAATAATGAGGCAATACTGATTACCTTGCAATTCCATCTACCATACACTTTCTTGAAAGCTGCTAACTTCGAAAATTCTGGTTGCTTTATAAGATGAATTGTGATGAGTTTTTCCAGAAAAAAAACCTAAAAGAAGTCAATGTCGCCTTGCGCTGATATAGATGCAAATTTAGACAGTCCGGTTAAAACAATGAAACTGGTCACTATTTCTTTGCACAGGAATACACTGTTTGCATTTATTGCTCCAGTGTTTTATTGCAGAAGTGTCTCTCTTCTTTTTCCTGTTCCACAAATTCATAGTTTTTCCCCTCTTATTCCAGGAAGGTAGAGCAGAGTTATAACTGGCCGGAACGGAACCACCCCTCACCCAAGATGATGCAGATTTATGCCTGGCTCATCGAGTAGTAACACTCGCACCCCTATAAGTGGCCTCCTTTGTCCCAGAATGAGCAGATTATGTGCAGCAGCTCTCGATCAGATACAAGATGGCAACACGCAGTCTACGATTCAGTGCTTGTACCGGGCTCATACTGCAGAATGAGGCTTTCTGGTGTGTCGCTGGAGCAGTGATAAATGGCATGCAGGTTAAATATAAAACACGCCAGGGTACTCGTGCAATCATCAGTTTCACTGATCATATGCAGGGCTTGCACTTACTTCATGATCACGAGTCCAGTTAAAATCTGTTCATGTAAATGGGACTACAAAAGTCAATTTACACACTGATCATATAAATGGAAAAAACTGACAAACAAGTAAACGCTGCTCCCTTTAGTTATTTCCTCTGTCCACAGTGAACACTGACTACCATCCATAACAGTTTTTTTAGGTGGTTGAAACGCAAATGTGGCATACTATGAAAGGTCAATGGACAATGTAAAGATCATCAGAATGCGTCCAAATGTGAAATAAGATTCATTCCGGAGCATGAATCCGTCACATACAGCAGAGCCACGGGAGAGAGCAACTGACGTTTGTGCAAGCAAGAGTGGCTCAAGTGATGCAAAAATCTATGCCAAAATCCTCTGTAAAAGGCAAGAACCATTGTTGCCGACCTTAATTGATCATTCCCAGGTGGTATTCATGCGAAATAGATTGTTGACAACACGTATCCTATCCCACATTATTGAGAAAGCCAAACTAACAAACTCCAACACAGAAGCTGTCACTCTTGATGCTGGGAAAGCATTCAATAGGTTCTCCTGGTCCTTTCTCAGAGAGACCCTATTGAAGAACAACCTAGGTGAGGACCTTCACTAGGATGATCACGGCCCTGTATAGTGGCCCCTCTGCAAGAGTAAGATCAGACGGATTCTTATACTCAGCCTTCAATTTGGAGAGGGGCATCCTACAGGGCTGCCCCTTGTCTCCACCCCTCTTCATTTTGACATTAGAGCCCATACTTCAAAACATCTTAACTAACCCCTCCATAATTGGTGTTTCCTTTAACAAAGGTGGCCACATATGCTGACCACATACTGATTATGTCCGAATATGCTTCTCATTCAATCCTCTCCTTGCTTGAGACAATAAAAGACTATGCTTGGGTGTCTGCCTTTAAGCTCAACAAAGACAAGTCTGAAACTATGGGTCTGGACAACTTATGCTATAGCGTTCTTTTCAAATCCACAGGTTTAGCATGGCAGCCCCACTACATTAAATAGCTTGGCCTAGAATTTAATGCAGACTTCGAATCGCTCCACCATAATGAAAAACTAACGGTGAAAACAATGGAATCCCTGTTGCAGGGGTGGAACCCCAAATTCCTCACATGATGAGGTCGCATTGAGGCAGTCAAAATAAAGGTCACCCCAATAGTTAACTATCTTATCAGTATGTTACCCCTTGTTTTATCGGAGGAATTCCATCACAAGCTGGAAAAGTTATTGACAAAGTTCATTTGGCAATATAAACGTTCTAGAATAGCTCTTAAAAACTGTGTTTGTCCGTTCATCTAGGTGGTGTTAACTTGGCTGATTTTAGAAAGAACCAACCACCTTATTAGCCAGACAAGGCTCCCTTTGACTCTCCCAGTCCCCTGCTTACACCTCAACGTGGTTGTTAATTGAAAAATAAATTTTAAGAGATCTTTACCCTATCATTACTAGCCAGCAAAATAATGGCCACCCCTTCTGCTGAATACATCTTTAACAACATGAAAAGGGCCCTAAGAAAAATCGATAAACTCCTAGAAACCCCGCTCTACCACTCAAATACGATGTCGATCTGGCACAACCCAAAAATCTAAATTCATGGGAAAATAATATTCTGAAGCTCATGTGTGTCGAAAGGCATCCATTTTCTAAAACAGTTGGCACCCCAGAAGCGCCTCTCTCCTTTGGAGAACTCCAACAACAATATAACCTACTAGACATAGATTTTTATGACTTTCTCAAGCTCAAAGTCAGTTTGTCCAAGATAAGTTACCCGTACAAAGATCCCTCCATCATTAATACTTTACCTCAACAAGTTGGGTCACCAATACTTCAAACCTTACCCCCTTTTAAAACCAAAATCCACATCCATCACGGGGGCAGTCATGAGAAAATGGGAGTCATGGGTCCATGCCCTCAGATAACTGGCAAACGATTTTATTTTTTCATTTTATGTTCCCACTCAGTCAAAATGTATCCAAGACTTTGACATCCACGGGCAAGCCCTGGTTAAAAAACTACATGACAGAGGCTATCCTAGAAAGCTTCTCAAACACTCTATGAAGAGAGCCAGGTGGACACCAAGAGAGCATCTGCTGGAAAAAAGATGCAAGCCACCAACTCAGCGGATGGTATGTGTATCCACATTTGGACCCCACACTCACCCACTACAGAAAATCATCCGTAATGCTTGGCATTTAGTCGAAGAAGTCCTCCCGGATGTGGGATCACCTCTTTTTGCCTTAAAAAAAGAATCGCAGCATAGGACAGTTGATTACATCAACAAGACCACAAAAGAAGCGTGACACTCAGGGCACGATTTTTGGTGCCACTCCTGTGACGGGTCATAGAAAATGTGGTACCTGTTCAGTGTGCAACCTCACAGTTGAAGGTTCTTTGTTTTCCGACGGAAAGAAATTTTGGCGGCATGAAGAGCACACCAATTGTAAAACCAAGTACGTGGTGTATGCCATCCAATGTCCCTGCCAAAAGGTGTACATTGGCAAAACAACTCAAGAAGTTAGACAACGGATCATTCAGCACCGGTCCAGAATTAACAACAAAATCCTTACAGCTCCTTTGGTGGCTCATTTCCAGCAGCAAAATCATAAAGTGGACGATCTGAAATGGACTGTGCTCTCAGTGATCAAATCAGGTGGAGGAGGTGATCCCGACTTGCGGTTGTCTCAGAGGGAAGCATATCTAATACTGAAATTTGACACAGCCCACTCCGGATTGAACGATCTGTCTGAAATAAATAACTTGTAGATTCTCTGTGCCCACTCATTCAATCCTTACTGGCTATGTTGTCCGCCAGGTGTTCGGTTTTGGCGTGTCTCATTGCATTGTAACAGGGTGAATGTTCTTGACCAAGGGGAATGTTGCAGTACGAGGTCTTCTCTAGCCCCCCACCCGGCTTTCTGCGCCGTGTCCAACTCTGTGGTTGAACCGCACGACACTGTGGATTACATGTCCCAGCAGCCTCGGACACCCATGTGACCCAGCGCGGTCCCTTTAACTCTCAACTCATTGCGCGCGACTTTTCCAAGCTGAACGCCGCTACTGAGTGTAACGAACAGATCGCTTTGACTGCTCGTCATTCCTTGGTAAGTGCTATCTGCCTTTCTATACGTGAAACGCCCTTGCTAGAACCACGATGGTACATGGTTTAAACCCTGGCCTTTCATTCGTGCAGGTTTACTAAGATTGGTGAAATAATTCCAAGCAGACACCAACTCGGAGACGTCTGGGTTCGGGTGCTGGCCGCCACCGTGCCGGTGAGTGTTCCAGCCGCTTTCAGCATATAGCACATTACACCGTATGCCTCCCGTGTAATTCCTGACTTACAGTTATAACGAGCATAACCTTCTCTCCTTTAGGTCGGCTCCAGCCCAGTCTGGTCCCGCCTTATGTCAGGAGACCCCGCATGATCTTTCTCCGCGGTTTACACGCCATTCTATTGAGGTAGGCTCCTGTGTACATTTTCCACACCAAGTTCATCGTGTGTTATGAGACTTCTCTGATACTTACCTGTGTCTGGTTATAGAAACACGCCACATGAGAGACCCCCAATTATACTGCAACCTCCAATTGAGCTACATCCATCCGAGCGACATTTCAACTATTTACCAGTGACTTATCTGATCACTTTCAGGTACCCCTCTAATACTCTTTGATTTTTGAGTCTCGAGTCTGTTATATGTAACCGAGTTTCACTATCGGTCACAACACTTACACCACCTTGTTTTATTATTATTTTCAGTTTTGGCATCTGTCCAGTCCATGTCCTGAGGAGAACCCATACTAACGTGGTGGTTCGAAACGCGTTGACACAGAGCCTGGAAAAATAATAAGGGTGCCACTAGGGCTGTTCAAATCCCCATTGTGTGCTCCCCAGTGGTGCAACCCCCCAATTAGTTTTCTTAATCCTAGGCTCTAGTAAGACAGGCAGTTTTTTCACCTGTAATTTGAGGCCCGCTTGTCTTTCATATCCAACAGAAAGGACTGGTTCCTAATGAGAATGTATCATTAGTTATATGATTGTGTATTGTTTTGTGTTGTCTGTATCAACTTACACATATTTCTTTTGAGCACTTGTACAGTTTACCATTGCACAGAATTGCACATCTGTTGTTTTTATGTAATTTTTTATGTAATTTTTTTCACTGTTTGATGACTATTTCTGATGACATACATTTTTTAATGTGATGAATGCTTTTTCAAAAAATCAAAAAAACTAAAATAAAAGAGATCACCCTCCAGTACATTTTGACTGAGTGGGAACATAAAATGAAAAAATAAAATCTGTCTGGCATCTTTTTTGTTTAGTAGATTTGAGTGGTCCAAGCCAGTACAGACACAGGACCCAAACCTTTCCCCTTTGACTTGTTTGTTGAGCGGGCGCATGCTCGCAAGGTTTTTCACACGTAAAATGATGTGTGTGAACTCTTTCCATTAATTGGACTCAGGCCCGTTGGATCCAGAGTCACTAATATGTCTGAAAGAGATACGTTGTCCTTCAGTGAGGATCATATTCAGAAACTTCTTTCAGACTCGACACTCTTCTCATCTGTCAAATTGAGTAATACAGCTAAACAGCTGAATGTCTCAGACAAACTTATAAGATTGCAAAAGAAACACGTTAGAACCGAACTACACGGACACTTTTTACTTGCCAGTTTAAAAGCCGGGGTTATCCCCTGGGGTTTACAGATAAAGAACGTTCCTGTCATATTTACTGACGACCCAGTATACAGAAAGGTGTTCAGCTGCATCAGCACGAAATGCAGCCGAGATTTGATGGTTCATACCATTGAGACGGCACAGAGAATCTGCAAAAAAGAAGAGGAGGAAATTGAGGTACAGCTTCAAGCTATCAAAGACAACCATACGGACACAGAAGCCAAACAACTGTTGGAAAAAATAGAAAAAGAATTGGCTACCTTTAAAGATCATACTATCAATTTCAAGACAACCAAGTTTGAAAAAGATCTGAAGAATTTCAGTCTTGAAGTAGTTTATCCGTATCTCAAAGACGAATTTTGCACGCGTCAAGATTCCACCAGGTTTTTGAACACTTATCAAGGGAGATCTAGGAAGAAGTTTTCCACATTTTCCGAGACATCCTCTTCTGAATCTACTGGAGATTCGGATGCTGGTGAAGGCCCCTCCAACAGAAACACTCAAAAAAGATCTTTTTTAGGACAGGGCCAGCAACAGAAGAGAACCAGGTTCAAGCCCCAATGGGAAATGACAACTCGAAAACAACACTACAAGTCCTAACCAAATCTTCCATTATTAACCTTTCCGAGAAAGTACTATCTAGCGCTGAAAAGGAGGTCCTGGAACTGGGACTTTCATTTGTACCAGGTACATTTATGGACTTCACTAAAATCAAACTTGAAATGATGGAATTTTTCAGGAAGGTTCGCCTCAGATGGTTCTTCCGGGACTCCCCTGATCAACTACAAACTGAAGCTTCGGGACTGAGGAACAAGTCATCTTTCTGTCCCCCCAATCATAACACCTCAAAAAACATCATTGCCTTCGAACGTGCGGTTATGTCATCACTCAACGTACTGGAGAAGAAACATCCCTATGTACCATCAAATCTTTCAAAGGAACAAAAGGAAGCCATTCATGAGTTGAAGAATCAACAGGATGCAATCATCAGACCAGCTGACAAGGGTGGTGCAGTGGTTCTCTGGTCTAAGGAGCTGTATAGAACGGAAGGAAGAAGCCACGTATACAATCGAGAATGGTACCGCCCTATCACACAGGACCCCACAAGCCAAATATCGCAGGAAGTCAAACATGCCAGAGAGAAAGAAATACTTGGCCCCAAGGAAGCAGAGTACCTTATCAAGAAGTACCCTAGGGTGCCACATCTGTACTTCTTACCCAAAGTCCACAAAGATGCCAAAACACCGCCTGGCCGCCCCATAGTGTCTGGGTGCGACTCCGTCCTGGAGCCTATTTCTAAATTTGTGGATGTCTTTCTTAAACCGCTAGTAGTCCAAGTACCATCCTACCTGCGGGACACAATGGACTTTATTAATAAAGTTGAAATGCTACACTTCGATCCTTCCCAGCAGTTGATGGTGACGATGGACGTTGCGTCTTTATATACGCAAATCCCTCAGCAAGATGGACTCGATGTTCTGGAAATATTTTTGGAAAAAAGGCCAAGACCACATCGGGTCCCTACTGAGCTACTTCTAGCTTTCGCTGGACTTGCGTTGAAAAGAAATTATTTCTCATTCGAGGATGAGCTTTTCCTGCAAATCAAAGGCTCAGCAATGGGTTGTCCGTTTGCCCCGGAAATGGCGATTCTTTATATGGGGCAATACGAAGAGATGTTCGTGTACAACAATAATCCGTATAAGTCACATATCCAGCAATGGCTGCGATACATAGATGACGTTTGGTGCATCTGGAATGGATCAATAGAATCATTGGAATCATTTCATGTTTGGCTGAACAACCGGAGCCCTGACATCAAGTTCAGCCTCACCTATGACTCCAAATCATTACCGTTTCTAGATGTGGAGGTCAAGGCTACCACGGACGGGTTGGTATGTACTCTATACCAGAAACAGACGGACAAAAACAACGCCCTGCATTTCAAAAGCTACCACCCCCGGAGCCTTAAGAACAATCTTCCCTATGGACAATTTCTTAGGGTTAGAAGGAACTGTTCTAGAATCCAAGACTTTGACATCCACGGGCAAGCCCTGGTTAAAAAACTGCATGACAGAGGCTATCCTAGAAAGCTTCTCAAACACTCTATGAAGAGAGCCAGGTGGACACCAAGAGAGCATCTGCTGGAAAAAAGATGCAAGCCACCAACTCAGCGGATGGTATGTGTATCCACATTTGGACCTCAAACTCACCCACTACAGAAAATCATCCGTAATACTTGGCATTTAGTCTAAGAAGTCCTCCCGGATGTGGGATCACCTCTTTTTGCCTTAAAAAAGAATCGCAGCATAGGACAGTTGATTACATCAACAAGACCACAAAAGAAGCGTGACACTCAGGGCACGATTTTTGGTGCCACTCCTGTGAAGGGTCATAGAAAATGTGGTACCTGTTCAGTGTGCAACCTCACAGTTGAAGGTTCTTTGTTTTCCGACGGAAAGAAATTTTGGCGGCATGAAGAGCACACCAATTGTAAAACCAAGTACGTGGTGTATGCCATCCAATGTCCCTGCCAAAAGGTGTACATTGGCAAAACAACTCAAGAAGTTAGACAACGGATCATTCAGCACCGGTCCAGAATTAACAACAAAATCCTTACAGCTCCTTTGGTGGCTCATTTCCAGCAGCAAAATCATAAAGTGGACGATCTGAAATGGACTGTGCTTTCAGTGATCAAATCAGGTGGAGGAGGTGATCCAGACTTGCGGTTGTCTCAGAGGGAAGCATATCTAATACTGAAATTTGACACAGCCCACTCCGGATTGAACGATCTGTCTGAAATAAATAACTTGTAGATTCTCTGTGCCCACTCATTCAATCCTTACTGGCTATGTTGTCCGCCAGGTGTTCGGTTTTGGCGTGTCTCATTGCATTGTAACAGGGTGAATGTTCATGACCAAGGGGAGTGTTGCAGTACGAGGTCTTCTCTAGCCCCCCACCCGGCTTTCTGCGCCGTGTCCAACTCTGTGGTTGAACCGCACGACACTGTGGACTACATGTCCCAGCAGCCTCGGACACCCATGTGACCCAGCGCGGTCCCTTTAACTCTCAACTCATTGCGCGCGACTTTTCCAAGCTGAACGCCGCTACTGAGTGTAACGAACAGATCGCTTTGACTGCTCGTCATTCCTTGGTAAGTGCTATCTGCCTTTCTATACGTGAAACGCCCTTGCTAGAACCACGATGGTACATGGTTTAAACCCTGGCCTTTCATTCGTGCAGGTTTACTAAGATTGGTGAAATAATTCCAAGCAGACACCAACTGAGAGACGTCTGGGTTCGGGTGCTGGCCGCCACCGTGCCGGTGAGTGTTCCAGCCGCTTTCAGCATATAGCACATTACACCGTATGCCTCCTGTGTAATTCCTGACTTACAGTTATAACGAGCATAACCTTCTCTCCTTTAGGTCGGCTCCAGCCCAGTCTGGTCCCGCCTTATGTCAGGAGACCCCGCATGATCTTTCTCCGCGGTTTACACGCCATTCTATTGAGGTAGGCTCCTGTGTACATTTTCCACACCAAGTTCATCGTGTGTTATGAGACTTCTCTGATACTTACCTGTGTCTGGTTATAGAAACACGCCACATGAGAGACCCCCAATTATACTGCAACCTCCAATTGAGCTACATCCATCCGAGCGACATTTCAACTATTTACCAGTGACTTATCTGGTCACTTTCAGGTACCCCTCTAATACTCTTTGATTTTTGAGTCTCGAGTCTGTTATATGTAACCGAGTTTCACTATCGGTCACAACACTTACACCACCTTGTTTTATTATTATTTTCAGTTTTGGCATCTGTCCAGTCCATGTCCTGAGGAGAACCCATACTAACGTGGTGGTTCGAAAAATAATAAGGGTGCCACTAGGGCTGTTCAAATCCACATTGTGTGTTCCCCAGTGGTGCAACCCCCCAATTAGTTTTCTTAATCCTAGGCTCTAGTAAGACAGGCAGTTTTTTCACCTGTAATTTGAGGCCCGCTTGTCTTTCATATCCAACAGAAAGGACTGGTTCCTAATGAGAATGTATCATTAGTTATATGATTGTGTATTGTTTTGTGTTGTCTGTATCAACTTACACATATTTCTTTTGAGCACTTGTACAGTTTACCATTGCACAGAATTGCACATCTGTTGTTTTTATGTAATTTTTTATGTAATTTTTTTCACTGTTTGATGACTATTTCTGATGACATACATTTTTAATGTGATGAATGCTTTTTCAAAAAATCAAAAAAAACTAAAATAAAATAGATCACCCTCCAGTACATTTTGACTGAGTGGGAACATAAAATGAAAAAATAAAATCTGTCTGGCATCTTTTTTGTTTAGTAGATTTGAGTGGTCCAAGCCAGTACAGACACAGGACCCACACCTTTCCCCTTTGACTCAGATAACTGGCAGCACATTTGGAAATCAGGGATAACCCACAAGATCTCCCCCTCTCTCTCACAAATAAAGTACTGGCTTCTACATAGGACATTCTAGACACTGGCTCAGCTTTATAAAATGGCTCTTAGAGAAGTCCCAACATGTTGGAACTGTAATGTACTGCTGTTTACTCTTTCAATGCAGCGCGGTCTCTTCGTTCTGGGATAGCGTTTTTACTTTATCCACACTCTTTGTGGGACCAGACTTAAAAAGCACTTCCTATCCCTAATTCAGGGATTTTTAGACCCCCCCAAATCCATTTGCAGAACGATAGAGTTCTAGTGGACATGCTACTCACTTCGGTTTGTAAGTCGGTATTGTCCAACTGGAAAAATGCAGCTACCTCCTTCCGTTCTTGGCTGAACTGTATTACCTACCTAAGAGGGTCAGATAATACCACTCTCCAGAACTCTCCCAGGAAACCACAAAATAAAGTCTGTGAGTCACTTGATAGCTACTGTGCCACTTATTGTAGAAAACAAAGGTCCTAAGGCTAATTCAGTTATGCACACAATGAAGTTATAGACTTGAGTCAGTGCTATATCTATTGTTCCTGTACCCAGCCGGGTCAGGGAATTTTTATTCAAATTGATCAAAAATAATTAAGTAACCACGCAGAGGGTCAATTTCAACATTTGATAGGGTACACGCCTGTACCTATCCAAGAGTAAACTAAAATACAGTTTACAGAAAGGTAGAAATAGGAAAAACACACAATATCAGGCAAGAAAACGTAGGAGCCACATGTCCCTTGCAAGTAGTTAACTAATGCGCAAGTTTAGACAAACAGTCACTGCAATCATGATAAACTCAATGGATATATTGCAGAACTGTTTAAAATGTCGACGACATTTCGATCCCATGGCTCCTAATGAACCGGGATCATCATCAGGACTTTGTGATTAGTTGCCTGTTTTAATTTGATGCGCCTGTGGGGTTCCAAAGTGGAACGTTGGTCGAATAGATATAGCACTGACTCAAGTCTATAACTTCATTGTGTGCATAACTGAATTAGCCTTAGGACCTTTGTTTTCTACAATAAGTTGTCCGCCCATGGTCCGAAGGTATCCATTGGGTTCTCTTGTTATAATTAAAAAGCTACTGTGCCACGACAAAGACCCCATAACCCTCCAATAGGTAGCAGACTGTCCCCTTACTCGAGCTTGGGATGGAGTTTAACACACACAGGGTCAGTAGGCCACCTGCCCAAATATGCGTTACAATTCTGCGAGCCAAATATGTATGCTAAACTATGTTTGATTATGGATTCTTAGTGCTGCACTGTCACCTATAGTATGCATTATATTCCCTGGCACAACTATCTCTCAGGTTGGCTGATATAATAGTGTATTGTCAATGGACGGTAATGGGTCCCTCAGTGAACGTCTCTTTAACTTCTTTCAATTTCTTTACCCTTGTGTCCTAGAAGTTGTGCTCTGGATATTGCTTTTTCATTCTTGTGAGTTATTTCCTGTTTTGTAGAGTCCACAGGTCATCACCTAATCCAGTGTATCTAACTTGTTTATTGTGTACCCTGCTATACTATCATAAAATTGTTTCCCTTGTTTTTTATAAATATCAATAAAACTATGAAAAAAAAACGAGCTGTTCAAGATCGCAGTCACAATTCAAAGGAACCTTAAGAACCCAGTATTCCAGGATATTCTGCTGATCTGTTTATACAATAGTGTTTAAAAAATACTAGCAAAAAAGCAGAATTGCTCTGTGGGCCATCGACAGGTTCGCAGGAATCCAAACTGAATCCCCTAGTACAGGGTCTGGGTTGGGTCGATAACTGACGGAAGTTGCACCCTACTGTAAATGAATACATGTATTTCTCTGCCATTCACAACTCCTTCTCCTGCCTTGATTACATATTTATATCTCCCTCACACTTTCACAAGATAGAGCTGGCTGAGATTTTGCCCAGAGGTCTGTCTGATCACTCTCCCGTATCGCTGGCGGTGCGACTGAGCCCGGCTCGGTCCCCGCCCCGTTGGCGCCTCTCCTCTTGGTTGCTACAGGACAACACTTATCAACAAATGTACATGGCCCTTACTGAATACTTATTCCTCAATACTGGCATGGTAGCTTCCACCGGGATCCTGTGGGAGGCCATGAAACCAACCCTGTGGGGGGTGGACACTGCCTTCTGCACCGCGCGCCGTCAGCAGTATCGAGAGAAGCTGGTTCATTCGGAAGCCCACAATTTTGACCTGGAGCGTAGGAGTTGGGAGTCTGATGGTGCGGCGGCCCTTTGCCAACTTCCCATTGCCCGGCAGCTATACGCCAGCGACCTATTGGACGAGGCCATGTAGTCCAATCACCGTGGGCGAGGTCCAATCTGCTCTTAAGGACATGCATGCTGGCAAATCACCGGGAAGAACGGATTTCCATGTGAGTTCTTCCAGAAATACTCATCCCACTTAGCACCGCATTACCTAGCAGCCCTTCAAGTAGCGGTCAATGAGGGGGCTGCCTCCCGGATGACTGGCGTCACGCCGAGATAGTGATCTTCTTAAAATCTGGCCGACCCCTCCGAGCACCATGCCTCTTACCGACCAATCTCTCTCCTTAACGTTGAGGCTAAGCTTCTTGCCAAAATCATTGCCAATCGCATTCTCCCACATATTTCTATGCTCGTTCATCCCGATCAGGCAGGCTTTATGCCCAACTGGGCAACTCAACACAACATCCGTCGGGTGCATAACGCGATTGCCTCCATGGACCGATTAGATGAACCGGCTGCGTTTCTTCTGGCCGACATGGACAAGGCGTTCGATTCCCTAAGTTGGACCTATGTGTTCGCACTCCTCACCTGCTTAAACATAGGACATAGACTTATACAATACATTCAACTCCTATACACTGACATCACAGCCTCGGTGCGAGTCATTGATTCTGTCTATCAGCCATTCAACATTGGGCGGGGTATCAGACAGGGCTGCCCTCTGTCCCTCTACTTATTCGCCCTAGCCATCGAGCCGCTTGCGGCCTGGGTGCGTATGGATGCTCAGGTGTATGGCTACAAGTGGTCGAGCGAGGTGTCCGATCATATAGCGCTATATGCTGACGAAGTCCTCTTCTTTCTTACAAGCCCGAACAGGTCCGGGCCCCGGCTACTCTGCATAATGGGAATATTCGGCCAAACTTCGGGCCTCTATATGAATTCACAGAAGTCTGTGGTGCCTGATGGCTTTAAATATCCCGGGGTGCACTTGTTGTCGTCCCAACCGGATTCTTGGTCTAAAAATGTAGTACCCCTGCTGCCTCAAATTAAGCAACAGGTGAGCATGTGGTCGTCTATGCCCCTGATGCTGCTTGGCAGGTCGGCCATTTTCAAGATGGTTTCGCTACCATACCTGCTCTACCAACTTCAGAATTATCCCTACCCCATACGGTACACATGGTTCAGACAATTGAATTCAACTCTCAGTCTTTTTCTCTGGGGTGGGGGCCCTGAGCGGGTCGCCCTGCGAACATGTTCAGTCCACCTACGATGGGGGCCTTGCGACCCCAGATGTCCAACTGTATTATGCGGCCTTTCACCTATTGGTCCTTAATGACTGGTGGTTTGGGGACCGGCAGGACCCAACCTATGCGCTCTAACGATGGCTGATGGACCCCAAATCACTCAATATGATACTCTACTCCAATGCAGCGCTCGGTGCGCTGCCGCGCACGACCCGGACTGTCTTCGCAATCTGGTGACAGGCCCTGCGTAGGATTGGTTGGTGGGGTAAACTTACCAAGGAGACTACCCTTTGGCATAATGGTCTCCTGCCACAGCTGCCTGAGCTTCCTGGGTTCGCAGGATAGGATGCTATTGGAATTTCTATGATCGGGGATGTTCTTAGGGGCCAGACTCTCAAATCATTCCTACAATTGCAGGCTGACTTCCAAATGCCCCATTCCCAATTCTATAAATGTCTCCAATTTCGTCATGCCTTTTCCCCATATCTCACACGACAAGAAACAATTCTTGACTTTAGCCCAATTGAGGCCAAGGTGTTCATGGGCGAGATGGGCTCACACAAAATCACAGCCCTGTATCGCACTCTCGTCATTCATAGCCATGATACTCTCCATAGGACTAGGGAGGTTGTGCAGAGTGACTTGGGTCCTCTTGATGAAGATGACTTGGTGGAGGCCTTAGAATCCCCACACGGCGCGGCCATAGCAGCACGTTTTTGACCCATACATTTCAAATACCTCCATAGGGCCTACTTTACCCGGTATCGGCTTTGGCGCGCTGGGATGATCACTTCTCCCCCCTGCCTCCCCTGCAACTCAGCCAAGGGCAACTTCCTCCACACGGTCTGGGAGTGCACAGCCCTGTCACAATTCTGGTGTGGGGTGCTGACCTGCCTTTCTGAGGTCCTGGGGCGGGACAGTCCACATTCGCCGCGCTTAACCATGCTTCATCATTAGCAATAATGGGGTTATCCGGTGTCCCTCAGAACCTGGGTATGTATGATATATAAGGAAGTGGTTATGTCGGGAATCTAACAATTTCTTTGTTCAATGTAAATATATCCAGAATATTCACTTTTTAGTAATAAACATTATAAACTTATTGAAAGAAAAAGGCTCAATGTCACATTTAGAGAACCAAATTGAGATACGCAGAACACACCACAAGGACAAAATATTTTTTTGAACAAATAATGACAATTGTACTGTATGGGTATTACACAAACAAATTAATGAATATGGCTGCCAATAAAACAATACAATACAAAGCAGAAGTCACACTAGTCCATGCAGCTTCCCTGATCATTATACAAAGTTACACTTGGGTCGTGTATTCAGGCATTGAGAAATGGACAGTAAATGTAAATGTAAATGTAGTTGAGCTTATATAGCGCACAGCTACCCGCAGTGGGTTTCCCGGCGCTTGCTTAGGGAACCCTTCCTGGTATTCCCCTGTGAGATAGCAGGGTATCCACAAGGTGAAAGTCAGGCATCCCGCCGCGTGGGGCCGTTGTGGAGATTAAGCAAGCTATTGCCCAGAGTCGCAGAGTGTGAACCCGTGAGTCGAGGAGGCACCGGGGCGAGAATTATCGAGTCCGTGGAATTTTTAGCCCAAGACCCGCCAAGGCGGGGAATTGAACCCTGGTCCAGGACCGATCTCTGCTTCCGGGTCTGCTGCCTCTAACCCCTGAGCCACACTTCTCCACAGTACAACATAACCTTTGGCCTTATGTGTGACCTATTTGTATAGTATATGTACAGCACTTTTTTTCACTTATCACCAAGAGTCACATGTCCTGCACTTCAATCAGTTGATCGTTTTGTATTGTATTATACTCATACAACACTATTGTCATTCTTTGATCATAAAAATATTTTGTCCTTGTGGTGTGTTCCACGTATCCCAATTTGGTTCTTTAAATGTGACATTGAACCTTCTTTCAATAAGTTTATAATGTTTACTACTAAAAAGTGAATATTCTGAACATATTTACATTGAACAAAGAAATTGTTACATTCTCGACAGAACCACTTCCTTATATAGTTGACCATGCTTCATATCACTGATGAAATCGGAGGGAACAGGTACAAACGCCATCTGCTATTTTTAGGTCTTACTCTAGGGAATGGAAGGTGACCTTCCCGCCCTCGGTTGGGGCCTGGAAGCGTGGCCTTGACTTCTCTATGGGACTAGAAATTCCAATTTTTAAGGCATGCGGCTGCCCTCAGAAACACCAGAAAATATGGAAGCGGTGGGCCGATTATTGAGGTCTATTCCTTGAACCAGTTCCTCCTGCGCGGAGGATTGAAGATCTGCGCTGTTGATTTCATGTTGGATACATGCTCTAGGCCTGGCTGTACACGCACTGTTCTATTGGTATTTGACTAGTGTGTAATTGTGGGATATGTAGCTCAGGTGACACCTTTGTTTTCTGTTTGAAATATTTTTTTGTACACATTCTGCTTCATATACCCTCATGTTTCAGAGGGTCTCATTGTAAAACGTTGAGATCCTAACCTTTATCATATTGTATATGTGATGCTTTGCCCTGGACTTTTTCTGGGCTCTTTTTGTCTATCAACAATAAAATGTGTTGTGAAATGCAGAATTGCCCTGTCACCGAAAGAAGAAGCCTTGGGTGAGACCTACAAATTAAAAAGCAGGGAGTGAAGGAGATCAGAAATACAGTAGGTGGAATGGGAGGACCTAGGCGTGGAAGGCACTGCCAGATATCCCCATTACCTTCTGGAGGTAATAATGCAGTCTGCAGAGATTCTGCAGTCACTTCCCGTCTACAGAACACTGCAGAGTCTCTAAATCACTGTCAGCTGCACTATGCGCAGCCTGGGCCACACTAAGAAACGAGAAACGCCAGCTTCATCGCGCGCGGGTCTATTTCTCATCAGTCGCACTGTATGAGACACAGGAGCATTAGTACAAAGAATGCAGAATAGAAATATCAATGCTATGCATCCTATCACCCTTTTTTCATATTTGTTAACCACCTCGCCTTAGCACTGGTCACAAACTTACATTATTCAACACAATATTTACAATTAAAGAGAAGAGCATTTCAGTACTGGATAATGTGCTGCGTTCTGGACACCCGTTTGAAGGTAAAACATGGGCTCTACTGTTCGATAATGCCTTTGGTGTTTGACAGACGTGTATTTTGACGGATTGCTTGGCTAGTAAAGTTGTTGCTGTTGTACCCACTAGGTATCACTATCCTCCCTCACACCAATAAAAGTAACTTCTAGGCAGGTGCTCAAAAGCATCCAAATCTCATATGGGCTGATGCTTCCCCACATGCCTCAATAAATATTCCACTCACTAGCGGCAAACATAACTAACTTGGTCCATTCCTTCCTTCTCACAGGCACACTTCCTGACCACAAGAAACACACCATCATTAACTCATTTGTGTAAAAAGAAAAATCAGTGGATCCAAAAACACTGACCGACTAGTAACCTACCTCCAATTTCCTGTTTCTAGGAAAAATAACAGAAAATGAGGTGATGAGACATTGAAGTGGAACTAAACTACTTTCTCTGTCGTGTGGGCCCACCTAGTTTGCTCTTATTTTAGCTTGTCTGCACATTTTAGGCTGTTTTGCTTTGCAAACGTTACACTCTGCACATGTATTTGTGTGCCAGGTCATTATTTTAGAGAAACACTGCACATGTTCTTGTTATTGGTTCAGACATCTTGCACACAGTCAAAGAGCACTGTGTCCGGTCTTTCTGTGATCGGTTAGCAAACTTAGCTTGGCATTTAGACACAACATTCACATCTGCTGTTTTATTATTATTAAATTTTTTTATAAAGCGCGTAGTCACCCGTAGGTATCCCAGTTTTAAAAAAAGATACCTCGTAACATACCAATAAAAACCATTTTAACAGAGAGACAACATTCTCGCAGAACAAAAGTCCAGAGCCGAGAGAGAGCTGTGCCAGTTGAGATGTAGAACAGGTATTTATGCATGCCAGGTATGGGGTTTGCCAATAAAACTAGAGATCTATGGGGCGTGGCTTGCGCGCCGCTACGTGATGGCGGTCAGCGCTTGAGCTCCGGGGAGGCAGCGGCTGTAGGGACGATTTTGGATTCCCTTTCAGCGCCGCTTTCCTTTCTGAACACGGCAATTCATGTCGGAATGTGCCGGGAATGTGTTGAAATGAGCGGACATCACTGACGACGGCCGGAACATCATTTTCCAGCGATTTGCAGCTCCGCTCACTGGATTTCACGAGCGGCCGCCATTTTGTTTCCTGTGGCTGCGTCACTCGTGTTTTCTGCCTCAGGCACTATGGTAAATTCCTGGGCACTGCGCTTCTGATGCTTCTGAGGTGACATTTACAACTTTTTTTCAAATTGCTGGATTTTCAACAGCGTTTTCATCACCTGCTGTGATTTCCATGACTCTCTTTGCTTGGTGGGTTCTCATGTAATACATCAGTGGTCTCCCTCTGCTCTTTTGCTTCTGACTTGTGGTTGCTTCGATATGAGGTCTGTTCAACCTGATTGCGAGGTTGTTGGCTACCTGGAATTCTGTTTTCCATGATTCTCTGAGGAATATTCAATGTCTTCTTTTTTCCTCATTTGATCTTGACGGCCATTTCAATTCTACTACTACGGCCAGTGGTCACTTTTTTGACGCTCCTTCAGCTTTATTCCTAGGGAACTCTTGTGAATCGCCATTTTTGCTATTTTTCTTCCACCTGCTTTGCTCTCTTTATCTCCGCATAGTTATTCAGGTGCTTTTTTTGATATTTCAACGTGGGCTGTTCTTATGGCGGACAACATTGGTCCTCCTGCTACTAATAAAGATTCCAAAGGTGCTCTCAAGAGGTCCAAACAACATTCTCCTACTCCAGAATCTTCTCAGAAGGACCCTAATATCACTCTGGATACCATTCTCTCGCGTCTCAATGCGGTTCATGATATCGGCCAATCTACTAAGACTAATACTAATCTTTTACAAGTTGAAGTGGCGGCTATCAGGAATGACTTTAAGGCGTTATCTGTTAGGGTCAATGCTGCGGAGTCTCGGATTAGTGGTGTGGAGGATGTTGCCCACCAACATTCACGGTCTCTTCAACAGATGGAACGCTCTATGGCTGCTCTACGGAGAGACCTCACAGAGCAGGAAGATCGTAACAGAAGAAGTAATTTACGAATTTTTGGTCTCCCTGAGGATGCGGAGAAGTCAGCCTCCTCGATGGTTGACTTTATATCCCAATGGCTTCCTGATACTTTACAGATTTCATTTTTGAGAGACTTTGAGATTGAGAGAGCTCATCGCGTTCCTTCCTTCAGGTCTAAATCCGCGACAAGTCCAAGAGCGGTCATTTTTAAACCGCTACGTCACCAACATTCGGAGCAAATTTTGGCTCATTTGAGGAAGGTCAAATCCGTGACTTGGGAGGGCCATCGAATTGCTATTTCTCAAGATTTTGCCAGAGATACTGTGATTCGTAGAAAGGGATTTCTTAACCTGCGGAGACGTCTTTTGGACATGAACATCCCTTTCTCTTTTGCTGGACCTTCCAAATTTCGTATTACATTCAAAGGCCGCTCTAAGATTTTTGACGAGCCTTCTGATCTTTCCAATATTATTGGATAATCAATCTGAATCGCAGATGGATTCTTCTCATGTTCCTGGTCCTTCTGGATCTTAATTCTATTTGTGTTTTGTTTCTGTAACTTCTTATATCTTTCCGTCCGATATGTGCCACTGTTCCAGTGTTACATGTTGTTTTTGGCTCCTCCCATTTTTTCAGGTGTCGTGTTTTCTCATATCTTAGACGTCGTAGTTCCCTATGCCTTGTGTCATGGTCCTTAGACACATATGTTGTCTTTTGCTACCTATTGTCCGTTTCGGACGTTTTGTCGTTAAGTCTTCTATTTGGCGTGTTGTTAGCTGTCCTACGCGTTTTTCTGTTCTACGTATCTTTTTTCCTCATATTTGGTCTGCTCTACTTGTTCATTCGGTTATTTCACCCATCTAGCCTCGTGATGGCATTCAGGTCACTGTTCAAAATTCCCTTTGTCCATGGCAGTTTTTTGTGATGTCTGGTATATAGGTGGATTCCTTGAGGTCTTTCTCATCTTCCTATTCGGTCTTGTTGTTTTTGTCACTCGGCTGATGTTTTTTCCCTTCCCTGATTGGTACCTTGTTTTGTGGTTTCCTTTCACTACTTCTCTGACATTTCTTCAATTTCAATTGGTTTTATGTGATTTTATTTTGTCTTTCATGTCCATTGTTACGTTTTGGATATTTTGCGTCTTTGCATTGTAGCTTTTTATTGATTGCTCTTTGTTAGTCTCCTTATGTCCTTCGTATAGTTTTCATCTTTCTTGTTTATTCTAATGTTCCTTTAATCATTTATGTGGTATATTTATTGCATTATTGTTATTATTGCACTCCTCACTTATCTACAAGTTTTACCCTGGTTGGTGAATTATACGAGTTATTAGGTACTATTCCCATTTACATATGTTGTTACTGGTGATTTTGATTACCTTTACTTGGGTTTTCCTTTCTATATTTTTCATATAGTTATTATGTATTATGTACCTCTGTTATTACAATTGATTGTGGATGATTTCTGTACTTTTAAGACACTTATAATTGCTATTAGGCTTTTTTACTGTTAGTTTCTGACATACAATGTTTTATTTTTATTGACAAATTACTATATTGTATGCTTCTTTGCCTTGTTCTTTATATTATATATACTATAGGGTTTATAAGCTTTACCATGTGATTTCTCTCGGTGGTCTTCTGCTTCCCTTCCCATGTTCCCCCTGGTATGAATTTGGTCTCTTCTAGACCTCCCCTGGTGGGTCTTCTCTTCTCTCTTTTCTTCGTTCCCGCTTTGCCTTTCTTCTCTTTCTCTTGGTTCTTCTGGGGCGGCTCTCCCTTTCTTCTTTTTCAAAGTTGGTCTTTGCCCATTTGCTTTGTTCTGCTATTTCTCCCTCTATTACCCATTTTTACTGGATTTTTTGTGTATACACACTTATGCCTGATTTGAATGTTGTGTCCCTTAATGTTAAAGGATTAAATCACCCGGTAAAGAGATCAAAAATCTTGGATTATTGTAAATCTCTCTCTTCTGATTTGGTATTGTTACAAGAAACAAACATTTCTTACAAGGAGGCTTTGTGTCTGAGGAAAGAATGGGTGCTTGATTTTGCTTGTTCTGATGCCTCTGATAAAAAGAATGGTGTGATTACATTGATCTCTAAAGCTTCTGGATTATCGTTGGTCTCTGCTGAACATGACTCTGGGGGCCGATGGTTATTGTCTAGACTTTCTAATGGTGCTAATGACTTGTATGTTTTCAATATTTATGCTCCAAATTGTGATGATCCGGTGTTCTGGCGCACGATTACGAAAAAGCTGATGGATACTCCCCATCAGGGCAATTTAATTGTTGGTGGTGATTTTAATTTACCTATGGATCCCCTGTTGGATAGGAATTCTGCCTTTCAGTTTCGTTCTTCTAAATCGCATAAACAAATGTTGAACATGTGTTCTACTCTTCAGCTTCAGGGTCTTTGGCGGCTTCATAACCCTACTGGTAGTGCTTTTTCTTTCTTTTCTTCTCCACACTCTAGTTTTTCTCGTATCGACTACCTCTTAGTTCACTCGTCTCTTGTTCAGGCTTCATCCTCCTCATTCATTCACCCTATTCTTGTTTCTGATCATGCAGCTGTTTCCTTCTCTCTTTCCTCCTTTGTTACGAAAAAAGGTCCCAGTTCTTGGAGATTAAACACAAATTCTTTATGACGAGTCCCAGGTTCTGGCTTTAATGACTGAAATGAAGAACTTCTTTGCTGATAATGATGGGTCGGTTAGTTCTCCAATAGTTTTATGGGATGCGTTTAAATGCTCTCTTCGGGTTCCATTATTCAATGTATGGCTAGGAGGAATGCTGCTGCCAAAAGAGACCTTAAGGTTTTAGCAGATGAAATTAAACAACAGGAACTTCTCTTCCGTAGCTCTAAAGATAGAAGCCATTTGCAAACCATTAAGAATCTGAAATATTCCTACAACACCATTGTTACTAAACGGGCTCACATCGGGGTGCAGGCCCAGAAATCCAAACGTTTACTGTTGAAAAACCATGCAGGTAAAATATTGGCTGCGACGTTGAAATATCAGGATTCTAATTTCAAATCCGTGCAAATCTCCTCAATTACCGATAGCTCCGGGGTTACAAAATTTCAGACCAAGGAGATTCTTGATGTCTTTAGAGATTTCTATAGTAAATTGTATACTCCCACCAATCAATCCTCTTTTGATCAATGCCAGGAGTTTCTCAAAATGATTCCTCTTCAATCGATATCCACTGAAGATAGTCAGAAGTTAGGTGGTGCGATTACGTTCGAGGAAATCATTTCTGCCATTAAAGCTACTCGGTCTGGAAAAGCTCCTGGGCCTGACGGTTTTCCTATTATGTTTTATAAAACCTATCTTTCTGCGGTTGTTCCTCGCCTTAAGGTGGTCTTTGATTCTTTCATCCAACAAGGGTCGGTCTTACGATCGGCAGGGGATGCCACCATTGTTGTAATCCCAAAGGAGGGCAAAGATCACTCTGACCCCAAAAATTTTCGTCCCATTTCTCTCCTAAATATGGAAGCGAAAATCTTTGCCAAGATTCTGGCTAAGCTTTCAGAATCATTTATTCCTAAGCTTGTTCACCCCTCTCAGACCGGTTTTGTTAAGGGGCGTTTGGCGAGGGACAATATTCGTACCTTTTGTCATGTTCTGGGTGCTGCTAAACGCTCTCACCTTCCAGCTGCTGCCTTGGCCTTAGACGCCGAGTAGGCTTTCGACAAGGTTTCTTGGCCTTTTTTACATGCGGTTCTTTGTGCACATAATTTTGGCGACTCGTTTGTCAATATGGTTATGTCCTTATATGCCCAGCCTAGGGCGAATATTAGAGTCAATGGCACCACTTCTTCTTTTTTAAATCTTCGCCAAGGAACCAGACAAGGCTGTCCCTTGTCCCCTCTTTTGTTTTTACTTTCTATCGATCCGTTGCTTCGCTTGATTGACATCCATCCAGACATTAAAGGATTTACTTTTGGCTCACATCGTATCAAAACTGCTGCATATGCAGATGATGTTCTTATTTTTTCGGAAGATATTGAACGGGCCATTCCCGCGATTTCAGATACCATCTCCCTTTTTAGGGCTCGGCTGAACGCGCGGAAGCGCGTCTCCGCCGAGACTCTTTTGTCGGCATGTGTGCTTCCCAGGAGACAATCCTGGCCGCGCGCATCGCCTTGGAGGCGATTTCAAACTGACACGCACACGCGAACGAGCGCTGCGGCCTGGCGCTGTCTCCTGGGAAGCACACACGCATGCGCATACACACACACAAGCGCCCACGCACATACATACAGAGACACCCAACCCCCCCCACACATACACACACGAGTGCACCCCCCTCTCCCCCGCCGTCGCACACATGCATACACACACAGGCACTCACACAACGAGGGAACCGAGACCCCCCCCCAGCCCTTTGTAACTTACCAGATCAATTCTGAGGGACTCCGCTCTCCTTCTGGCATCGCGAGACGCTTTCACTCCGCCTTCTCTTCCGGTTACGTACGCAGCCCCGCCCCCGTCACAGGCGACTTTGCCTGATTTCCCGCATTGGCATCTCCATTGGAAAGTTTTTATAAAGCGCCACTGTGCTGCTGAGAGAGCATCAGGGCGCTATACATCTTCCGATGTGTGATCACTCTGCACGATTCACACCTGTGACCTGCAGCACACACACAGATCACTGCAGAGAGGGTGCAGCCACGGAGCCCGCGAGGAGGGAAGCGGTCTGTGTGTGTGAGGGGAGGGGGGACTGCGACAAGGAGACTGGCCGCGGGAAGCCAGCTGAGCAGGAGCGCCCTTCGCCGACTGCTTGCCTGAGCAGGCAGGAATTGCTTATGCTTCCGGGGAGCAGGCAGTCTGCGAGGAAGCGAGACCGCTGCAGGCACTCTCGTGCCTTGCCTGCGGGTGAGAATGTGTGAGGGCGCTGCGAGAGTTTGAGGCTCGCAGCTGTCGCTTACTGGTTTAACAAGAGCATACATATTTTCCTAAACATTCTCGTTTGATCACGGGCGGGGCTGGTACCCTCGCCAATGGCGAGGATCAACCAGTGAGTAAGGGGATTGGGGGTGACGCTTATAGCGCTCTGCGCTCCGGAGCTCCATGTTGGCGCTCATCCCACGAGGGACGCCTCTGGCTGGCGACCAGCCACCGCAGCGGTGGATGCTGCGAACGGGAGCAGAGGTTGTGGTGCGGGAGTGACGCTCTTCCAAGGATGCTGAAGACGAAGATCAGAAGCTTCTGAAGTCCTCGCGCCCAAGGTTAACGGAGCATCTGTCGGCTGCGCTGCTGCCCTGCGGCGCCGCACGTGGAGCAAACAGACCGACAAGTTTATAGAGCGCGTAATCGAGCTCCGCTGTCCGTGCGCTGGGGTTTCAGAAGTTGCTTTTATCTAACTCTACTGCCTGTCTCTATTACTTACATTGACCTCGGAAGGATGAAATCCATAGCCAGCTCGGGCGCAATATCCCTAATTTACAATATCCCTCTGTGGTTGTAGAAAGATCCCTGCCCAGCGTGCCCCGGCCTCAGTTCAGACTCATCTTTCTTGAGAGCGAACACGGTGCACCGAGTTATAACGTGTTGCTGGTTGCAGTGCTTAGAAATGTAAATCTGAGTTTGAAGCGCTTTCAAAATATGTGATACACAGCGTGCGAAAGGTGCTTCGATCACACAGCCGGGCGCAACCGCAGCATTCCGATGCAGAGCGCGCGCGTGCACATTGATGATATGTGGTGTCCAGGTGTTTCTTAAAGCCCAGACTTATGCTCGACATCTTGCATAGTGATTGGAGGTCAGTGTGACAAGCCGAGAACCACTCACCTCTGGTCAAGGGGACAAGCTTGGATTAAAAGTAAATTGTGGTCTCGTTTCCAGGGACTGAAGTTTAACCACCAGAGGGCGCCTCCGCGCGGGGGCTAAATAATAAACCTGTCCTGGTTGCAATGCAGTGGTCTTCAAACTTGATGGGTACCTGTCAGCCCCGAGGTCCCTGCAGCGAGCTCGGGGCCCCTGTCACGTGATCTGAGCAGGGAGCGTTGCGTCCTGCACCTGTGGTGCCCGTTTGTGAAAGCCAGGGATCGACGATTCGACGAGAGTCAAAACCCTGAAATCACCTGTCTTTAGCGCTGTTTTGGTTAGTTGACGACCCATACATAATTTGCTTTGTAAATCCAAGAAAAGTACACACGCAAATGAGGCGGAGTCATGCAAAGGCAGCCGGTGCAGATTGCAGGACGCGTGCTCACGACGCCACCGTGCCCTGCAAAGAGTGTTTCAGAAACGCCAGGGCGAGGAAACTAAAACCTAGGGGTGTGGGGTGGAGGGCGTGGGCCCCCAGCAGCCGTGGGGACAGACAAGAAAGACGTTCAACTCTCCTCAGGAGGCGATGGTGCATGTGGGGCTGACTGAAATAAGTCTACGTTAACCTTCCTCAAAAGTACACTGTAAACTGATGACCAAGTGAAAGGGCACTCTTCAGGAGGCTACTGTAGTTAGCCATACACATTACGCGACTTTGAGCTATTGGCATTGTAAATGATAATGACTTTTATTTATATTTTTGTTTTTACAACATAAATAAATGACCTTGTCATTTACAATGTCAAGACCTTAAACTCGCGTTAATTTACAATGCTAATAGCTCTAACTTTTGCAATGCCGAGACCGTTGCATTGTAAATTCTTGTTTCTGGTGTTTCTGGGTATACCCTCAATAAGGACAAAACAGAAATGCTTCCTTTAAAAGCTTATTGTTTTCCAGCTCATATAGGCTCTGCAGGGTTTAAGTGGCAATCTAAACAGCTTAAATACTTAGGGATTTGGTTCTGTAGTACTCTTTATGATACTGTTGCGTACAATGAGGCTCAAACTATTACTAAAGTACGACAGCTTTTAGATACTTGGTCTCCTAAGTATATTTCTTGGTGGGGCCGTTTTCAAACTATAAAAATGATGATTACACCTTTTATTAATTTTGTATCTTCCATGCTCCCTGTGAAATGATCTTCTTTTTTTTTTCATACGATGGACTCCCTCACCTTCAAGTTTCTTTGGAATGAGAAGAGAGCTCGGATTGCTTATAAATATCTGAAGAAACCTTACGATATGGGTGGTTGCAACTTTCCTGATTGGGAAAAGTATCAAACTGCTTTCTTGGCCTCGCAGGGGGCTCTTTGGCTTTCCTCGGTTCCTGACCATGTTCCTTCCTGGCTCTTAATTGAACAGAATATTGCCTCTCCCCTGCCACCCTTATCTTTTTTAACTACGTCTACCTTATCTATTCCTTTTTCGCGTTCAATCATCCTAGATACCATTGCAGCGATCAAACAAGTTGATAGGCGAGTTGCTATTCCTATTCATAAATCAAGATGGTCCTCGTTGTGGCACAATCCCCGTATTAAAATTATTATTGACCCTTTGTTGATCTTGTATTGGGCTAACAAAGGGATAACTCTAGTGTGTCATCTGTATGACTCCAATGGGGATCCACTACCTTTTTCTACTTTAGCTCAACAGTTCTCTCTCAATAATTTAGACTTCTACACTTTCCTGAAAATAAAGGTAGCGCTAGCGAAAACACGTCTGACTCCAACCTCTCCTTCCATTAAATTATTTCAAATGTGGCTTCGTTTAGGTCATGTGGCTTCCAAAAATGTATAAATTTCTTTCTTCCTCTTCCCCTGCCAGCTGTACTGTCACCCAACAAAAATGGGTATCTCACTTTGAGCAGGATGTGATTGCCCATATTTCTGAGGACGACTGGCGTTTGATTGGGAAGCTTTCTCTTCGGAATAAGGTTGCTCCCTCTTTAATCCAATCTAAATTTTTCTCTATCAATTTGCTCCACTGGACTCCGGTACGCTTACACTCTCTCCAGTTGAAGGATGATGATCTTTGTTGGAGTTGTGGCCTATTTACAGGCGACTACTTACACATGTTTTTTGAAGGTTCGCTTCTTAAACCCTTTTGGGATTTAATACACAAACATCTTCAATTGATTTTTAATCTCAGGTTCCAACTCTCTTTCCCCATGATTTTGTTAGGCCCACTTGCGTCTCGGACTCCACTGCCCTTAGATTCCTTGGATTCCCAATTACTAGATCTGTTACTAACTATTGCGGTGAAAGTAATTCTTATGGAATGGAAATCTTTTTCCTCGGTCTCTTATCAAACTTGGTGGGCTTGGGTCTCCTTTTTGAGAGGTGCTCACACCTCAGTTGATGACGCTCATCTTTCTCCCTCAATTTCTACTGGTGTCTGGAGAACTTTAGATTGATATATGGATTTAGCTTTTAAGGGTTTGGTTGCTCAATATCCTTTTGATTCGTCTGTGTGAGTGTTGTCATTATGTTCAGGTGTAGCTTCCCAGAAGATCCCTTCCTTCCTTCCCTTTCCCTTCTTTTCTTCCTCTCCCTCTCTTCAATGTCCCACCTGTTTCTTCCTCTTTCCTTACCTTTCTTTTTCTTTCTGTTCTCTTTTCTTCTCTCTCTCAAATCTCTTTTTTTTTACCCCATGGTGATACCTCTGATCTGGATCACGTTTTTTTGGGGGTTTCCACATTATATTATATCTCAGTAGTAACTCATGATGAATTCATATCTTTCCTCATATGCATCACCTTTATGTTATTCAAATCTTTGTATACTCTTTTAATCCTAATAAACTTATTAGAACTAAAAAAAACAACAACAAAAAAACAGAGATCTATAACACTGTGCGTCCGTAGTGAGAATAGGCTGAGGCAGAGATATAATTCACCATGGTAGGACTTCTTATTGTGTATAGTTTACTTGTAATGCTTCTCACTCTGTTGGAATATGTTTTTTTTCTACCTGTAGAGCAGATGTTATATAATAGAGCACAATAGTTTAAGTAAATATAGTAAACTGTTCTCTTGTCTTTGTTTTGTTTATTGTGGACAAGCATGATTGAGAAAATGAAAGGTGACGATCTGTTTCCACGGTTCCCTGTGAGGACTAGAGTAGTGTTTTCTGGGGTGCTAACTTACCTGTCACTCTAGGAAGATTATGAGGGCAGGTAAAGCACTATGAGCTATTCTGGATGGGGTTCATAGGTACTGATGGAGTATGATGTATTCCCAAGATACACTAATCTGCTTTCAATTGGAAAATGGGTCAAAAAAATCCAACCAATATCGTTTGCTGCCTGAAGCATGTGTTCCACTATATGAAGTAGAGCTTCTGGTGCATTAATGCTGACAAGGATGAAATAATTATAACTGTAGACAATCATGAAAGTTATGGCAAAACCAGGCAGCATAGTTCTAAGTTAAAGGGGTTCAGAACTAAGAGGCCAGTCTTTGCCATGGTCTTCATAAGTAAGACCATATCGTACCTGCACTTAAAACAGACCACTGTACCCCTGTGAATGCCAGTATCAAATGTGTGGTATTGTGCCCTATCCTCAAAGTATACTGGGCAGACGTCCTAATAACCTGCAGAACATAGGATCTCGATATGCCCAAGGAGAGCCCTTGGATCAAAGTCCATTCATCAGACTAATCATCATTCAAGAGGATAAAACATAATATTGTGTCTGGGCATGCGAGGCCCTAGACCTACAATACCCTCATCCTGAATCTGAGATCCACAGTCAAGTACATGCGGTCAGGGAACGTTTGTAAACTAAACTATACACAGTTTTTTAACTTATTTAACTTATTTGAAAACATGGATCAAGGTCAAAGAATTTCTGACACTTATCCATCTGGACTCTAAACTACCCACCACACTATTGAATTCACTCACACCTCTTTCAAACGCTCTCCAATAAGAAGTTACATGTAGCTCTTTATAAAAAATATAAGACTGACCTATAAACCCGTCACCAGGCCACACTAGCAAACTTCAACACTGACCACAAGTGTCATAATTTAGTGGGCCAACCATTTATGACTGATTTTGAACTTGATATGCTCTCCTTCACATTTGCTGTTATCAACTTTAATCACAAAGTATGGGGCCAATTCTTAGACGTCTACGTGCCATCAGTTTACACCTACACTTCATATTAATACCACATTGTTATGATTATTAAAATTCTAAAGAGTACTTCTCTTTAAATCTATGAAAGTAATGAGATTCAGGGTGCACAATTACCACCCCACTCTAAATCATGTGGACTATCCTCATGGGACCAATTTTTGCCACATATAGTACTGCATCCTGCAAAGTTGTAGCTATTGGCATTATAAATGGCAATGTTTTTTACTTAGCCATGTTGCAGGGTGCAGTACCATATGTGGTTCCACCATCACCAGCAACAGGCTCCCCGCAGAAGCTGGAACAAGATCACTGCAGACCAGCTCGCCACTTCCCTGGACAAAAACCCTCCCAACAGCACAACGAACCCCAGCCAAGCGGCCACCAACCTCACGAAATGGATCAGCGACTGCGCAGACGACCTCGCCCCGCTGAAGACCCCGCCGAGTAGACCCGGAAGCAAGAAAGCCCCATGGTTCAACGACGAACTCAAGAGCTCCAAGAAGAACTGCAGAGCACTCGAGAAAACCTGGCGCAGAGACCCAACTCCGGACAACATGACTGCCCTCAAGCTCGCCACCCGCAAACACCACTAGATGATCCACGCCACCAAGAAAACCGCATTCAAGGAACGACTGGACAACAACGCACACAACAGCAAGGAACTCTTCAACATCGTGAAAGAGCTCTCCAACCCCAACGCCGGAAACAACGACATCACCCCTTCGCAAGACCTCTGCAACTCCCTCGCCTCCTACTTCCACAACAAGATCGTGGACATACACAACAGCTTCAGCACTCACCCGACGCACGCCACGACGGAACCACCACCCCCCACCACCACCCTCCGCGCCTGGACCCCGATCAGCACCGAAGACACCATCCGCACGATGAACTCCATCCACTCCGGATCTCCGACCGACCCCTGCCCCCACCACGTCTTCAACAAGGCCGACGCTGTCATCGCACCCCACCTGCGGGACATCATCAACACCTCCTTCGACACCGCTACCTTCCCGGAGAGCTGGAAGCATGCCGAACTCAGCGCTCTACTCAAGAAACCATCAGCCGACCCCACCGACCTCAAGAACTACCGCCCCATCTCGCTGCTCCCGTTCCCGGCTAAAGTCATCGAGAAGACCGTCAACAAGCAACTGGCCGCCTTCCTCGAGACGAACGGCTCCCTCGACCTCTCGCAGTCTGGCTTCCGGGCCAACCACAGCACCGAGACCGCCTTGATCGCAGCTACAGATGACATCCGAGCCCTGCTTGACAACGGAGAAACAGCGGCCCTCATCCTCCTGGACCTCTCCGCGGCCTTCGACACTGTCTGCCACCGTACCCTAGTACAGCGCCTCAGCAACATCGGAATCCAGGAGAAGGCACTGGAGTGGATCACCTCCTTCCTCGCCGGAAGGACACAGAGAGTCCGCCTCCCTCCGTTCAGATCGGAAGCCACCGAAGTCATCTGCGGCGTCCCTCAAGGCTCCTCGCTCAGCCCAACACTCTTCAACGTCTACATGAGCCCCCTCGCAGCCATCGCACGCCAGCACAACCTGAACATCATCTCCTACGCCGACGACACCCAGCTGATCCTCTCCCTCAATAACGACCCCGCCACCGCCAGAGCCAACCTGCACGAAGGGATGACAGACGTAGCCAAATGGATGTCGAACAGCCGCCTGAAACTGAACTCAGACAAGACGGAAGTCCTCATCCTGGGATCCTCACCCTCCGCCTGGGACGACTCCTGGTGGCCCCCCGCCCTGGGCAGCGCACCCAAACCAACTGACCACGCACGCAACCTGGGCTTCATCCTGGACTCCTCCCTCTCCATGACCAGACAAGTCAACGCCGTCTCCTCGTCGTGCTTCAACATCCTGCGCATGCTACGCAAGATCTTCCGATGGATCCCCACCGAGACCAGGAAGACGGTCACCCAGGCCCTCGTCACCAGCCGACTGGACTACGGCAACTCCCTCTACGCCGGAACCACCGCCAAACTCCAGAAAAGACTCCAGCAGATCCAGAACACATCAGCACGACTCATCCTGGACATCCCCCCGCCGCAGCCACATCTCCGGACACCTGAGAGACCTGCACTGGCTCCCGGTCAACAAGAGAATCACCTTCCGGCTCCTCACCCACGCACACAAAGCCCTACACAACCAAGGACCAGGATACCTCAACAGCCGCCTCAACTTCTACGCTCCCAAACGCCAGCTTCGATCGACCAGCCACGCCCTCGCCACCGTCCCCCGCATCCGAAGAGCCACCACTGGAGGAAGGTCCTTCTCCTACCTGGCCGCCAAGACTTGGAACTCCCTTCCGATCCACCTCCGCCTGACCCAGGACCACCTCGCCTTCAGGAAACAGCTCAAGACCTGGTTGTTCGAGCAGTAGCGGACCCCCCTCCCCCCAGCGCCTTGAGACCCTCCGGGTGAGTAGTGCGCTATACAAATGCGGTGATTGATTGATTGATTGGCCAAAAGCGGTCCCAGGGTCACATATGGTACTGCACCCTGCAAAAGATAGGGTAAATCCACCCTACCTAAAATGCATTGCATGCAAGACCGTACCACAGGTACATTCAAATAGCCATGTCCATATATGCAATAATTAGCTTTGAAATGTGCCAAATTAATTCTTATATTAATTCAAGATTAGGTTGTACTTTTTTTGGGAGAGGATGAAGGAAACATTTTGCAGTGTTATTATTATATTTGCACAGCACTATTGTCAATGGTATAAAAAAGATAACGCAAAAAACACTGTCATTTTCAATGCCAACAGTTCAAATGTGACACCTATTACATTGAAAATGCAATCGGTCTTGCATTTGTTGGAGTTGGAGTTCTTAGCATTATAAATGCAAATGTCTTTTTTTACCTAGCCATGTTGCAGGGTGCAGAGCCATAGGAGGCCAAAAAAGGTCAAAAGGGCCCTCTTTTGGCAACATTTAGTACTGCATCCTGCAAAGTTGAGGTTTTTGCCATTATAAATGCCAATGTTTTTTAGGTGACGTGTCCTATTGCCTCAGTAACGCTGATCTCTTGAGTTTTGATCTCTGCCAGGTTTCAAAGAATTCATTGTACTGTTTTCGGCTCGCACTTTTCACTTTGCTTTTACTTGTTTTAACTAATTTTAAATTACCTGTATCTGACTTGCTTTCCTTGTGCACAACCGCAGTGTCCGTTTGTAAGAGCCGGCCCCCTTGGACAATGGTCGGCGCTCTAGTTGTTTCACGCCAGTAGAGCTTAAAACACATGCTGGCGCGACTGCACTGCCAGTGCGACGAAGGCAAGCCTGTCTGCGCCTGGAGCGCACCCAACGCCAGGACCACTGCCTGTTTCCCCCCTAAAATCTACACAAGGGCCCAGCTACTTAAGTATGATACCGGTGAGTTCTATAACCCGGCTGTCTTTACAGGATATGGGGATAAAGGGCCATCCAAATGCAATTCCTGTGGCTTCATGGTTAGGAACATACTGCGCAAAGACACAAACCCTATAAATAATAACTGTACAATCTTACCTCCCGCAATAAGAAATAATCACAATATAGCTGAAGAGCTAGGAGCCACCATGTCACCTCAAACTTAAGTAGGCACCAGGAAAAATGACATCCCTATAGGCGGAATCACCCCTCAGCGTTTTACTGCAGCCTCATTACAGTGTATTCTGCGGAATACCAGATCCCCGATAAAGCATAAATAAGAATTTGAATGCATGATACAGCTCTCAAACCCCAATCTGTTTTTTTTTTACAGAGACATAGGATAAATTTACATCTGAACAGACTGGAACATTGCCTTACCAGCAGGATACCAAGTAGCTTGCGTAGACAGGAAAGGGAAGGGGGGGCATTGCCATACTATATCGATCTTCCTTTATATAAAAAAAATGGAGCCTACCCAACAATTGGAAGCTGAGGGCTTGATTTTTAATATTAAAATTAACAACTCTCTGACCTTTCCGGGCCTACTTCTCTATCGGACGCCGGGGTTAAGGATTGCATGTACCCACTCACTCCAGACCCTTTTAGAATCCTGTTTAGACTCTCCTACTTTTACAATTCTGGGGGATTTCAATTTCCACCTGCAATCTAATAATAATGCAGATACTGCCATGTTGCTTGACAATCTTGCAGGATACGGTCTGACCTAAATTATCTCTGAATCCGCAGATAAGGTCGGCCATACCTTGGATGGCATTTTTACCAATAATCCTAATATCACGTTGGATAATATTCTTCCCCTAGCATGGACAGATCATAAAGCAATATATTTTAAGGTACTAAACCAGGAAAAAAATGGTCCCACTTGAATAGACTACCTCTTGTTAAAACTAGTCCCTGGCACAGAATACAAAAAAGAGAGTTAGCAGAAGACCTTGAGAGGAACCCCCCTTTGGATGTCTCTGACATCAATTTGGCAGCTAACAAATTTGATGACTGGATCAGGACATCAGTAGATAAGCTGGCCCCGGAAAAAACAAAGAAACTGCAAAAGAAGCCAGGCGTCTGCACCTTGGTATAACCCAGATCTCAAACACATCAAGTCCAAATGTAGACGACTCGAACGATAATGGAGGTTCGACTACAGTAAGGAACGCAAGGTGGCCTACAATCTAGTCCTGAAGGAATACATGTAAGCAATCACAAAAAACAAAATTGATTATTTCACAACAAGAATAGACGCGGCCAAAAACTCCTCTAAGGAGCTTTTTTAAACGGTTACTCTCCTATCTGAACGGCAGCAGGATAACCAGTTCACACCAGACCAACATTTCTGTAATAAGATTGCAAACTTTTTTCAAATCTAAAGTACAGTCAGTCTATAACGAACTCCTTAGAACAGTACCCAATTCGACTGAAAATAATGATACCACTGAGGAGAATCTAACCCACATTAGCTTGTCCAGTTCCTCTACTCTAACAATAGAGAAAGTTAATAATCTGTTATTACTGAACAAGTCAGGTTCTCCCACTGACCTATGTCCTCCTGGCACTTTACATCTGGTCTCCGAAAAGATCAGTGCACATTTAGCCCCTCTTTTAAATGAGGTGATTAGTTCAGGGACTTTCCCCCGGTCCTGGAAAAAAAGCATGCATTAGGCCTATTTTGAAGAAACCCTCCTGGGATCCCACTGAGGTGAAACTACATCGTCCAATATCTTGTCTACCAATACCGGCTAAATCTTAGAAGTATCAATTAACATGGAACTAACCCACTACTTAGATTGCAATAACCTCCTAGATTTCAACCAACATGGCTTCAGACCTCGCCACTCCACAGAGTCAGTCCTAATTATGGCCACAGGGGAGATTCTTAGACAGTCGGATGGGGGAAGAGCCATCCTTATCCTACTTGACCTATCAGCAGCATTAGACATCTTAAACCATTCGCTGCTAATGTGGCAGCTGAAGGCAATAGGTATGAAAGAGATGTCTTTAACCTTACTCTAGCCCTACTCTCATCTTTCATGTCATCCACGGAGAAGAGGGTCTGTTGGGACAATCTTAAATCAGAAAATTTCTGCCCCCCTTTTGGAGTACCACAAGGCTCAGCTCTACCACCAACCTTTGGCCAAACTAATCAGAGAACACGGTTTCTCGTTGATCTCATACGGGGATGATGCCCTGATAGTTATATCCATCTAGCGGAGGGTTGAAGTTACAGCTGTTAGCTTCCACAATTGTCTAAAGTGTATTATGGGCGGGATGAATTTAAACTTCCTCAAGCTTAATACAGATAAAACAGAGGTCATGGAGTTTAGACAGGGTCCATCGATATGGAATCAAACATGGTGGCCAACTGAGGCAGGTAACTGGTCCTTATCATCTACTAAGGCAAGAAACCTGGGAGTAATGTTTCACAACCAGTTAAACTGTGTAGGACAGATTAATCACCTGACTTCCTCATGCTTCTTTATATTGAAGATTCGGAAGATCTTGCCTTTTATTCCTCAGGACCTCAGGAAAACGGTAATGGGAGCTTTAATCTTCTCAAAAATGAACTTCGGCAATGCATTACTTTTGGGAATCGACAAGTATCAGACTGCCAAACTGCAATAATTGCAGAATGCCACAGCATGAGTACTACTAAATATCCCTAAATATCACTCCATTTCCGATAGCATTAGACAGCTTCACTGTCTCCCGATCCAACAGCGTGTGTAATTTAAAGCTCTTTGTCTGGTACATAAGGGGTTGTATGGTGGGGGAGCCATGGAATGCAGAAACTATTTCTCTGGTATTCACCGCAACAGAATCTTAAATCAGCCAATACAGGGCTAGTTCAGGTTCCCAAGATTCAAAAAGCCAGATGGGGAGGGAAAAGCCTATCCCACCGGGCTGTCAAACTGTGGAACAAGCTGCCGATTACTATTAGGCTATAGCCTGACAGGGTTCTCTTTAGGAAAATGGTCAAGCCCTGGCTATTCCCCACTAAATAAGCTCTGGCATTGAGCCTGGTAAATTGCAACACGTCAACCGTAGCGCCAAGATGCCTCGGGAAACAGCATTTAGAACTCTGTAAATACCACGCATGGCATTACATCGCAAGTAATTTCTGCGACTTGCGCTAGATAGCGCGCAACACCAAGGAATGTGTTGGATTTTAAATCCAACACATTCCCTACTGTTGCGCTAACTGGAGTAGGAAAAGTATTTATACTATTCCTAAGTCCAGCGCGCCATCTAGTGGAAGTCGTAGAAACGACTTGCGATGTAAAGCCATGCTTGGTAACAACGCGGACGATGTAACGTCTGCGTTCTAACCTACTGCGTGGTAATGTATGTCGTAGTAACGTCATACATTCAGATGCCTCTGCATTTGTGCGCTCTATAAATATGATACTTACTTACTTACCTAGCCATGTTACAGGGTGCAGTACCATATGTGGCCAAAAGAAGTCCCAGGGGACCTCTTTTGGCCACATATGGCCCTGCACCCTGCAGAAGATATGGTAAATCCACCATACCCATAATGCATTGCATGCAAGACAGTACCACGAGTACATTCAAATAGCTATGTCAATATATACAATTTGTAGCTGACAAAATAATTATTATATTAATTCCAGATTAGGTTGTACTCTGTGTGGAGCTGATGAAGGGAAATTTATAGACGGTCTCATATAAATGTGAGAATCCCAAGTTAAAGAGGATGATGGCATCTCACAAAAAGTGAAGGACTGTCCTCGCACACCACTAGGTGTCATGCTTCATCATCGGCAGTCCTCGCTCTCCAGAAACTTGGTCTGGTAGAGAGCAGACCTACACCTGGTGTAGGAACAGACTTAGTTACCTTCTACACCAGGTGTAGGCTTGCTCTCTACCAAACCAAGTTTCTCAAGAGCGAGGACGGCTGATGATGAAGTATGACACCTGGTGGTGTGTGAGGACTGTCGTTCACTTTTTGTGAGATGCCATCACCCTCTTTAACTTAGGATTCTCTAGGTTTCGGTCACTGTCCTTGGCGCAGCTTATGTTAGCTAGCTCCAAGCGCCCAGCACCTCTAATTCCCCCCCATGGTACTTACTAGGGTTAGTGCGTTACAAGGTTACAAGAAGAGACAGGGTGGTACTAAGGAGGGACTACTAAGCCGATCGACCAATGAAAAGCCACCATTTACAAAGTACAGGGACAGGAGCCAATTCAAAAGATGGGTGGAAAATGAGCAGAGCTTTATGGTCTCGAACAGACAGCGCAAGCGCTGCCTAGGTGGGATCTAAAAACGCAAACTGCAATTCTCGACCTCTGTCCCTTCCACCTAAGCGGCTGGTGTCACTTCCTGCTGCAGCAGGCTTGGCTGAAACGGAGCTATAAATAAAGCTATCACTTTAATTCTGAAGGGCTTTCCAGTCTTCTGCAAGCACATCAGCCCGCACACGTGGTGTTTAATTGTTAAATAAATAATAGAAACCACAACAAAAGCAGGTTATTTTTCATCCTTGCTTTCTCTCTGTTCCTATCGTTTCTTCCTCCTTCTTTCTCCCTTTTCTGATTTTTTCTCTTGCTCTGGGTCAAAGTCGGATGATGACTAAGCCCAATCCCCAAAAACAAAGTGCCCGTGCCAACCACCTGCAACCACCGGCACAAGTTTCATACTGTGCCCACCTGCTTCAGCTCTCTTCCCACGCACTTCAAACCCTCTGAACGCACAGCCAACATGTTTTTGCCTGAATGTGGAGTAGAAGCAAAGCAAATGAATAGAGGGCACAGAAGGGTTGTGAGGGAGAGGACATAAGACTAAGTGTACCAGCTCAGATGGGAGCAAACCAAAAGGAGGCTCTCCACAGAACAAAAATTCAATTCATGTGATACAACAAGCTTAATCTCAGGTAATTATAGATCATAGGTTATAATATCAAACCAAGACCCTGCTGGGGAGCTGAAAGACCTACAGGAGTGTAAATGCATTAAACCATCAAATTAAATCTTCACAGTCTCCTTAGTTCTGGTGCAAACTATTGACCCACTAACTACTACACTTATACGACAAGAGTAGAGCGTGGGGCAGGCAAGCCCAGTGTGCTGAACACTCTTACGCCACACTCTAGCCTGCCTCGTCTACAGTTCATTCCAAGTTTGGTGCAGTGGTACTATTTAATGCAAGGAGTGTTTATCCCTTTGAATGGCTTACAATGCTTGCATTAATTAATTAGTGGGAAATGAGGGCTGGAGAGAAATACTAACAGGGCAGCTGCAGCTTTGGTCAGCTACTAGTACCAAGTGGGGAATTTAAGTTCAATGGACAGGCATGATAAGCGCGTTTTGGTGGCATACATGGCAACTATCCCAAATTGAGTGGGAGGCTACTGTACACAGGTAGAGGTCTATATTTGAGCACATACGTATTCCTTCATTGAGCAGACACTTGTTGAAGCTGTTGTTGGATATGGCTGTTCTTAGGGCGTTTCCCTAAAACATATTGCTTTTTTTATCTCCTGGTTTATGCCGATTTTCTTTTCATGGCTTTAGGACTTTGGGCGCTTTCCCACTGCAATGCAGTGTGAAAGCATACGCACTCATCCTACACATGCTAGGAAGTGGTGCTTACTTAATTGGTTTAGGTACCTGTGAGTGCCCTGTAAGAAGGTACGCCACATACCCAGGGTAGGTACTGTACTGGCTAATTGTGGGACGCAGCACTGATTGTGCAACTCACCAGAACAGCCTTTTCCAACATGTATCAAGCAGGTCATTGCAGGCTTATGGGTGCACAGTTGCGCTTATGCCCAGGCTGGCATTTCGATCTCATTAGCCAACCGTGAGTGAACCGTCCACTAGAGCACCTCTAGGGTAAGTTCTGATGGGCAGAGCAAGTGGTAGGCGAAAGGCAGGGCAGGTACACATGGGTGTTCCCTGCCCAAGTAGTGAAGAACCCTCGTGTGGGTTTTCCCTACCTCGGAGGTCGGCTCTTCCTATGGGACAACACTGGGGTTGCTGATTCTCTTTTAGTGGCTTTGGGGCTCTTTACACTTTTCACTGTAAATGAGGTGTGAAACCGTGTGCGCATTCCCACATGTAAGGCAGGGATGCTTACCTAATGTTTTGGTAAACATGTCTCATGTCTGCCATTGCAGACCTCTGTGTGAGCACACATGCACTTATGCTCAGGTTGGCCTTTCTAAAACCTCTGGCCACTCCTGAGGAGAACTTTTACTACCACTAGAACACCCCTAGGGCAGGTCTTGAGGGGTGAAGCAAGTGGTAGGTGAAAGGAAAGGCAGATACACATGTGTTCCCTGCCCAGGTAGTGAGAATACCCATGTGTACTTACACTACCTATGAGCTTTGCTCTTCCCATAGGTTAACATAGAGGGATGGTTAAAATTACTTCAAGCTGCAGTAGTGCAGCCGCATAGTGTTTCCTATCATTGGATTCACAATGACAAATCCTCTTCTGTGCAAAGGTGAATGTGTCATTATTAGCTTAGAAATGACACTTCTAGAAAGTGGGTATTTCTCTGTTCTAAATTTATTTGTGTGCCTTTAAATTCGACTTCAGTCCAAACTGGAGGTTGGGGTAGCACATCTGTGCAACCCCATCGACAGCTATAAAGACTGGGAATGCAACTGGAACTACAGACCTTTGCCATTTGAGGGCCTAGTTGGATAGATTGGAGGGAGAGGTTTTGAAACTTGGCATATGGAAAGCCAGATCATGGCCCCACTAAAGATTAAGATCTGCACTCCATGGCCTCATGGAAGACAAGACTTACATTTTGGGGAGACATGTGTGATTCAAAGGGAGCCCTCTGAATCACCCCCTATTTCAAAGGTACACTACATTAGAACTACTCGTGCCAATCTTCAGCAGGGTAGTGATACACTTGTGGGGATTTGGGACCGGACATCCTAGACCTGCATGGTGTACACTGCCTGAGGAATCTGTTGAGCACAAGGAAGATTACTGCCATTGAAAGATCGTTCACCCTTACTGAATAGTGGCTGGCCTAGGCTCACTACCTGCTGCTGTGTGGCACCCTGAAGTGTGCTCTCCAAGGGCTTGCTGGCTTGCCCCATGTTCTCTTGTGGACATCTAAGGGACATCAAAGACCTCCCACGAGGGACTCAAACTGTCTACTTCTGCCACCTGGAGAGCGTTGCCCTCTTAAGTGCCCACATCGTCAACTGGATCCCAACAGATAGGGCGGCATGAGCATGGAACAAAGTATCAAGTCTGGAGACCTGATTGTCTTTTTGTGGAGCCCCAAAAGTATAGCCCACATCTAAGGAGTGTGGCACCTGCATTGTAGGGGCCTCAAGATGCATAAGAGTCTTGTTGGTGGTGAGTGGATTTACCGGTTGCGGGATCTAGCATGGCCTGCTTCGTCGATCGTGCCACATTTGTCTTGTGCAACATGCCTACTGCATTCTCATTGCATGCGGTGTCCGATTCACAGGTTGCGACACTCTGTTGAAGTGCATAGCCGTAGTAGTGCCTCATTGTACCTCGTGCGGCACTGCTAAACTTGCGCCTGCGCGTGTGACCGGAATTGTCTGGTGCGACCCACATCAATGCGTACCAGAATAGGTGCCTCATTTCCAGGGAGGTATGGAATTTGCAACTCTTCATTGTGTATGCCCGGTAGTGTCTGGTGCGAGTTGGATCAACACGCGCCAGATGTTGTGCCTCATTTTCAGGGAGGTACTGAGTTTGCGACTCTTCACTGTGTGACTGGAACGGTCCTGTGCAGCTCATATCAATGGGTACCAGATGTTGTGCCTCATTTCCAGGGAGGTGCGGTAGAACGGATTCATGTTCCATTGTGCCCTCCTTTTGCGGGCCATCCAGCATCACCCTTCAAATCCACAATCAACTAAGCTGGATACATTCACTTAGAAAACGACAAATTAGCAAATGCAGTGCTTTTTCTCAAAGCAGATTACAGTACTGGGAGGGTGTGAAGATTAACCAATGGACCCTTCGTTTGCTTGACACTGTAGTGGTAGCTATGTTCAAGAATTCAAGTCATACTCTAGAAAACGATTATGGGTCTGGGCACAGGTACAAATTAACAAAACAACCACCACATTAAATCCAATTTGTTTGAAAAAGAATATGCATTCACCATGGAAAAATAAAGCAATTAAAGCAGAACTAGAAGTCAAATCTATCACAGCAGACTTGGATTACTCTATGGTTTATTTACTTATTAGCAATGTTTAGCAAGAAAAGACAAGGTGCTACAGGAAATGGACAGGACTTCTTAAACATTCTTTATAGTTACCATAGACACTAAGGATCAGGATGGACATGGAGGGGAGGTCACAATTTCAGACTTAAAAAGAGACGGAAAGAGAAGAGGTGTAACAAGCCGTTATCAATCCACTCAAGATTAAGGTTGTTCCAGATTCTATGTGCACAACAGAGACGGAACAGACTTAGTTGCCTTCTTTCTAATAAAAAACTGCATGTCAGACGTTTTCTTTGTTTCTGACAAAACACGGATCACCCTAGATGCTAAGATTTTTAACATGGCATTAGAGGGTGTCTCGGTAGACTGTACCCTGCTAATCTATTTTTTGATGCTTTATACCAAGCAAACTAGGTCCAGTGATGTGACATTTTCCATGTTCCCCTTTCCCCACTTAACCTCTTTATCAGAAGTCTAACCACTCACTTCATCAACTACATTCATACATGAGCTCCCCCTTCCCCATGTTGAACTGCAGCTTCTTAGGTGCCATTTCACAGTCTCAACCAGCAATCTAATGAGATAATGTATTTTACTAGTCTCTCTAAATCAAGAGTCAAAAAAGTCGAGCACTATATGCCCAATGGCAACACTGAACTTTTATTGGCTGACCAACACCATGACTTGTGCAATGGTGTTGTAAAGACTGATCTTTTTCAACCATCAAACTACTACACCTATCTTGACCTCTTTCTTCATGCCTCGGTAATGCAAAGATTGTTATAGCAGGAAAGCTCCAATCTCAGAGTTCAGCCTGTTTGACAATAGCAAAATCATAATTCAAGTCAATGAAGATAAACTCTGTCTCTTTGTCTCATGGACCACCCATAATGATATACATTCTGTACGGTGCCCAGATTTGAAAGGGGATTCAAATTCTCCTCTCAGGATGTCAACAGAGATTAAAATACTTAGGTGGGAATTAACACAATTCGAAGGGATGAGAATGCTTGTTTATATTTTGTGATGCTAGGGTGAAGTCACGAGAAAGTGAAGATCCAAATCCCATTAATGAGTGCATGGCTGACTTGGTGGATCTGCAATTGTGAACTATGCATCACAGGCAGTGATTAGCCCTGTTGGAGAATGAAAAGTCATACAGAAGTCACATGAAGAAAATTAGGTTAGTCATAGGCCCTTCTGACATGCCTGCAGTGAGGTGTCACTCTAAGGAAGGTTAGGATGACACTCTGGTCTAAATGAGTTGGGAACATCGGGTATTGTGTTGCACCTCAACGGAGGCCTGAGTGGGTCTTGAGGTATGCATGCTTGAGGCAACTCTGTTACATCGCTATAAGTCAGGAAAGCAAATGTAAGGATGGTGTTTGAAACAGATTTAGGACAGGTTTTGCAAAATCACGCAAATAGGACAATGTTTTGTACATGGGTAAAAGAAAGCAGTTGTGATACTGATAGGGTATAGTGTTTAGGTGACAGTAAATGGCCTTTACAAGGGTACCAGTGAGATGGGATGAACTTTTGAGTAGGGGAGTAAGTATGGGAAATCAGGCACGTTTGTAGTTCACAGAACCCGGGGATCGACGATTAAGATGGCTTGTTAGTCATGGTTGGATTTGCGTTTGAAGGGGCCATACTGTAATGCATATTGATCTGCCTATTCAGCATGGCAGAGATGAACATGCACAAAGCGGAGTGATGTGTGACTGTTACTGCAATTTCTCAATGATGCAATTGAGGCAGACCTATCTTGATGACGTGGCTATTGCGTGTACTAGAAATCAGCATGATGATAGGTAGTGGAGCCAAACCCCTGCAGGGTGCTGTAAGGTCCTGTAGGGTGCAAGTCTATTGCATTCATTGCAGTTTGTATTTGTTTAGTGTGTGAGAGCTCTAAGTTTTCGGATTATGAGAATGTCCAGAAGAAAATGCAAGAATGGGTTTCTTTTGTTTAAAGTATAAGAACATGTATTCACATTATGAATGTTGGTTGTTCTTGTCTGATGATTCTTGTTGAACTTGGAGCAGATTTTCATAAAGTAGGTTATCCCATTCTCATCAAAACCATGCATTGCGGGATAACAATGGGTAGTCATGTGCTAAAACTGTTAATCTCTTACCCCTTGAATTGTTTTGAGAATCACCAATTCACTTTTTCTCCTAAGATCTCCCTGCAAGCTGATTGGTGGGCTTCACACCCACCCTGCTGCTCTTCAACATAGTCTTGGAGTCTTTGGGAGTCTGACCATCTCACACCACCAATATGCAGAAGAGATGCAGTTATAGCTGTGTATGAACTCAATGACAGGAGTCACAAACCTGTTTAACTGACTTCTATTGGTACTCCATGGCACAAAGCAGTCAATATAGAGTTTTTGTTCCTCAACTTCGACCCAGCCAACAGATTTGACTCCGTTGCCTGGCTCACCCCTCTGTAGGCATTAAAGAGTGCCATAAATTAATCATTGGAGCCAAGTCCTTCACATTTATGCTAGATAATATGTTCCTATCTAGGCTCAAACATTAACACTATAAAAAGCATGGAGCACAACTCCAGTTCTGAGCATTACCATTGTATTCAAGAGGAAGCCCACATTTGACTTACAGGCACTTGATAATGCCCTCCGGACTGGCTTTTCTAAAGTCAGTCACTTCACCAGTTCAAGGCAACTTACTGCGAGGAATTGGATTTAAGTAGGAGTTTTTAGTCAGTTTATTGATGGAGAACTGATGCCCATTAGGTTTTTGTTCAGGGTAGATGTTTGGGGCTACTAAGTGAACCTCAGGAGCAAGCAGCTTGGAACTAGCCTGTGGCAGGTGACTACTGGTGCCCCAGTGTACTGGAAATTCACAGGCTAGAAATGTTGAAATGGGTCAGCTGTATGCAAAATAGTCTGGTGCTCTGTGTGCCTGTGAGTCTTGGTAGGAAACTTTGAAGCATAGTATATCAATAACTGTTGGTAGCAGCTGAAAAATTCTGTCACCAGTAGGTACCTACTTTCCAGTGATTCTAGCCAGGTTCCTGAGGCTTTGAGCTAGAGAAACCTGGGCTCTGCTGCATTAACTGGCAGTGGACACTTTAATAATTCTGGATGGTGACATGCAACAGATGGCTGCGGCCTGAGATGTACCTGCTGAGTTGTTTTGATGTTTTATTAAAAAAAACAATACAAATATTTATTAAAAAATAAATAATAATTCTGAATGGTGGTTGGTGGGAGTGTCCGGTTTGCTGGATACTTTCAAAGTTGCCCAGGGATTTCTTAGCCAGAGGCCAAATGTACAGCTAAGACTGAGACAGGTAAGGAGCTCTGGCACACAATGAGAGTCTCGCCTTGGCAGTAGGGAAGTAAGTTTGCCAGCCAGCCAAAAATACTACCCTAGGGCTGCTTACATCATCATTGTCCTAGCTAATCTACCTGATCCACTCTTTCAGTGTTACTTTATCCTGACTCCTGAATCTACAGTCTCTGGACAAAGCAGGCAAATGGTCTAGGACATTCCTTAGACTCCCAGATCAAGGGATGCTCTGTTTTTTCAGAAAGCTTTCCAGCAAGCACGAAGAACTTCCTCTCGGGCAGAAACAAGCTCGCTTCCAGACAATCTGCATGAAACGCTGCTTCCGAGCTTGCCTGTGTGTCTGGCGAAGAGCTGCACAAATAAAAAGAAGCATCCCCCGCAATAAGAATACAAAATCATCTGTTCACCTTCCAGAGGCCATGGTTGATTAGGGTGCAAGGGACGATGGAAGAAAGATCAAGAGGCTCAAAAATGTTCATCTTGTTAAGCAGGCTTACTACCTTTCACCAGTGAAAGATCCTTCTTCCGCACTCCATGTAATTCTGCGAACCACCTCTCTGGTGCAATTATGAGGGTGTCCAGAGATACTTGGGACTCCTTATGAAGCCTACCTGTGACCTCACCCGGCCCTGAACAATATTCACTTTCTGGAAGTTAAAAGTTCTCTTTCCACTAGAGTCCTAAAACCTTTCTCAAAAGGCAAGACTGCAAGGATACAAGCAAGCTCATTTTGATGGCAATCTGTGGCATTTAAGATATCAGCTTTTATAGTTTCTGTGGTATATTTTACCATGACCAACCAGTCTAGGGGAATGAACATCGCTTAGAGGCTCCAAAATCTTTCAACTCAAAGGGTTTTTTTTTGAGAGACAGACCCGAGAAAATGCAGTATCACAAACACCCATAAACAGTCAACCACGACCAGCCAGGCATCAGTTAATAATCCCTAATGTTTATTCAGTAGTTGCAACCAGTGACCATGAGCTAAAAAAGGCTATGGGTAGTTTGGAGGAACTTGGAAACAATTTGACAAGTAAATCCCTGTGACAAAGCCCAAGTCTCTCCCAACACATGTTGTAAAGAGCTCCTAAACTGGGGAAAACAAAGGCTGTTTTACCCCCTGTATAGTACAAGCCATCCTCACTGAGCTACCTTGAACCAATGTAAACTGACAGCATTCTCCTAGACCTGGGCAGCACCTCTTGCAACTGTAAAAAGAGCGTGAACAACATTTCATCCTTGTTGAACAAGAAAGAAGATAGACTTCCTCGATCTCCACTTTTATGTGAAAAACAGAGTAGTCCAGAGTGCACTGTTTCGTAAAGATACAGCCTGCAATGGTCTGCTGCATGCCTCAAGTAACCATGCACGATCAGAGGTTAAAAACATCCCCTATGGGGAGATGGTGAGAATAAGGAGGAACTGTACAGAAAATACTTCTTTTAAGGCCAAAAATGCAGATACGCGAGCTCAGTTCCTCAAGAGGTGTTATATGTCATATCGGTACCCTGCTATAGGTCTAGGGAACATTGTACACTTTCCCTACATCGTCTCCCCGTAATTTCATATGAACGAGCCTTATAAGGACATGACTCCAAATAAGGACAGACTGCCTTGTATGGACATAACGCCTTATAAGGACTGTAGCCTTTTATGGACTAAACCTTTAACCTAGTTCCATGCCGAAAGTGGGTTTTTCCCAATCGATATTGCTAAAACGTCATCCTTAGCACATATGAATAATTAATGAGTACACTCTACAGGAGGTACACTTCACCTCTCCCATCAACGCACAAGGTTTAATCCCTGTCATCTTTATACTAAACGATGGGGAACATATGCACATAGACTGTATAAATACAGCACCTCTTGCTATCAGAAGGCAAGAGGGAACCAAGACTTCAAAGCAGAAACGCTGACCAGAGATGCTGCAGCTCCAACATGACATCGCTCCAGCTGACAGTGGTCTGACGATCCCGTGCGTGGTGTCCAGCTCAAGTTTAGGACGAAGTCCCACACTCCTACTATTCAGGTATGGGGGTATGCCTAAATCCTAGTGGGATTCTTGGCTCTTATACTTAGGCTCTTAGACTTAGGCTCTTTCGCACCTACTCACATGCTAGGTATACTTAGGTACATCTAGGCAGGCATCTTAGGAGTACGCAGTATATTTTATAAATGCATTTCATATTCATGTATGTGTTCATGACTATTGTAAAACGGTAGAACAATACTATTTCTTTCTACTCACTGTACTGCTTTTACATAAGAAGAACTCCGGTACAATAAATTCTTATTGTAAACACGCTCAACTGTTTCTTCTGTTTATCTCTTTGAGAGCAAAATAAGCAAGCACGAGTGACTGGGCGAAAAGTAGTATATTGTTTCCACGAGTCTGAGGTTATTATGTTCTGAAGTTGCACAAACTAATCTCTCGGATAACTGGAGATTCTAGTGGCACTGCGAGCTAGCTAATGCGAAAACGTAGGCTGTTATATTCGGTGGGGGTGCATAGACTATTTGCCTCCAAGCCCACAGCATATGTGATCCGTAAACAGCGTAGGTCCTGCATGAAAGGGTACTTTCGGAACTACACTACAGAGGGGCTATAAAATGAGGGACTTGAAAAATGCAGAAACCAGGGTACAGCAGATGAACAGAGAAGAAACACTTGCTGTCAAAGAGAGCACCAAAAAAGGAGAAACATGACAGGACACTAAGATTTATCACTAAATATACAATATATAGTGACAAAAAATGTACAATTCTAAAAAAGAACATGCCCATTTTGCTTGATGTTACAAACTTGAATAAAGTTTTAGGGAAAAAAAACAGTTACCTAGCGAAAGGGGTTAACCCTTAAAGGCAAACTATGTCCAAGCTACGTGACATCAACTAGGACAGTTGGGACTTGGTTACCCCCAAAACCTGAATGTTTCTACACTTGTGACGCGTGCAATATATGTCCCTTTGGTAAGAACAAAACAAAGGAATTTGCCTACAACAGCACCAAACACTATAAAATCAATGAATTCATTAATTGCAATACTGCATTTTTGATTTACGTGCTTGGCTGCACATGCGGAATGATGTATGTAGGGAGCACAACGTGCTGTCTTAAACTGAGAATTCAGGAACACCGTAGAGCAATAGCCAGTGTTGACACAAGGTACCCCATGGCAGAACACTATAGACAAACTCATCCATCTAATTCTGCCTTTTGGTTCCATGGGATTGAGCATGTAATGGCAAATAAGAGAGGAGGAGATAGGAAGCTCTCCCTCAGACAGAAGGAAGCTAAGTGGATTTGCAGATAGCAGGCTATAACCTGTGGTCACAACTCTGACAATGAGTTTCATTATTTTTTAAACTAATTATGTGTACACGATCTCTCACAATCACTTGATAGTCATGTTAATTCTCCATCATTGGAGTAAATCAGTATATGAGCAAAAATTGTCATAGTGAATGTTTGTTACACTATGCATTTGAATACGATGATCAACATAGCACAAACATACAGTAAGCTGTTCCTTTTTTGTGGTTCTCTGAACTAGTAATCACACTGATTTCCATAAGTCTACTAAGTACTTGAACTAAAGGAATGACAGAGCCCAAATGCATTGTTAATTGTTTCCCTTTATGGTTCTCTTGAAATACCAGCGACCTGATTGTTTTTTTCAGGTGTTGAAACCACTTGTTTATGAACAGATGCATCTTCAGGACAAATGTCAAATGATGCTCTTGAAATGCAGCAACCATTCTCTTTTCATTATATAATTTCGCTCTTTTTCTCCTGTCTCTCTTTTTTGCATCTATTCACCTCCTTTTTCACCGAAAATATATAGTGGATTAAAATAAGGTAGCATCAATGTTCCCACAAATTGTCGCAATTTATGGACGGAATTAAATCACATTGATCAGATTTTTAAGGTATATCGTTGCGGAGAAGAGATTTGTAAGGAGAGGAGGAATGTATATTGCAACAGACAAGAATCCTGCAGTGTAACAACATATCCTTTGTTAGAAATACTGTTAAACCACCAGTAAAGCCTGAGTACATATTATTCAGAAAAGGAGCCTGGAAGATTCAACGGCATTTGAAGCTCATAACAGCATCAACAGCAAGGAGGCACCACACTATAACCCACAAGCCTGAGTTATGAATGGCATCCCTCCTATGGAAGCCCCTCAACCAGCACCAGCTACTAGTTAATTTCAAACTAGGGCAGAGCTGAAATCCCACTTTCTGGAAATAAGCATCCATCAGGCACAACAACATATTCAACCACATCACACAATTTGCTCAGCAGCCCTAAATCACAACCCAGAGGCCAGTGCTGGTAACACAGGTATGCAAGCGATGCTTCTAAATACCAAAACATTTACCACGCACAACTTATATAGCTAACTCACAAAGGCCTCATATGCGGAGTATCAAAGGTTTTTAAATGAGTAATGCCAGTGTCACCTTGTGCAAAAATTGTTAAAGGAAATGTATGTGGCATCCTTATAAATAACCTGGAAAAATTCATCTCTGACCACTACTGCAAGACAATATTGGCACAAATCAATATTAACCTCCTCTTCTTTACTACTAAAGGCCAACCAACAATGGCGGTGTCAGTGTTCACCAGTAAAGAAGCAAGTCTTCAAAAATCCCTGCTGGCAAGTATCTCTAGTAGCAAAGGTTTGCCAAAATGCCATCAAAGGAGACCATTAACCTATAAAGATCTATGAGAACGGCATGGTCATGCTCCAGACCAATAACCAGTATCTGGGAGAGTTTAAATGAAGTAACTTCATGCAAACTAGATGAAATAGACAGATGAAAATCCTCTGCACCATACAAAGGTTTTAGACGATAACCTACTGGGAAGTGACAAACTCCTCTATCGTTCCCTGCATTCCAGTAGGGGCTCTGATTGACACTGATAGAAGAATCGCAACAGGCATCTACTTTCCCATACAGTTCCCCCCACAATACATGGACATAGTCCAGAACCTCAGCAAAAAGGCACACCCATCACAAGTGAGAAGCAGGAGTCCAGACCTAAGGATTTTTGGGCTAAAAATGAATTTCTCACTTTTCGTTTGATTTTATCATGTAGGCTGCAATTAAATAATCATAGATCTGTATAGACAAAGTATGCTTTTCGTTTTGGATGTTTAAGTTGGCGCCATGCACAACAGCCTTAGTCCCAAGGGATGCTGCATTGTGAGGCCCTAGGATTCCCTGCACAAGACCTAACTGGGAGTATGATTTGGCTACAGGCTGATCCTGCAGCACCAGCCAACCTAAAGGCCTGGACAGCATTACTGGAGCAGGAGTGAATGAGAGAAGCATACAGTAACCTGTGTGATATAGGTAATCCCCATTTCCACTGTGGCGCTGCTACTATGCTATAGGAAAGAACTGAGACGTTTTGGTAAACACTCCTACAGAGGTTCTCTACATGACCAACGTGTTGAAAATAAGAACTAAACCTTCCAGGTACACCTCAAAGAATGGAAATACATGTTTGGTTACAAGAGCTTTAGGCAGGCATGTTTGGTTCATTGGACTAGGAGGTTCTGCATAACCGCATTCTTTAAAATGCTTAAATTAAGACGTTGAGGCCTGGTTCTTATGCTGCCCAGATCATCTATGTGCAGTAGAGTTGTTGGCTTGGGTTCCTTAGGCCTTAATGTATGTCATATTTAAAAGAACATTCAGTTTGCAGAAAAAGATGTGTATAGTTCGTCTGTTTAGTGCGCTGGGTAAAGACACAGGGTGACAGGACACAGTGACCTTAGTGCTCTCTCAGTACAGTCATCAGGTAGTTTGGCACACTTTGACAAAGAATGGGGCATGCAGAGAGAATGTGTTACTGTGTTTTTGAAGCAAACATTTCTCTTGTGGGAATCTTTAATGCTCTAGCTATGATTCAGCCTGGCATTGCTCAAGGCGGCATTTCAAAAGGTTAAAGGTGCTTTTATGTTCCCAGAGAAGGGATGTAATAGGTTTTCAAAAGGACAGAAGAAAACGAACTTGTGAAGCGAAGATCTACATTTCAAAAGGCGGAATGCTACCCAACACTCCCAACTCAGTCACTGTGATGTAACATCAGACTGACATTGTGACCAATGCTCCCCTCACATCTTTTATAAATGAGTAACTGTGGTTTAAGAACAAAATATAAACCTCAGGAGTCACACATGCATCAGAGTATCAATGCATTTCTGCGCGTCCACTCAGAAAGGTGAGGGGCGGGGGGCATAATGCCCCGCTGGGCATTATTGAATCTGGGCAACCTGCAACTGTCGCCTGAAAGGAAAACTAGTTAACAGGCTGGGGTATCTTTTATAATAACAATAATAATAATAATAATAATAATAATCCACATTTGTAAAGCGCGAACAATCACCAGTAAGGGTCTCTATGCACTGGGGGCCAACGGAAAGATTAAGCAAGCTATTGCCCAGAGTCACATGGTGCTGGGCTAGCCTGCCGCTGGAGCCGGGATAGAACCGTGATCCCCAGATTCCAGCGTCAGTCGCCCTGGCCGCGGCGCCACACATCTCACATCTCTCACACTTTTAAGAGTTTCCAATGTAGACCTGAGAGCACAATCTCCAGTATGCAGCCACAGGACCAAGGAGTCAGTGGAGGCTGACTGCATGAGTCCATCTGGAGCAGTGGTGGAGGTACAATCTAACTGCCCGAATAGATGGCGACAGCAGAAGGCCTTTGTGGGAGTTCTGTTGCTTTGGACTTGTTACTTTTGATGCCTTCAGAGTACGATTACCTCGATATTATAGGCACGGTTTTTAGTAACTAGTGGCAGGTTAGTTTTGCCTGGCCAAATGAGGGAGTTGATCTGCTTTCTCAAAAGGATTAGCTGGTCTGTCGTTTCATTTATGACTATCAGTGGCTACAGCAGTTACCGGATGGGCTTTATTATACCTTTTGATTAAAAAGGCAGGGTATGCTGTTGAAGTGGCCTACAGTGTAATTTTTCGCATTGCATTTTGGTAACTGTGTTGCGCAATGTAACCGCAAATGCATTTTTGATTTAACATTTGAGTTCTGTGAAACACTGCCTTGGTGTTCTCAAATCAAGTGATAAACGGCAGATCTTGTTGCAAATGTTTTCTGTCCTGACTTATTGAGGTGCTAAGATAGTGAGAGTAACATATTTTGCCACAAAGATATCTTATGCAACAAATCCCTCCTCCACACCTGCTTGAACCTCGTCCTATAAGGTAAATAACCATGTATCTGAAGCCAGTGTAAGTGAATGCATGCCAAAAGAAAAAAGTGCTTTTAGCTGAAGACCCGAAGTACGGAAATTTCTAAATTTCCACCCAAATTACAACTTTCAAAACTTACATCAATTTTCCAATGTTCAAATTTACACACTGTAAAAAGTGTGGAGGAAGGTCAAAGCACCATGGTAAAAATATAACTGCTGCATAGAAGTGAGAGGAGTACTGTGATGTATTGTTGTGAGTGAGAAAAAAGCTCGACATCTATTGGAGTAGCCTTAAACCAAAATAATGAATATTTCAAGATCGACCTGAAAGTCACAGAATAAACTATTACTAAGACCACGTGTTGCACCACTCCCTAACACAGTGAATACATTCCATCTTGTTTCAACAAGCTTTTGATAATTTGATATTTAATGCAGGCCAATATTGAAACCGCAAGTAAGCCAAAAGACCACATCTCAGTAAAGCCAAACTCACTGTCACTGATTTGACTAGCCAGGTTTAAGTTCTCCAGGCAACAACCAGAGTCTCAACTGACCTATGCCATGCCTGCTTCATCAAGATCCGTGTCCGTGGCAATGACATGCAACAGAAACCCCTCAAACAAGGAATAGTCCCTCAAGCATGCAATCATAGTCTTTCTACTGAGATTAAACAATAGACCCCATTCACGATCTTTCTTTATCCCAGCAGGCTCCTAGAAAATTAGGAGGTGCAAAGCAATTGCAGATGTTTGTTGAATCTTATTAGTTTCTACACAATCTGGTTTTTGACTTAAGCAAGGCACAGCTACCACTATAGTCTATGTTAAAGAAGACCTTCTGGCAGCGGGAGTCAACAATACAGCAGTCCAGATACTAATGTGGCTCTCAATGGCATACAATGACAAAAATAACTCCCGAATAGACTGGAGATAAGGTTAGAAATAACAGAGCTTATGTGGAACAGATCCAGCGCTTCTTCTCTGGCTGATACTAGCAAAACAGTGCTGACTCGACAATGTTCGCAACAGAAAAAATGCAATGAGTGGTACGCCGAGGATACTTGTTGGCACAGAGCCTGTAAAATGGATAGCCATCACTGTGCCAGAGAAAATATACTATTATCACTTCCAACTCCAACTGTAGTAGGGAATATACAAATCTTTAACTGGAGAAGAAACCAACATCACAATGTATGAAAATATTCAAAATAGTAATTACAGGACCGGGTGGACAGGATTTCAACACCACTGATGTGGCCAGAGGACCAGGAAGACTCCCCAACTCATTTACAGAAAATAAAAAATCCTCATGATTATATATGGCTCTAAACCGTCCAGCCCCAAATCGGACTTTTATTAGGAACACAATCTTTCAAATGATGATGCTAAAGAGGGGTGTCCCTCTGCTACGAGCCGACCCCTAAGAACAAAACACTAGGGCTCTGATGTTTCCTACGGTGAACACTGCAACAGCATCTAGGTACATGGAAACAAAAAAAAGTCCCGATTTCAAAGACTCCAAAATCGGGTTGCCAGAATCTGAACCTTTCGAGATCTGGCATTGACCGTTGGCTCTGAAATCAAGGCACTAGCTACCCGTGATGCAGGGGACCAATGAACCAGTCAGTCTTTATTGCATGGTTAATTAAAAACATTATTAAACAAGTAACTATCATAACAAATATTAATACATGAAAACGAAGGAAAACCAGAGCTTTAACGTATATAAAATAGAAACCATCAGGTCCTCTAAAGAAATGTAGCTAAAAACAAATAAAGCAGTGTTTGTCACCATTCTGCTAATGTTAACGTTAATTGCTTGACCATAAAAATAATGGCCAATGTTTCATATGCTTGACATTTCATTACAAAATCCAGGAATTCCAAAAGTTTCCGCAGCATTTTTACAGTTTTCACTGATGAAACAAAACGGCGATGCTTCTGCCTGCTTTCTTTGAACTCCAATTTTAGCAGCCGAGTACGCGATGCAGCTCAGGCTGAACAGGCATGTAAAGTAAATACCAATAACACTTTCATGTGATAACACAAACAAAGCTTTGCGTTGTAACTGGCAATGGTCTTAAAGCCCTTTCTAAACTCACCCTGGGACATTTAAAGAAATGTCACACTAATGTGCTAACAGCTCGCGAGGATGGACATTCACTGCACAGGTCATTCTGATTAGGGTGCAACACAGGGCCTCACCGGGAGGGGAAACCTGAAACGCAGTGCTCATCATGACTTTGGTCTTTACAACAGCCCTACAACATACGACACACCTGCTCAGCAGCCTTATTCATACTCTATGACCTGAAACGCAGAGCTCATCATGACTTTGGTCTTTACAACAGCCCTACAACATACGACACACCTGCTCAGCAGCATTATTCATACTCTATGACCTGAAACGCAGAGCTCATCATGACTTCGGTCTTTACAACAGCCCTACAACATACGACACACCTGCTCAGCAGCATTATTCATACTCTATGACCTGAAACGCAGTGCTCATCATGACTCTGGTCTTTACAACAGCCCTACAACATACGACACACCTGCTCAGCATTATTCATACTCTATTAATAAACTTTGAGGATTTATATCCACCACCCAGCAGTTCTTTACAATGACAATACAGAACATGATATTTATGGTGGTAAGTTAAAAGCATGAATCTGCATTAGGAGTGCATAATGAAAGTGTATAAGTTTGAACAGAAAAAAGTAAGCATGTCTGCCAAAGAAAATGCGAAGTTTGAGAACGCCTCCCCCCCATAGCAACTCGAGATGTCAACACCCCCTTTAATTATGGATTCAATAAACATTTTTTTAAAGATTTTAATGGTATGTTTTTGTTTCTATTTTAAATTCCGCCTCCCAGGGCATCTTGAGTCTTTGTACGCAGCTTTAGGCGCTCACTTGTACAATTAATTTCACTGTAATTGTGCAGGGTTATGTGAAGTTTACATGCAGTTCGCAAAACGCTTAGCTCAACAACAAAGTCAAGAAAAGTGCAGTTTCCCCCAACAGTAAACTTGCAATATAACTGGATGGTGAATAAAGCGCCTTTATCAGCTCCAGTTGGAGATCTTTTAAATCTGAATAGTATGCTTCAATAATGTGGAAATTAGTGAATGTATTGTTATTTTATGATTTGTTTTATATTTCATAGACTCAACCTGTTTGAAGAGTGGCATTATGTTATTGTTTATTTATAGAGTGCATGGCCAACTTAGTTATTTGGTGGCAATAATTAAGTATTACCATCCAAAAATATGCTACATTAGTCCACATATTTTGCGTTTTCTTCTTGCATAATTTCATCAACTCTGCTTCATATTTTGTCACGATGAACTGTGCTAAAGAAAGATACAAGAGAAGTAGTGCAGAGACCCCGTTTCGGTTTACTTTGTTTTTAAGGTCATTCCAGATGGTGATAAGGGCAGATTCTGTAACTCTTCCTGGACAGCATTCTGTCTGGAAATCGGAAAGTATGGCGCTCTCATTATTGAACTGTGACATCTGGGTGAATGCTGCTCTTTCTATCTATCAGTTCTCCCAGGAAATGTCCATTTGAAATTGGTCAATAGTTGCGTGGGTCATGCAGGTCCAGGTTTGTTTGCGTATGTATGCTTTTTTTGTTTTATCTTCTGGAAAGACTCCTATAGTTAAAGAGTTATTGATGATTGTTCTGACTGGTGTGGCAGCACAGGTAGTTAAAAAAATGCTCTTGAAGATTTGTGGCCGACAAGGGTCAAAAGGGCAACCGGTCAGCCTGCTTGTTTTGACCAGATCCATAAATTCAGCTTCTGATAGCTGTTAAAAGGAATGCAGATGCTGTATTAGCCTACTCTATGAGGGGACTGTTGGAAATTGGTTGGTACTGGTGGCTTTCCTTTGTTTTAAATAGGAGTCCAAAATGTCTGCTTTGGTTGTGCAATGATTTGCCAGTTTGTCAGGCAATTCTTGAGAAACAGGATGAGTTCATTCTGTATATCTAGGTGTAGGAAATTCAGTGAGAATTTTATCAAATTCCTTATTTGCACATTTAGCCTTTTGAATTCTCTGTGAATAGTACCTTTTTTTAGCTTTTTTGATTGTTGACTTGCATATTGTGTTAAGTTTGTGAAGGTTAAGGTTGTCTTGATTTTTATTTGTTTTGAGCCAGGTGCGCTTCAGCTTTGCAATTTGTTGTTTTATCTTTTTTTGTTCTGCGTTCATCTAAGGTGCATGTTTTCTTTTGGCCTGTTTTTGCTATTCTTAGTAGCATGAGGATATCAAAAGCTTCCTGGAGCCACCCGTATAGTTTTAGAACTGGATTTATTGTGTCTAGTTCTGTTGGATGTTAGTTACATTTCAAAATATTTAACAATGAGTTTGTCCCATGCTTTATATGTGGTTGCATGTAAGGTAGCTTTAGGTGTGTTGATTTGTCGTATTTTGTGTTGGAAAGTTACCAGATGGTGGTCAGGCCATGTGACTGGAGTAATCCATTGAAAGGCAACTAGTTCTGGATTTGCAAAAATGACATGTAGGATGTGTCCAGCGATGTGTGTGGGTTTGAGAATGATCTGTTGTAGGCTCAGTGTGTCTAGGCCAGTGATGATAGTCCTTAGATGGGGCATATTGAGTTTGTCAAGCCATAAATTTGGTTCACCAAGGATGCATAAGTTGGAGTGTGGTGTCATGAGGTTTGAAACAGTGTCTAGAAAGGTGCCTGGGAATGCTGCATTGCTAGGTGGTGGCCTGTAAAGAAGGAGAAAGTTAAAGGAGGAAGTTGGTGTTCATTGCATCTGGTGATGAGGGCCTCACAACCGTGTTTTGGAAATGTTGTCAACTTTGGTAGGTTAATTGTTTGAATATAATAGCTAATCTACCTCCTGTTTTACCTATGCGATTTTGTGTGCCAGTTTGATAGCCTGGAGCAACAGATTCATACAATACTAGAGAAACGTCCTCTCCCAACCATGATTCAGTTATGAAGAATAAGTCAGGCTGTGTGTCAGTGAGTAGGCTGTTAATGTGATGCTTGTTTTTAGAGCGTGATCGAGCATTTATTAGTAGACAGTCTAGAGATTGTGTTTTGGTGGTGGAATGACTTTATTCTCTAGAACAGTGAGTAGTATTCTTTGAACGTGTAGCAAGTGTATTTTAGGGGTTTGCATTCACTGTGTCAGGATAAAAATAATGTTTATCTACATCGTAATCCTCATTCAACAGGCTTAGAATGCATTTTGTTGGGTCTGTGTGTGCTGGTGGCAGAGACGATGGTGAAAGTGAGTTGGTGGGCTGTCTTGTTTCGTAGAGTAGTCTGGTGTGATAGACCAGGAGATGCGGTGTTGCGAAGAGTGGTATGTTGTTTATTTTGCTTGCGTCCGTTTAGGATGGAAGATGTGTGTGTTAGGGGTGGTGGATCATGTTTAAGACTTTAAACTGTACAAAGGATGAGATGGGGTTGAATGAATGTTGTTGTGTTGCGGTGTTTGTGGTAGGTGTTGGTGAAGACAGAATTTGTGAGTGAAGTTGGTTTAGGATTTGTATTATTTGTGTAATCATGAGGGTGGTAGCGGGTGTTTGTTTTCACCCGGTGACAAAACGTTGCATGAAATTGTGTGTTTGAGATTTTGATGTGCTGGTGTGTGTTATGTTTTATTTTTGTGGAGTAGTGAGATGAGAAATTGATGTGAATTTCTGTGAAAGATTTGGATGCAAAAGTACTGTTGGTGAGTAGAAGTCGAATGGCATGGGGATAGTGATGTGCATTGGAGGACAGTATTTGGTGTGTGAGAGGAGATGGACAGGGGTTGAGTGTCTGCATTAGATTTGATAGAGGGAAGAGGCAACATGAGGGGGAGTTTGGGTATGTGTTTTGGGTAAAAAGAGGAGAAGGGTGTTGTTGGTAAATGATATGAGAGTGCGCAAAGTATAGAGTTGCTGATGGCAGAAAGGAGTCTGTGGGGAGATGGTGCTTTGTACGAACAGAGAGTGTGTGTATGAAGGGATTAAGGTTACGAGACCGCCCTCATCGCTGCCACCGATGACATCCGAACCCTGATGGACAACGGAGAAACAGCGGCCCTCATCCTACTAGACCTCTCCGCGGCCTTCGACACCGTCTGCCACCACACCCTAGTGCATCGCCTCAGCAACGTCGGAATCCAGGAGAAGGCGCTGGAATGGATCATCTCCTTCCTCGACGGAAGAACACAGAGAGTCCGTCTACCACCGTACAAGTCAGAGGCCACCGAAGTCATCTGCGGCATCCCTCAAGGATCCTCGCTGAGCCCAACCCTCTTCAACGTCTACATGAGCCCCCTCGCGGCCATCGCACGCCAACACAACCTCAACATCATCTCCTACGCCGACGATACCCAGCTGATCCTCTCCCTGACCAACAACCCCGCCGCCGCCAGAGCCAACCTTCACGAAGGAATGAAAGAGGTAGCCGAGTGGATGTCGACCAGCCGCCTGAAGCTGAACTCGGACAAGACGGAAGTCCTCATCCTGGGATCCTCGCCCTCCGCCTGGGACGACTCCTGGTGGCCCCCCGCCCTGGGCACCGCACCCAAACCGACAGACCACGCACGCAACCTGGGCTTCATCCTGGACTCCTCCCTCTCCATGACCAAGCAAGTCAACGCCGTCTCCTCGTCATGCTTCAACACCCTGCGCATGCTACGGAAGATCTTCCGGTGGATCCCCACCGAGACCAGGAAGACTGTCACCCAGGCACTCGTCACCAGCCGACTGGACTACGGCAACGCCCTCTACGCCGGAACCACCGCCAAGCTCCAGAAGAGACTCCAACGGATCCAGAACGCCTCAGCCAGACTCATCCTCGACATCCCACGACACAGCCACATCTCCGGACACCTAAGAGACCTGCACTGGCTCCCGGTCAACAAGAGAATCACCTTCCGTCTCCTTACCCACGCACACAAAGCTCTTCACGATCAAGGCCCGAGCTACCTCAACAACCGCATCAACTTCTACGCTCCCAAACGACACCTCCGATCAGCCAGTCACGCCCTCGCCGCCGTCCCCCGCATCCGAAGAACGACAACAGGAGGAAGGTCCTTCTCCTACCTGGCCGCCAAGACCTGGAACTCCCTCCCGACTCACCTGCGCCTGACCCAAGACCACCTCGCCTTCAGGAAGAAGCTCAAGACCTGGCTGTTCGGGCAGTAGCAGCACCCCCCCCCCCCCCCCTAGCGCCTTGAGACCCTCCGGGTAAGTAGAGCGCTCTATAAATGCCTATGATTGATTGATTGAATAATTTGGGTTTGTATTGTGCTGGTGATATGTGGATTTGATAGTAGTATAGGACAGAGTGTAGAGTGAGGGTACTGTGGTGTGACATTAGGGATAGAAGAGTGTATAGATGTGGTTTGTGGGGTTTAGTAGTGGTTGTTGAGACACTGAAATGTGAATAGAGTTTTTTGTTGTAAATGAGCAGGGTGTGTCGACTGAGACTGTGTTATCACGTTTGCGGAAGTGGATAGCTTAAGGTGGCAGTGGTAAATGGAAAAAAAGGGCAGCATCTCTTGCGCTGGACCGGACCAGGCCTGTACAGGCCAAAAAGGCCCAAACAGGCAGCTGCCTTTGTCATATCCGCCCTTAGCTGAGATGCCCGAAGGTTAAATATCCCTAGTGATCAGGTGACACCTTTGGCCAATGGGCACCCTGGCCCTAAACCCTAGAACCAATGGGAGCCCTGGCCCTACTAACCAATCAAAGTCCTAGCACTAACAATCAATTAAAACCCAAACCCTGAGCCCCAGGTCCAATAGAAACTCTTGCCTTAGGAACCAGTGGGAACACTAGCACTATCAGCCAATCAAGACTCAAACAATAAGCCCTAGATCCAATAGAAACCCTAGCCATAAGAACCAATTGGAACTCTAGCCCTATCAGCCAATCAAAACTCAAACCCTAAGCCCTAGGTCCAATTGAAATCCTAGCCCTACCAACCAGACTATAGGTATAAAAGCCAATAAAAATGTATTAAAAGGGCATGTGACCTTAAACATAAGGGCTATGCAGATGTTGGGATAGGGCAGGGGCCTGGTCTACCCTGTGAGCCAATTAGTAAAGCAGAAACTGGTGAGCTGCTCCGAGCACACAATCCCCTTGGAAACAGACCAGTCCAATATGCACTTTGCAGGTTCTGTCAACCCTATGGGTAAGGCCCAAATTTAAAAAGACTAAATACAGCTTTTCAAACACTTAAATAATCCTTGCTGTTCAAGTGCTACATACACTTTAGTAACACCATTTTTAACCAGAAAACAGGCTAAGTACTCTCTTCATCACTCAGCTTAGGGCTTGGGTATTTTTGCCATTTTAGATTCTAGGGGATAGGGTTGACGAGGTTTTCCTTCTAGAACATTTAGCACAATTTAGGAAAAACAATCTGAAAGCATCTCTCCAATAAGACTGGGGACTGCCCATATTAGTTTGGTGAAAAACTGTAAACATCACATACCATAATAACAGCATGTATGTCAGTGAGGAAGCTGTTGGCCAATGTATATGTTTCAATGATTCCTGCCATGGATTTGAAGAGGAACCCAAGTCAAAGCAAAAACATTAAATAGGAGGATTGCTATCACCTCGAAGGTGTGCTGAAGAACCTCCCAAGGGACTCAATAACTAATTAGAAAGGTCACTCCCTCTCCAGAGAAATTGGTATCATAAGAAGGATAGGTAATATCTTATTTTATCAACAACTGTTTCTGGAGAAATTGCTGAAAGCAGAGTTATTGTCTGACAAACTCATCACTGGGAAGGAAGAGAGATACCTTTGCTTCTCAAACTTCTGGCATGTGTAGTATTTACTAGAATGCACCTGGTAAGAGGAAAGCCCTAGTTATTAGTGCCAGTGTTGAGATTTTTATTAGCTAATGCTCATCTTTTCTCTAGAGGAATCCCTCATGTGTGAAATATGAGTGGAACTGGAAAGATTGCATGATATGATGTCACAGGAGAAAGCTAAGCTTTAACCCATGCCAGAATGCAACTGTCAGGAACTTCATCGACCTTTGTAAGTGACTTGGCCAGTGTCACTATGACCTGCTCCCATGCGAATCTGTGTGAAGTCAGAGAGCCAAAAACGAGTACACTTTGAGGGCACGATCAGTAAACAAGTGTTGGAGGAACTGGGGTTGCAACCCTTGCATCCATATCAAAGGGCTGATCTGCCTGCAGGTATAAGCCACTTGTAATCATATAAAACTGCCTGAATCCCAAAACGAAGTTGTTAACAGCCTGCAGTTCTAAATTGTTGCTGCTGATGAATTCCCTAAGCAGATGAAGTAGATCCAAAATTAGTCTGCGACAAGAAATTGATTTAGGCAGACTGAGCACTGCTTGAAGATGGTGGTATGCAGGATATGTGATGAAGGCAAGATAGGGAAGTGATGGTATCAAAAGTAAAGGGTCAATGCGGGGCAGAACCCCACACACCACAACTCTCATTTACCCTTTTAACACACTCAATATAAAAAACAAAAGTGCTGCTGAACATGCCAGAAGAAATGCATTTCTGTAAATGCCAAAATAAAGAATATTAGGAACGGATTTTACAGTGATATTTACACACTGGGGAGTAATGAGCTTTATCAGTGCAAAAGGATAATCAGAGTGGTACCCATTGTAAACAGTTATGGCAAAGATATTTTAAATCAACGTTCAAGTACTCTATGGCAGCAGGTTATACCCAACAGTCTTGAAGGACGTAGCTTATTTTCAGATTACTAAAAGGGCTAATGGATAGAGAAGTAATGTCCACCCAGGTACGTGCTCAGACCCAGTGATTCTTCTAGCGCAATCTCTAATGTTGTGACTGTTGTTTCCATAATGTGGTGCCAGATGTGGTGTTAACTGTTGTACTGCTGTGGTTGCTGCAGTTATGCCTTTCATGGGAGCAGCTATGGTTGTGACTATGGTCATTGCTGGTATTCCAGCTGTGCATCACTGCTACACTTGCAAAGAGTGAAGTTGTTTGTTGCTGTTACAGTGATGGCTATGCCAATAGAAGCTGTGATCTTTACTAGGTTGTATATATGTTCTTTGCTGTAGTTCCTGCTGTGGTGACAATTGATAGCTGTAATCATCGCTATGGCTTATGGTTCCGGTTTTCCCTGTAGTGGCGGCAGCTATTGTCACTGCTCTTGGCCTTACCATGCTGGCCTGCTGTCGTTACAGTTGTCGGTGTGCTACTGCTCTTTTCAGTCTTTTTGGTTATGACACCAGCTTTGGCTAACACCTAAAGCTATGTCATGCCTGATCGAAGGATACACCCCTGAGTTCCAATCCTGAAATATTTCCAGTTGCCCCAGCTACTTGTGCCTTTTGTACACAGCATCAATGGCAAAACGTATTTACATTTACTCTGCAACAAAGTCTATGAATGTATTGATAATTATCCCTGTGAATATCTCCTGCCACCTACTGATCTTAGAATACATTAGAAGGAGAGAATCATTTCCACAGAACTCCTCCAACGTTTGCAACAGTCTTCTTGACCATTCACATTAAATCCAGCCTTGTCCTCATCTTTCAATAAAACCTTGAAATGGTCCTGTCCTCGCCGTCTGGTGCCCAACACTACCAAGAACGTAAAGAACAATGACCAAGCGGATGGAATGAATGCACCTTGAAATCATACAATTGATTCTATGCATAAATCAAGTTTCTAAATTATCCATAAATATGTGTGAGCAGAAAAACCAACTCAGTTGTGTTTTGTTTCACCAAGGAACTTACTAGGATAGTCAGGGAGCAATTACTGAGGATTTTTGTGGGGGAAACAGCACGGGACAATGCCGGATGCCTACATCCCAATACAAATATATTTAGTAAATCATTTTAAACCAGTTTATCGTTTGTTCACTAACAAGGCAGTGGTTTTGATGTTTTTAATTAACATCCAAATCCATTTAGTAAAATGAGCATAGCAATGGTCTTATATTTAGCATTTTAATGACAGCTCCCAGTAATTTATGACCCGACAGAGAGGCCCATCATCAGTAATGCAATAATTAATGTAAAATCTGCACTACACACTGCCATTTCCTGTTACAAAATTGGGCCACTTATGCAGCAAGGTCCTTGTAAAGGGCTACTACATGAGTCTAGCAGGCCACGCTCTCTTCTCACTGCTGACTAACAGACTGGACTGCACAGCAAGTCAAGCCTCTTCCAGCAGCTGCTCACTCTAATGCATTGTCTAGACCAAGAACCCCATCTGACTTAAGGCCCTGCTCTTTCAACTGGTGGAAAAGAGCTTGAATGAGCGAGTACTGCCTATTTATGCAATTTACTGAGACAAAAAACCCATTCAAACAGCCTTACAAAACTTTTACTGGTCCGGAAATACCCTCTCCTATGTAGAACCCACACATTTTTTTTACCAAGGACATTGTCAATGTCTACAGAGAGATCAGGCCAGCTGAGACCTAGGATTAAAACCAATTTGTGATGGGATGAGGTGAATCCAAACTTCTTGCCAGTTAATCAGAAATCATACTAGCCTTTAGCAGCAGTACCTACCCACATAGCGCCAGCATCCTCTTAAATCCTGCATATAAAACAACCTACTAACATCATGCAAGAAGCTCAACAAGTCGGAAATGTGCATGATTTTCTACCAATTCTGTTATCACTGCAAAAAAATGTTCTTTGCCATCCTAGCGACTGCAGGCCATGTGGGGAAAATAGTGGCAAGTTGATGATAAAACAACGCTTTTGGCACAGTTGCGACTATGCAATTGTCAAGAAGGATGGCAATCTATTTAATTTGCGATGGGGGGGCATAACTGTAGGAGGGAAAAGTAAGGCTTTTTTTATCTCAGGGGAAAAACAGCACACTCTGGGTCATTCCGCCGTTGCTAGGCAGAGCTAGCAATGTTCACAAATAGAATGTATGAATTCGATTCTCCGTGCTTTTGGAAACCAAGGGGTTCATCTGAGTAAATAGTTTCAAAAGCCAAATGACTCAGATACAATGTATATTTAGCACAGGCACGAACACACATGTACATGCATTTCCTATTATGGAAGTGGGGTTACTCTTCCAGCTTTTAAGAAGATGCACACTTACCCCAGGTAGCAGGACCTCTGATGGGGTGGGCGACACTGCCCCGTCGCCGCTGTCCTGGCTGCGGGCGCTGAGCTGCGGCGACATGGTGGGCGACTCGTCGATGTAGGGCATGGTCTCCGACCCTTCCTGCGCCAGCTTCTGCTCCTCGGGCCCATCTGCGTCGTAACCCTCGGGGCCGTAGTTGAAATCTGCGACGAGGAACAAGAGAGGTCCGTGAGCGCCTTCGATGAACGCCGACAAGGAGGGACGGGAGGCAGGCGCCGGGCGCCGCTGGCGGGCAGACATGGTGCCTCTCTGGGGCAAAGGTGCCAAGCGCAGGTAGAGGAAAAGATTGAAGAGAGACTGGGAGTGGGGGGCGGAAGGGCAAGAAAAGAAGGGAAAGTGGGTGAGGAAAGATGCAGAGGAAAGAGAGTGGCCAGACAAGTGTTGAAGACCAGCGAAGAAAATAAGGAGACAGTGTGAAAGAAATGTGTAGAGAAAAAAAAGAGAAAAATTAGGAGAGTACGGGGGTAGATGAGTGCAGGTGAAAGGGGTCGAGTGGGATAAGAAAGAAGGCTGAGGAGACAGAAAGGAGAAAAGAAGACTCCTAGGGAAAAGAATCCGAGAATGAGATAGAGGATAGCAAAGAAGCCGGGGCAGAAGTACGGAGAAAGGTGTTAAGGGAGAGGCACGGGGAGAAAGAGACAGCTGAAGAGAGAAAGGGGATGAGTGTGAGGCCGAGAGGGCCCGGCGTCGAGCCCCAGCTCTCGGCACGACTCCCCACAGATCACCGGCTGCATTCACCACGCACTGAACATTTCGTTAGAGGTTGCTGGGAGCTACAGAGCATGAGAGAAAAAAAGCAATCCAGGCATCCCACAAACGCAGCTCGGGAGACGGCTTTGGGTGGCGAGCGTCGCCACAGCCCACCATATGCCATGCAAGCGATGTGCCAAGTTGAGGGGGCACTGGCCCCGCACTATTCTGGTCCATGTCGCTCCCGCTCCCTTCGCGCTTCTCTCTCCACTGCTCTCTCCTTCTCCTTTCAAGCGTCTCTCTATATCTCGCTCCTTCTCTCCCTCCCCTCACGTGGTCAATGCATGGCAGCTTCGGCTGCTCGCGTGTGACGTCACTTCCTGAGCTCAGCCCCCGGGCAGTGACGTCATCGACGCGGAACTTAACTTGTGTTCAGAGTCCTTCTTACAGTGGATGGGGGAGCCTTGCCTTAAAACATTCTGACGGAGCAGCAGCCTGGTCTCAAACTGCAACACCCACACGATAATTATGCCTTAAGAAAAATAAGCGAGGGAAAAGGAACCAGTCCTCCTGATTTAAAAATAGATACATTATTAAAAGTTAATTTTGCACCGACTCAAGGGGACAGAAAAATAATTGTCAACCAAGCCAAGATAGGGAAGGCAGACTATACGTTTTACAGGGAATTAAACGTAACTTTTAAATGCAGCATTATCTGTGATAACGAAATTGCTTTCTAATAAGGACTAATAATTACCAAAATACATGCAAATTTGCCTCCCTTTGTATCATATACCCTCTCCAAAAACCAGGACATGTGATGAAACTTAAAGAGAAACTTTACAAGAAAAAAGGCCAACCCCAGCAAATCCAGGACGCCAGGCCACGCCAACTATAATGAATTCACTTACTGCCTAAGAAGAACTACACGGGTATATTTCACAACGTTTGAGATAGATTATATGTTAGCAAGGCAAACAAAATCAACGTTTTAGAGCATGCACCATTTTGTTAAACTTTAGGTAGCTAACAAAAGATATTTCAGAGGTCACAAGTTGCCTTATTAGTAGAACACTGAGCCTTTTGGCACTCTTGTACTTGTAGTCTTGCACCTAAAAGGTAAAAACAGAGCTGAAAGTGCCAAAAGTAGATTCTAAAACCAAGACTTGATAAGAGTACAGATGTGTCTACAACACATAACATGGAGAGGTGCACAAGGATCCATAAAATATATATGTATATTTGCATTGCTGTACTATGCAACCAAAAATAAAACATTCAGGGCCTCTTTTTAAACATGAGCTAGCCTTAAAGTTGAGCCTACATCCCATAATCTAAAAGAAAATAATGCAGTGTTTTAATTTAAAATCTCTCTCCGTCATTCCCAGATGTTGTGATAACAGCTCACAAGCTTGGGTGTCAACTGAGGGTCAACTGAGGGTCTTCTCAGATTCTGACGTGCCCTTCTTTACATCCTGCTGTGTTGCTCCAATGATACTGTACACAGCAGGAGCAGGGGCTCCTCCACTTGAGCAGAGGAGCATCGCCCCACAAGCCCCAGAGATGAAAAATAAAACAAGAATAAAGTTATTACCGTTTTATTTTTGAGCAACCCGTCCTGAACTAAGTGTCAGGACGGGGCGGGGCCATCGCTGCCGAATGGCAGCAGTAGAGTGTTATGCGCTTTAAAATGTGCATGTCTCCTTGGCCAGCCGTCTTGGACTGGCCAGCCAGTCATGCGCATTTTAAAATCCTCTAATCTAGCTGTCTTAGACAACTGGGTTAGAGAAAGTAAAGGCCTACAGTGCTCTTAGGAGCACTGAGAGAGGTCGCTCTATCTAATGCTGGCGCTACTTTCGTGAATGCAGAGCCAAGATTGGGTAGTGCAGATTCCTGCTTTCGGGGATTCCAGAAGACGCCAGAGGGAGGAGGACGTTGCACTGCAAAGAAAGGAAAGTACATTATTTTATTCTTTTTTGCTGTGTCCCCCGCACTCTTCACCATCGGTATATGCCAGCCGCCACTGAGAAAGAGTGTCTTTAAAGCGAAAGTAAAAAAAATTACGTCTAATGTGCTCGCTACCCGCTCTTCTCCCAAAAACCAGGACATTTGTCACTTTTAATTATCTGGGGAATTCCGTAAAGTCTTGTAACCCTAATAATTTGTTTTGTCAAAAAAAGTGTCCGATGTACGAAAGGCCAAGCTGAAAAGCATTAGTGTTTGTTGAACAACACCTGGATTCTGACCAGGCTTCATTTTGTGGTGCAACTAATATCTGTCGTATCGTAAAATGTGAATTCACAGGAGGTGACAAATCCTTTACCCAAAGAATATTCATTACACAGGTAGCATTCTGCACCTCTTCTATCAAAAGCAGAAGTAGAGGCCTGCATCGGACAGCTGACCTCCAGTCGAGTCGATAAAGCTTTATTCGATTTTGTTTTAAAATCCTAAAAGCGTACATATAAAACAATCTTAAAAATAAATTCATACATATAGTAACAATATGGCTACAAGTTAAAAGGACATATGCCCAACCTCAAAATTCGATAGTAAGACATGTTAATCATACAGGTTATCATTATCGACTATGGTAATACAAAAAGCAATCAAAAGTTGCGACAATTGTATAATGGTTTGAATCTATTCTGAGCGGAGAAACTAATGCCACTGGATACACGAACACCCCTTCCCAGCAGATGGTGATGCTCTATTGTTGGTCTAAGCAGGGGAATGTTTGGCGTACAAGGATAAAAGTCAAGTAAGTCCCAAATGCATATAGAGCCATCTCCTTCTTGGGGCGGGCAAGATCTTAGGTACGGGACGATGTTCCTATTCCTAAATTTAACCAGTACCAAGTCCCCGGGAATGTTTTTAGGTAACAAGCCCAGCCAGCTCACCCTTCTAACGCTCAGGATTCCGCCATCTTGGTCCGATGGCAGGGGTCTATTATTCCCCAGCCAGAATATGACCTTATTTAATAGGTCCTGCTGTCTTTCGGCTTTCCCGAAAGCAAGTGCTGGTACTCCTGAAAGAACGGACACATATGGCACGGCTTCTGGAGGAAGGTGTATACGTGGTGGTATGTTTAATTCTGTTCTAACCCCTGTGAACCTTGATGGTGGAGGTTTAAAAGGGGCTTTGGGTGCAATTGGGGCTGGGCTTTTGGGTGGTTGTGATGTAGGTTGGGCGTTTGTACATTTAGGAGTTGGCTTAGTTGTTACCAAGGTTGTAAGTGGCTGGGAATGGTTAGGTGTTACCATATTATTGATAGGTGTCAGAATAGTCGCAATTGTGTTCTCTAGACCTGAGAGCCTTTCCCCTATAGAATTGATTTTATCAACTAGTGGAGAAATGATGGTTTTGACAAGATGCTCAATCTGGGTCAATAGAGACAACTGGGGGTAGGGTAATGTATTGTCGGATTTATCCGTGGACTCCATGGTAGTAGGCAGGCTGTTGACAGGTAAAGTAGGTAAGGTAGGACTTACAGATAGTTTTTGTAATTTGGAATGATTCCCTTCGGGATTGTCCTCGTAGTGCTTCCTTTTAGTGGGTAAAGGCCGGGGAAGGGCTATATTTTGGATATTATCTTTCATTGGTGAAAAGGAAGGATCCCGTAAGCTACCGTTAGTACATGAAGAGCTGGTGCCTTTAACAGGAGAACGTGATTTCACTACGGCGTACTTGGTGTTGCAGAAGGTGTTTAATTCATCCCACAAAGACAGATTTTGTGCTCTGGCTGGAGTTTGTAAAGGAGATTGCATACTGGGTAGAGAGTGGCAAGGAGAGTTGTATTCTTTCTCATGAACAGTAGGCAGTGTGCTGGTGCTATTCAAGTGATGCTCTTGTAGCCCTTGGCACGGACCCCTCTCTGAAGCAATGTTTGTGTCTCCCTTGCGTGACATTATTAAAGTAGGATGAATCAAACCACAAAGATAGTCAATTGGTAAATGGAGTCACTCTACCTCTTCTCACAGTACAGACAAGGGAGTGGGCCCGTCCCGGCCCCTTCAGACCACGGAGGGCCACAGAGGGCCCGCCCTTTGCCCGGGCTTAGCCCGGCGATTGCCCGCGCGCGGTCCCGCGACGCGGGGGTTGCGTCCCTTTTTGTGCGCCTCCTGGCGCGAAGAGTGCGTGTTGCGGCTTCCGCTGCCGCTAGGGCGTCTGGGCTTTGTAGTCCGGAAGTATTCTCCCCTCCGCGCTGCGGCCGCTGATGGCTGTGGGTTGCGGCGGCGGGAGGGAAGGAAGCAGGAGCCAGATGTGGCGGTCTCCGGGATGGCAGGTAAAAGTAGAGCTTGCCCACAAGGTGTGCTTACGGGCCCCCGCTCCACAGAGGTTGCGTCCCTTTTTGTGCGCCTCCTGGCGCGAAGAGTGCGTGTTGCGGCTTCCGCTGCCGCTAGGGCGTCTGGGCTTTGTAGTCCGGAAGTATTCTCCCCTCCGCGCTGCGGCCGCTGATGGCTGTGGGTTGCGGCAGCGGGAGGGAAGGAAGCAGGAGCCAGATGTGGCGGTCTCCGGGACGGCAGGTAAAAGTAGAGCTTGCCCACAAGGTGTGCTTACGGGCCCCCGCTCCACAGAGGTTGCGTCCCTTTTTGTGCGCCTCCTGGCGCGAAGAGTGCGTGTTGCGGCTTCCGCTGCCGCTAGGGCGTCTGGGCTTTGTAGTCCGGAAGTATTCTCCCCTCCGCGCTGCGGCCGCTGATGGCTGTGGGTTGCGGCGGCGGGAGGGAAGGAAGCAGGAGCCAGATGTGGCGGTCTCCGGGACGGCAGGTAAAAGTAGAGCTTGCCCACAAGGTGTGCTTACTGACCTCCAGTCCTGCATTTGTATTCCTGACAGATAATTAATTATTTTTTTTAAAAGAAGCCCATGTCTCTTAAAGGGATAGGTGTCGTTTAAAAGAAAATAAATAAATAAAATCACAAGAATGACTTTGGTGTGGACTATGCTGTGGCCTTTAAACCAATTTTCCTCCATGCTGGCAGTCACAATTCCCAAAGGGAAGCATTCTTACAGGGATAGCTTTCCTGTTTGCAATTTAGATAGTACCCCAAGCAGGGACTGGTAAAAGACAACTTGTATATGACCGCAACTAGGGTCATAAAATCAGTGATGCATCACTTGCAACTAACAAACAAGACTTATGCGCACCCTCTTTTTGGTGATTTGGAAAGAGTACAAAACAAAGGCCTTTTGCGAGTCTGATAGTCTTTTCCAACTTGAAAAGGGGTTTGATATATTGTAATTTTTTTTGCAAATGCAGGCACTGCATTTTGACAAGTCACAGGGTTTGCGACTGCAACATGCCTTTGTACATTGAACCCATATTTCTCTACGGTCCAATTCTATTGAAAAGGGAAAAAAGTATATTTAGACTCCAAAGTTTACTTTTATGTTTGGATCAAATTTGCAACTTTTAAATGAATTCTCTACAAATTCCAGGAGTACTTCCGGGATGCTGCGACAGTCCAGATTGCCAATCGCACATGCCAAAATGTAGCAGCTCTATGCTTGTGCCACCACAAATTCTTATAAAGTGCATATGCTCTTTAAAACGCCTCTTCTTTGATTTTTATCCAAGTACCATCCTTTAAGAAACCCCTTCTTAGGAGGTATTTTCCTCTTGATCCCACCCTTGATAGAGACTAACTGCTGCTCTATGCAGAAGTAAAAAGTCTGCCCATATCCAGGAGCGAATATGCCTGCAAAAGGTTATGAATACCCATAAACTTGTCCTCGAACGTCCGCTTTTCACAGTTGTGAGCAGACTTGCTCGCAAGTAATATGGCACTATAGTGGTGTCACTTTAAGCTTAAGTAAATACATTAAGAAGTGTACATTTAAATCTATGTGAATACAAAATGTGGATTTGCAAGTATAAAACAAGCCATTGGTGCACTAATGTTCAAAACTGTTCAACATTGGATAGCAAATATCTTTGTGAATCGGGCCCTAATGTCAAAACAACCACGCTTTAAGTGATCTTCTGCATAATACAAAGCATCGCGCTGGGAGTACTTATGACTAGGTTAAAATATTTCACATTAAGCACTAAATTGGAAAAAAGATTCCAACATGAAATCTTTCAGTAGGATTTAGTTTCCTGGAATAAATTTTTTCTAATCTTTATACATTTATCAATTTCTCGCTTGACATGCAATTCTGCAGTCAAGGAAGAACCCCACTTAAAGCCTCAAACAAAACAGAAATTAATATTCACACAAAACTATTGTGACGACAGTTGAAACCCTACACAAAACTTTTGAATCTTATTCCACAAATCGACATGTGATTTAGATAAAGAAGTATATGTGATTTCGATGTTAAACTACCAGCTCTGGATCTAAGTGAGTGAGCAGAGTTCTAACCATTCTTTGAAAGTATTGTATGAATCTGGGAAAATCACATACACCTTAAGTAGTTTTATCTGACAAAATTGAAGGCCCGAGAAGCAGGCAGAAAGCCCGTGTTATGAGCTGTACATAAAATCAACAATTACTCTATTAGTTCCAGGGATTACCAAACGGGTTTCCAGTTGGTGAGAGGACATTGACATTTAAGACAACGAGTAAGTAAAGGTTAGATTGAAGATGGTTTACAAAAAGGGATCATTAAGACAGTCAGGCTAGAATCAGATCAAAGTCTGAGGGTGTAGGACTTTAAAAGCAGACCCATAAGACCGGTGCTTAAGTCTTTTAAAGTTCAATGGCCAGCTCAAATTCGAGCAAATGAAAGACCATCAAATGCAGGTGTGACCTAGTGGTGTAGTTTGTGGTTCTTGTTTGAGGAACACATGGACAGATACCAATTAAATGCATCTACGAGGTTGAAAATGCTAGAAATTGAGGGTCCACATGTATTTAGCAATATCGGAGAAGACCAATACCACATTATAACAAACCAAATTGTCCCATATTAAAGCACCTACACCCTAAAATGCCAGGTTACCACACTTAAACAATAGACATAAAAGCATACTATTTGTATTCATTTTACTTGCTAGGTGAAAGATATGTATAAAATGGGATACATGGTAGCCCCCCAACGTTGTATGAATGGTTATTATCAGTGCAGATGGTCAATAGGCTGGACCGTAGTAAAGGGCATAGTACGAGAACTGGCTTTTGGGGCATTCAGAACTGGAATAGAATTAAGAAATTATATATTTAATATGGGGGTTTGCGGAGGGTGGGAAGTCCAATGATTATGTACCAGAGCAATAAGGCATAATCCAGGGGCTCTGCTGTGGATGTTCCACAAACAAAACTTCACACTGGACTTGGAATTAGAAGGATGAGCCCTCATGAGAAGATGGTTTCACCCCTACTGTAATTTGAGAGTTGGGGGAAAAAACCTGGTTGGTAAAGTTTTCGAAGGAGGGGACCCACAATCTTCTTACCTGCTTATTTCACAATGAGGACAAAATAAAACAAATTGTGAGATGTGCAAGAACAAATCTTCTAGAGTATGCTATGGGAAGGTGGATTTTAACATGTGCATTTAGCAGGAAGAAGTCATAACAATTTTCTTCCATTAAGACTTTTCTATATCTCCTGCACGTAATTTGTAAAAGAATAATTGCCAGGGCCCAAAGTTTTCCTCAGATGCCCGTGTCCAGCGCTATCGAAGGTCAGGGTGCCAGATACTAAGGCTGTGTAGACCTGATTTAAAGTCTTGCCTCTTTAATCCACCATGAGACATTCCCCATCACTTTATCGTACTCTTGCAGGTTCTTTTTCATCCATCTCTCCCCATTATGCTGTTTTTCTATCTTCCCCTTCCTTCTTCGTTCCCTCCTTTGTGTTTTTCTCTCTCTTGCTCTGGCTCAAAGTCTGTGGAGCAAAAATATGCACCGATCACCAAAAATAAATGCCTGTGGACCTTGCCTGCCGCCACAGTCATAAATTAAGCACTAAATAGCATATTGCTGATGTGACTGTTCCTCAACCCATCTCACAAAAGTAGAGGCTTTGTGAAATGGGTCTTCATACTCTGTGGATACTACCCGTTAGCTGCCATTTTACAGAACTGCCTGTAAGAACCAACTACCATAGCCCGAGGAAAGCCCCCGGTGTGCTCTTGGCAGTAGTGTGTTTCCATGACTCCACCAGCCAGTAAAGACCAACTTCGGCACACAGCTCTGAATTTAGCTGGCCCCTGATGACACCTCAGTTCATTATAACTAAAAGCAAGTCTCTTCCTACTGGAAGAATTATTGTACACACTGGTACACGGTGGCCTAGACCAATTACCTGCCTCCACCACTGTATCACTGCCCTACCAAATGGTGCCTTCATGAAAGGCAGATTCCGCCCTCTGCTCTTATAACTTCCCTGTCACACATTTATATGATGCTTAGGGATGAGGGACAGGACTTGGTACACTTCTCCACCGCATGACTTTGTTAATGTTATAATAGGCTTGGAGAAGATCCGTACAACCTAAGTGCCTTGCAAGTGTAAAAGTAGGGCCGGAGGGTAACAAAATCAGCCCTGGTGAAAATTTTCAAATCAGCACCACACTGCCGGAGGTTGTGACTAGACTTGGCCAACAGTGCATGGCTGGGTCCTGGCACCTCATATGCCCCTGAAAGGAGCTCCCTTGCCTGCAGTAGATGAAGTGCCATTCCTGAATGTAATCTAGAATGCAAGGGCAAGTAACATCCTCTTGTCTGCTGCTCCTGGTTCACCTGTTTTACCGCAAAAAGAACAATTGATGGACAGAATGCAGAACAATGTCATACATTCACCCCAGTACAGAGATCTGGGCCTAAATCCATCTTTTTTTGCTCACCGTGCCATTCCAATTTGGACCCAGCCATATGCAAATCAGTCTTGACCCTGCGTGCAATGGGAACAGTCCAGCCCGAACTGCCAGGCCAGGTCCTCCCTGGGCTGGAAACAAGCATCCTAGTACCGGTTTTGGGCTTTCAGCTCTCATCAGCCAGGATAGCTTGACTCCAGTGGCATGGAGAGCTCATTTTGCCACTGGATTCAAGCTAGCCTGGCGGATGAAGGGTGTTACCCAGAAACCGGTCCCTGGGTTCTTGTTTACGGTTCAGGGAAGACCTTGCTTGGCAGTTCGGGCTGAACTGTTCCCATGAGGCACAGGGTCAAGACTGATTTGCATATGGCTGGGTCTGAACTGAGGTGGCAAAGTAAGCTACAGAATGATGATGGATTCAACCCAGATCTGTGACTGGGGGTGAGTTTCTGAAAAGTTTCAGCTCTCCGTTCATCATCTCCTTGTGTTTGCTTTGTTCACCCTAAGTTGGCAGGGTATGCCCAGGTGTGGGTCCCTTGCTCACTTTGCCACTGGATTCAAGCTAGCCTGGCTGATGAAGGATGTTACCCAGAAACTGGTCCCAGGATGCTTGGTACCTGTTCAGGGAAGACATTGCTTGGCAGTTCGGGTAGGACTGTTACCATGAGGCACAGGGTCAAGACCGATTTGTATATGGCTGGGTCTGAACTGAGGTGGCAAAGTGAGCTAAAGAATGATGATGGATTCAACCCAGATTTGTGACTGGGGGTGAGTGGCTTGTTTCCGGTTCAGGAAGACCGTGCAAGGCAGTTCAGGCTGGACTGTTCCCATGAGGCACATGGTCAAGACTGATTTGCATACGGCTGGGTCTGAACTGAGGTGGCAAAGTGAGACAAAGAATGATGATGGATTCAACCCAGATCTGGGACTGAGGGTGAGTGGCTTGTTTCCGGTTCAAGAAGACCGTGCAAGGCAGTTCAGGCTGGACTGTTCCCATGAGGCACATGGTCAAGACTGAATTGCATACGGCTGGGTCTGAACTGAGGTGGCAAAGTGAGACAAAGAATGATGATGGATTCAACCCAGATCTGGGACTGGGGGTGAGTGTCTGAAAAGTTTCTGCGCTCTGTTCATCAGCTCCTTATGTTTGCTGTGTTCACCTGTGTTACTACTGTCAACACAAAAAGGTGATGGTTCCCTCTGTATCTCCATACCGGTCAGTCTTCTGCCTTAGGGTAGTCTCTGAGAGGTAGGGTGTACCCGTGCATTTGGATTAATGATCTGCATATCTGTAAGTATGGTGGGACAAGAATCTCCTTTCATCACATGTTTATGTTGAATTGTGTTCCTGGAGGTACTTTTGGTGTGTAGCGCGGCACGTGAAGGAAATCTAGCTCACCCTTGTTTCTGGAGGTCCTCGTGCTGTGAAGCTCTTCACGTGAAGGTTCTCTTGCTGGCCCATTTAACTTAAACTAATGAAAGTACAGAAGGGCAAGGAATTTACTGACAGTTTTTTCAACTAAGACTTAGGTTAGCGTAAGCTGTGTGGGACAAGAGTTCCCCTCTACACCCCAGCCCCCGAGGTCTAGTGATATAGTAAGTACTGGAGGGAAGGCAGCTCCCAACAATTCTCATGATTAGAAGGCACAGGGTTTGTACTTCACCAACTTGTGGGGTTAAGAGCTCTAACTTACCCCTCAAATCAGTATCAGTTGACCTAAAATTAATTCCTCAGGGCATGAAGTGCACTGTTACCCTATATGTCTATATAACTAGTGTTACTGTAAGACTGTAGCGCAGAACATTCACTCATTCTCTGTGCCTATCTGACTGATGTTGATGTAGGTGCCATGAGACAAGGAGCAAAGGATTCCTACGGAATTTAGATGACTTGTGTTGCTCTTAGTTTTGCTCCAGCTCACAGCTGCCTGTGCAGGTCTTGTGTTATGGCAGAACATATGGGATGGGAACCCTTTCTTTTTCATAGCGCCATGGCACCATAAACTGAGCTTATGTAAGCTACACAGGCCAGAGAGTTCACTTTCACCCTCGTGCATATGCTCTTACAGCAAAATTCATTACCAACTGACCAGCCGCAGTCCGTGCAGGTAACAGCGGGGGGCTGTGTAAGGGGGGATTTCAATGGATGATGCATAGGAGAAATTAAATAAATAATTAAATTTCCCTCAGCATCGTCCCTCGAAATCCCCCCTTACACGGCCCCACCGCCCCACCGATGTTACCTGCACGGACCGCGGCTGCAACTGACACAAAGACATAGGTGAATATGATAAGAAATAGGGTTTTAATGCAATAAAACAGTTTAGAAGCATCAACATCCTGGTAGAAATTTTACCATAAGCCGCTGCTGCATCTCCTGCATGTTTTGAGTTACTCCAGATTACGCAACAGAGACAGTATCAGCTCAGCACTTCTACCATATGATTTTTATTCAGCAATAGGCTGATCATAAAAACAGAAACAGGCTTGTTCAATCTTTTGCAATGACATAAGTGGGGTTAGCTTTCGATCGCTGTCATTCGTAGACTCGAGGCAGGGTAATGAGTAAAACAAGTAAGATACGCTGGAATGCTGCATCATTCATTTATACACAGGTATTTAATTTGTCCCAAAAAAGAATGAACTTTGCTAAAGCGAACACCTAAATCAATTGTTGTTTTGTAAAAAATTACACAAGCTAGTCAATGTGTGCTCCGGGCTCGCAGCTCTCTTAAAAGTCAAAAGACCTTCATACTGAGGGTCTTAACCTGAATGTGTCCTAGTATTTAGTTATTAATTACCAGGAATCCGTTGCAGTGATCTGAAAATAATCCTTATCCTATGGCATTCATTGGAAAATTGTGCCTTACCGATAATTCAATGTAAAACGAGCTGTTAAAATTGGGATCTAAAGAAGCAAAAACAAGCAGCTGTAAGTACAAATAGAGCAGAACAACTAACGACTGCGCAGAAGCATTCAAAACCTCCCATCAATCAGGCACAGAAGCATGGAAATTGAGAGAATACGGAGCTTCACCAGCCTCTAAGCACATACATCCCTGCCCACCCTTGTCAGAGAGAGGCATTCTTCTACCATAAAGTGCATGTCTATTGCACACAGTTTCTGTTTTGGGGCTTGACCTCTTAACCCAGATTTTATGAAGAAATAATAAAACTATGTAATGCACACATTTGTTTTCTCCGTCCTGTGCACCTCAGTACTGCTCTGCTCGGGCTTCTTGGAGCTTTGGTCTTTCACAATCAATACTCCTGGTAACGGCTCCTAGCGTAGCAATTGACATAGAATTCAGAGAAGGAAGTGCCACCAGGCTGGATCAAGAAATCAAAGTGGTTTTGATTGGGTTCTTCATTAAAGCATTGCACAATGCAGGCGCAAGAAAATGGTGGAAAGAGGCATGTAACTTCAGAAAGCCTCGGCACAGTCAAAAACAGTGCACCGAAGAACGTTCACAGGACCCTGCTCTCAAAGCAACTGGATAATGTTCACAGGAAAAGCACAAACATGAAGTCAGTGCGGACAGTGTGTTCACATGGAAAGAGGTCAGAGAAGCAGAAAGACATCAGCATATGAATGCAGGACTTGCGACACGTTCCCAGTAACAGTAACACCAACATACACAAACGTCTGACAGTTCCCCAAAAAAGTTAATATCTCAGGTGATGAAAATGCTCCAAGTTCTTATGCACAGAACAAAGGCAGAGCAACCATTCACTCTACTAAAGGATGTTTCATTCACTACAGCTCCCATGAGGAACCCCCTGACAGGTACTAATGATAAACTAGGTGTCACAGACAAGTATATTTCAAATTAAAGAGTTTATATTCCGCAAAGGGGTTGAGGACCAAAAAGTTAAGAGCGAAGAATAACTAGAGAGCTAGACTCAGAAAAGGATAAATCCCATAGAACATTCGGTAATGTTACTGACTTGAGTGAAAAGCAACCTTCCCCTACTCCCACCCCCTTTCTGTGCCCACACCACCCCAATAGCACAGGGAAGCAGTGGGCAATGGATTAAGAACTTGTATATATGTCTAAACCTAAACCCCCTTTTGGTCCTAAAACACTTTCAGAGCCCACTGATATGCCTGCTACATACCTTGCTGCCCAAAATAAAGACCTGCGACCCAGAGCTAGCACAGAGACAGTCCAGTCCGGCAGTGCACTTTTACACCAGTCTTCAAGGCTGCGAGTAAATCACTCATCTCAGGGCACTCGTTACTCATCTATTCAATGAACCACGACAGGCCCATAGATGAGGGTGTACACATCAGATATGGGCAGGAATGAACACCCCAACTGGACAGTGTATACATCACTCCATGCTCCAGATCATATACTTCTTTTGTATGCAACATGTTGACTTAGTATTTCCCCAGCTCCTCCGTACAGGAGAGATAGTACATTCGCGATATTACACCCTTTTCATGGCTCCAGTTCTAAGAAAGACAACAGTTCACGTGAACGACAGTTCATGTATTCAATAAGTGCCCAGGGCATCTAATTCGAAAGTTAGTGGCCTTCACTCATCAATCTCACTCTGTTTCCCTCAGTTCTAGACCCTGCAAAGCAAACCACCAAGGAAAAAATCTCATAACTTTGCAATTAAAGGCAGAGTGTTAGGGCTCTGCTTAAACACCCGCCCTAGACCCCTCTTTGCTGCTCAGAATTCAGGGCAGCAGCTATCTCTTCATGCACTCCCCAAATTTAGGGATTTAGTACTTATTTTAGTACCTCCCATAACCCCCCTTTATCCCACATCTCCTTTAACATATAGATGCTTTGAGCATTCTTTTCCCCAACTCTAAACCATTTTGCCAGCCTGCGATGTTGCCTCCAAAAAGGTGCACAATGTTCAAGGCGAGGGCTGGCCCTCCTGGTGTACTGCCTGCCATCTCCAGCAAAACAAATCCACAGCTCAAACTTAGTCTAAAGGAGATCCGTCATTCTATCCACTCAAAAAATATATAGTATGAAACTTCACATACAGCTGGATGTCCCTCCTTTGCGCATGTGCTGCACTTCCTGAGGCTGCCTTGCATTTGCCAAGGTGCACCTCCACCCTCCCGTCTCTTCACCTTCAGCCTCCTGTCGTGGCTTTCCCTACATTTACATAATTGATGTCCAGATAAGAGCAGGAGTGTGCGTAGTGTGCACTAAAGCCACTCCAGCAAATGAAGTCCGATCGATGCGCGGAATTCATCTGTTCAATCGCACCGACTGCAGTGAGGACGTAGAGGCTTTTCCACCACTGCTGCAGCGCATCATTCCCACCCCTGAGTAATGACGACCATTTCAGGAAATCCAAGTTCCTCTTATTGCCTTCTAGGTTTGAATTGTTTGTGAATTGCAAATTTGGGACAGAGCGTCCTTACTTTATAACATTTAACAATTTAAAATGTAATTCATTCAAGTTTGTGATGTGGCTATGAGCGAGTCATATATATAATATATTTAATGGTTCATACAAGGAGAAGTTAGTGGCTTATGTTTGGACAAAGCAAGAATTGTGTTTAATAGCTTATCTGGAGGCAGATTTATTGCTCTCTCAATCAATGTGACAACTCAAGAAGGCGCAATTAATAAAGTACATTTGGGGAAAATCAGTGCCTCCCTTTAGAATCTACTATGTGCCTGTGGCTCCATCATTTACAGATAAGTTCATAACTACATAAAAGAATTCAAGGCTGTCGAAAAAGTTCTATGGCTCGCGTAGGCTTTTCTTTTCATCATCGATTTCATGGTGCAATGGGGAAAAATTGTGTTTGTGTGACGTTCACCTTGAGACACATTTGGGGTTACATTTGCAGATGATTACAGCTATTTCTTGATGCAAGCAGGGGTAATGTCATAATTTATATGGCGGAGTTCATAACCCATGACAATTAATAGTTTGCAAATTAATGCATTTTCACAAATCGTACCCATCAGGTTTTTATTTTCTTCTGCCTCCCAAAGGTCTTAAAACTATTTGGTGGTGCTAGCACTTCAAGGGCATTGAGGAAATCCACATGTATCCTATGTGTAATTACTACTTCTCAATACCTACTCGGTGTGACTTTTTTATACATTCAATCAAATGCAATACTATGTTTTACCCAATTACATTAACTGCTTAAATGTAGGTTGTTTTCAGTATAACACAACTCCCAGTGCTTTCTGAAAGATATTACAATACAAAAGACGTCAGTCTCCACGTTGAGTTAAAACATGTTTTTCCTCTCCAGAGTGAAAGTTCAGGACATGAGTGTAAGTCAATATCTCTGCCCATTCACATCTTGGTATCTCTTGGTAGGAAACAACTCTAGCGGGCAGAGTGCAATTTTGCTGCTTTAATCCTTGGCCTTTCTCTTACAGGGTCATTCTGGTACTGGGACAATTAATTATATATCTAGCATTTAACACTCAGAATTACATGTACCATGTGTGTCAGGATGTGAAATTACACCACCACTGGGTATTTCCCACTACAACAGAATGGAAAATTCCTAGGGAAGTCAGTGTTACTGCAATTTACATAGTTAATTCCCATTCCAGGGACGAATGTTGCCAGGCTTCTCCAGGTGAAATGTGCCCCTGGAAAACCTGGTGCAATAATACTGCATGTGGTATTACTACATTACTTTTATCATTGATTCAGGTGGACACTACTGTTCACATTGAAATCCTGATCAGAGATCCACTTAGATTGAGAGCCATGGAGGGGTCACCCATGAGGAATATTCATTCTCCATGCATCTAATTTTTAGCTACTATTTGGCAGAATTTCCTATATAATTCAAAAGAAAGTCGAGATGGTATGGCTCTTCAATTCTTGGCATCGAACTGTAGACATATCTCCTGAGGGTGTGCAAGGGGTTCAGGTGTTGTGCCCTTACATCCTTGGTCTCTACTTAAAGAACAAACCAGTAAGGGTCATAGGTGAATTTAGTCTACATTTCCATAGAGTTCTCAAACTCTGTTTTAAGCAGTGCCCTGCGTGTACTTCAGGTTGCATGCCCTTCACTCTGGGTTTCTACTGGTGTGATCCTCTCTGCAATATTGGTGCTGCCTACCTTCTCAAAGTTCTTTAACTACATCTAAGGACTATGGTTAATTTCTGAAAAAGAGACATCAGCGGAATGAGAATCCACTTGGATATATTACTAAAGAGACAAAAGACAATTGTCTACTAGGACACTTTGACAGAGCACCAAACAGCAACCTAATACCAACAAATTTAAATTGCTACAAATCTGTGCCCTTCTGCAAACTGACAAATTGGCCAAATTGTGCTAGTCATCTTGGCCCTTTCCTGATCACGTGGGCTGCTAGATGGATGGAGTACTGAAGGCACTTAAAACACTAACAAGAATGGTGTACGTAAACACAACTGCCAACTTAAAAAGAATTGAAATGGTGAAAATGATACAAAGTTCCAGCTATTCCTCTGTGAAGAAGCAACAGTACAAAGAGGGTGTCCCTCCCACAAACCCTCCACCACAACCCACCAGCAGCAATATAAAAGGTTCTGTCTCTACTCACCATAGGCAGAAGTTTAAACACTTGTACAGGTAACCTTGTGCTAAATGAAAGTTGCGTGTGTAATTGACCACATAGTTTGTGTTTCCAGTAGGGTTTTACCCTCTCCAAATGGAGTTGGTGGCTGATGGTTGTCTCCATTCGCAGAAATGGTCTGCATTCAAGTGGACCTGGGAGTCGGCTTCATTATTTATTCCTGCCCGGTTTTTGTTTCCATTTCTATCAATAGCTGCACTGGAGTTCGAATACTAAGAGCGAACTACTGGGAAGTGCACCACAGGTTCTGCTACACTCAAGGCACTCGATTTATGAACAGTGGCAATTGATGTCACAGATGGCATCAGGATTCGTTGTCACTCATCACAATCTGACCAATAAGGCTCTTTTAGGAAATGAGAGAAGTAGAAAAGATGCACTTCAAATCATAAAAACTATTCTGACCCTACAGTGTGCAACATACCAACTTGCAAGGGTGTCTACCCTGCATTTGACTGTTTTTTGTTCAAATCCTATATTTAAGTGACTTGATTCATTTTTGGCAACAATGAAACAAACCGGTCTTCTCATCACAAAGTTTTGGGGTACCCAGTCCCGAGAATCACTGCAGACACACCAAGCATGGTTGGCTTATTTACGGTCATCGAACAACTCACAAATTGACAGAGGTTAGATGCGGAGAGTTTAGACACTCCCTAATTTTTAGCTCAAAACAGTATGGGTTTTGCTTATATAAGAGTGAAATAATCAAAAATGTTACATCTCTTGTAGGAGAGTTTGGTATCACATCAACCTGGGTACATCAGGATTTCAGCACTAATTTACAACATTTAGCCTTAATGGAAACTTCGGTTTATCCTGGACACTTTATTTTTATCTGGTGAATTGTATTTAGTTTGGAGATTTTTAGATTAACATCACTCCTTCCATTGAGCATAAGGGTCTAACCTAAATCATTTCCAGGGGACATTGCCTTTATTGTAACTATCCCACGAGAAAGTCACAACATCCGTGGCAGTCTTGGTTTCATAATTTCTATCCTTTTTTTCTTTTTTTTATACATAGTTTCACTCTACTGAATCCAGGGTGTTGGTGCATTTTGAGAACTTGCAGAAAGCTGGAATCACATAGCAATTCAATTTCCACATCACTTGGCCAATAGGGTTTGAAGAAGGACTACGTTTTGATGAAAGGAATCCCTTGACCCCCGATACCAAATGCAACCCATGTGTACAGAAGCAAACGAGTTCTGCACTCCAGGATACAGGCTGCATGGACAAACCAGGACACGATCTCTCATCTACCAGCACTCACAGATCAAGGTGAAGAGAGATGTTGTTGGATCATGTATGCTCCACATGTCCCCCCCCACCTCCACCCCCAACATTTAATGGCTCCTGATACAGTGCCAGGCTTGTCAATCAGTGACCTGCACAGGAAGGGATGAGATGAAACCTACCCGTGTTATAGAGACTCACCTTGGTTCTGCAGTAGCTCCATCAATCACAGGGGCACTAAAGTCCCCACAGCATGGTCCCCACGCAGGCCCAGCGGCTTCCAGAATTCTCCATTGGGACTTCCAGGTCCCTCACGTGCAACCAAGTTATTTGCTATAGGGAGGCCGGGTGGGCAGGCATGTTCTCCCGGGGTTCTCCGGAACCACACAAATCCAGGAAGTGGACGCAGCAAGCCATCACTGGGCACGCGATGCCATGCAGGGAGAAGACCGGGAGCTGCCCTGTCTGTTTATTTGCTACGATCCGTGGAAGTGTGTGAGAGGCAGGGGCACGCGCAGAGCCTGGGAGGGAGCTGGGCTCGCGCTGCTCGGTCAATTACCGGCATGGAGTCATCTCAGGGGAAAAATTCCAACTCCTGCGGAGCAGGCTGAGTGTGTGTGAGTGGGGGGGAGGGGCGCTGGCTTATGAAATAATGCCGCGGCTTTGGCAGCCGCGATGGCTTGGTGCATTACTGCTCCTAGTCCTACTGTGCGGCATGTGCCCGGGCTGGGAGTGGACACGGAGATACTGCTGCTCGCACCTCTAGCCTGGCCCTACTTAGACGCATGATGGGCGATGGGACAAACTGCGCTGCCGCCACTGGTAGCAAGGGATCAATTCAATTAGAGGAAAATCCACCTGTTCCACCATTCCAGGCAAGCGACAAAGACCAACAAAAAGCTGCTCGCCCGTCTCTGACAAGTCTACTGGGCAGCGGCTGATTTCAGACCACAATAACATGCAGGGAAAGCTTTATGACCGAGGGACTCCGGTACGAAGAAACTGAACTAAAAAGAAATCACGAAGGGAAGCAACGCATAACAATATATAAAATAACTACTATACTGCTTAAAACTATTCGCAGGCAAAGATTTAAATAAACAGCAGTATGTTATTTTTAGTAGGAAAATGAAAATACAGACATTCCAATAATTCCTATATTCAAAAACTCACACCATGCAACCTCAATGACTGACAAGAGCATTCAAAGTCGAGTGTAGTAGAGGTCAGCACAGCCTCGCTTGAGCCCCTTTTACTCATTTCTCCCAGAATCAGGGCGCAGGCAAAAGATGGTGCAGTTGCATATATACAGCGCTTCCTACCCCTGGCGGAGGTAGTCCTTGAATGTGGGTTTGGAAATGCTCAAGGGGTGTCAAGCCATCATGTCAGCTCCAGACCATTAAATACGTAAAATACTGTGAAGCGCCCTTTCACAGACATTCTTCTGAATGTAGCTCCACCTGCCCGCTTCACACCGAGAATTGCTGATAATGTGTTTTCCCAGCATGCAACGCTGGTTTGGCTAATGTTTTTAAAAAAATGTGAAGTGCGGTTTCTTATGTGCTTAATGGTTAGAGAGCTTCAATACCGACAGTCTGGAGCACGTGCACACAAATATGAAAGAGCCTCTTTACAAAGAGAATCCAGCAACTAACTTTGGGGGTAAAAACAAAGGCAGAGTTTGCAAAAAATCCTGAGTGGGTTTTGGAGGGGGGGGGGGGGGGCAGAACTTGACCCGTGAAGCAACAGCAGGCGTCAGCTAGTGCCGGAGCCTGGTTTCTATTTTTAGGATGGGACTTTGCGGCCTGGTTGAAGCTCTTGCTAATATGACAGAGGTGACACCTTCTTATCGGCCAGAACCTATGCTGCCACTAACCTTATCAGACACAGCTCACACAAGAGGCATCTCAATGCATACCAGCAACGGCTGGGCTGAAACCACGCCCCTCATGACAGGACTGTAGGTGTAAAGACGTCGACAAGCGTCCACAACTCCTGTCTCAGCTGCACCATTCTGTGGCGTTTTGCTTCCACCCACCAAAGAATTCCGTGCCACAAAAACACCAGCTCTGAGGTGCTACTAGGCCGAGTTACGTTCATGCCTGGTCGAGGATCACCGAAGCGTTCATTCCTTTATCCACAAGGAAGCACCCTCTCTGGCAAGCTATGAGGGACCAAATAAGTGATGCAGCTAAATTCAGAATAACATTTTCATGGACCCCTGTGATCTAATGACCGCTTCCCATATAAATCCAATGTGTTCACTCCTATTTAATACATTTTCTTGCATGCTTGTGGGCGTGTTTTCTGCTATATAAGAGAGTCTCTTGCATGCTAGTGGAATTGATGGTTAGACAGGGCTGTGTTTCCCCAATTGCCTGGTAATCCCTCTTACTTACTCGTCTCCGAGTTATGGTCCAGTTGCGGTGGCTTCTCCTGGTATTGGTGTGGTCCTCCGCACCTCCCAGAAATCCCCTGTCCATGTATCCTTTTCTCACATCCTGCTTGAGAGGATGCTGGGCCGTATCTGTCTTCGAGTTGAACTCGGCCTTAACTCTGGATAAAACTGGTTCTGGGGTACTGACACAGGGAACGCTGCATTACCCTGACTTGAACTGGATTCCTGTCCAGTTCCCCTTCAGGACCAGGAGCTGTGTGGTGCCCATCTTTTTCCAGTTGGGCCGAAGATTAAACCATGTTTCCTGGTGAAGAACAGCGTGGATTCATAGAAGCACCCCAATATAAGGAGCTACAGATGAGTCAAGAAGTATTCATGATGCACTCTTCACATTTGTAAATATGCTAGAGTGCATTATGGAGAAGTGGAGAAGTGTGGCTCAAATGGTTAGAGCGGCAGACCCAGATGCAGAGGTCTGGCCCGGACCAGGGTTCAATACCCGCCTTGGCGGGTCTTGTGCTCAATTTCCTCGGACCTGATAATTCTCGCCTCGGTGCCTATTCTAATCATGGGTCCCACTCTGCGACTCTGGGCAATAGCTTGCTTAATCTCCACAACGCCCCAAAAGCGCTGGGATGCCTGGTTTCACCCTGGGGGTGCCCAGGAGTGGTCACACACAGGGAAAACCAGGAAGGGTTCCTAAGCGGTATACAGACAGCGCCGGGACACTGCCTCAGGGAAGTAGATGTGCGCTCTATAAATACCGGTATATTTACATTTTACATTTACATTTATGGGGGCTCTTGCCCACAAACATTCTTTCAAGAGTCTGCTTTGCTAATATATATATAACGGTCTTACTAGTGCTGGACCTCACTTTTGAAACTAGAGCAGTTTGTACTGTTGGTGCTCGCTGAAGGCCTAAACAAGATGCAAGACGAGCAAACTGTTTGAGCGTTCACACAAGCGCAGAAGGAATGCTTAGATGTGAAAAATATCCTTTCACCAATGAGATCAACTTTCGTGAAAACGTTCCACTTTACTGTTCACAACACTGTACATGCAAACTGACCCCATGACTGGGTAGGTGCAATTTAAATAGACATTTATGAAGCACTTCAAAAGTCTTCAAAATATTGTGCTCATTTATTGTAGGAGAGAGGGCATCAACGTGAAGAGAACTAGTTCTCCCAAATGTTCATTCATATAACACCTAGTGAGAGATAGCAGGAGCTCCATACATTGCAGAAAGAAAGGGTATTTCCAGATGTTCATGGCAAGAACACCTAGGCCAGGTGTAGGATGCATTTTACCAGTCACAAACCATCCATCGGCCTGATTGAGACTGGTAAAATGCATTTTCAAATATACCAACCCTATTTTGCGAGTTGGTAACCAATTACTGACTCACAAAATAGGGTTTGCGAGTCACTATTAGGAAGGGGCGTCCATTCTTAATAGCGCATAGCACTGGTATGTAGGAATGTTTTGCAACCATAAACGCGGTCTCAAAACATTTGCAGTTTACCACCAATATCAAATTGGTGATAAGCCATTCGCAAACAGGTAGCGGTCCCAAAGGGACCCCTTACCCTTTGTGAATGGGGCCTCACATTTATTTTCAGAGCAGGCAGTGGTCCCATGGACCACTGCCCACTCTGAAAATATAAAAAATAAAATTTTCATTTTGAAAAGCATCCCATTTTCCTTTAAGGAAAACTGGCTGCATTTAATTTTTTTGAAACTGCTTTATTTGAAAAGCAGTTACAGATATGGTGGTCTGCTGACCCCAGCAGGCCACCATCCCTGTGAGTCCTGGCCATTCCCAATGAGTCACAAATTGCGACCTGCCTCATGTATATTAATGCAGCAGGTCTCTTGCAAACCATTTGGGAATCGCAAACTGTGTTCTGTCAGAGCCCCAGAACTGTCTTCTACCATCAGCATCACAAATCTGTCGGGTCAGACGGAGGAAGCTTCAGGATGGAGATAACAGGAACAAAAGCAAAAGTTGCACTGAGGCGCTGTACTGGGTTTACCAAACAGTTGCAGCGACAGCATTGTGTAAATAAGTGGTGTCCGGTTTCTCCCATTTGACAGTACCTTAAGAAAGACGAGATGCCGCACAGAGGTGTTCGGGAAGCAGAAATACAAACATGGTCACTTCTTTTTGACAAGACAGTTCAGCAGTACTGTCAAATGTCAGTGACTAATGGAAAACAAAATCCATACATTTTGGGACAGTTTCCAATAAGAATGGGTGTGTTTGCTTGGGAGGGACTGTAAATGTCAGACTAGAGAGCAGAACTAAACACTGGGTAGACTGGAGAGGCGCCCCCAACAAATAGTGTTAGGGATGCCATTAGTCACTCCACGGGCAGGAGCGGGGACGACGAGAGAGCCGTTCTCCGCCAAGCCGGTGACGTCATCAGGGGGAGCGCCTGGGGAAGGGGCATTTAAGGCTGCAGGAGGAGAGTGAGCAGCCTCTTTTTCCCTACACTGCTCACCGGATGGAGCACACTATGCCATGGGAACAGATTAACAGGTCTGAGTGATCAGTCAGGCACACTTCCTCTGAAGATGCGCAGACTCAACAGAAGACGAAGAGGGCTACCCAGGCCTAAAAGGCAATCTATGTGGTGCTTCCTACTGTTTCCTTTTACACATCCGCCAATCCTCCCTATTGTCCGCACTCAGAGAAGCAGTTGATGGAAAAGGGGTCCTTCTTTCATAGACATTTAACTCTTTCAAATGAAACTATATTACTAAGCGTGCAAGGGATGCGAGCAGAGCTTCCACTCCTTGAATTAGGCAAGTGGCTAAGGATGTCACTTCTCACATAGAAGAAGAAAAATCTTAGCAAAGGCAACCATTTGACTAAACATTAGTACATCAAGAACAGGTGCAGTTATCACTACTTCTACGCGCTGCATTGACCATACACATATGCAATGTAATTAGCCAGTGCATCAACACCAATACAATGTCTAACCTGTTTGACTTCTGGCAACTCCAACTGAATCATTACTAAAATCCAGAAACCCCCATGGAGTCATTATTGGAACCAGAGGATCCACAGCCTAAGCAATTTCTATGACTTGAACCGCAAAACAATACATACAAATACAAAGTATTTGCCTGACAAAAGCTCAAATATTTAATTATTTTGTTTAATGCATAATAAAATACAGAAAAGGTTTTCATATTTTTAATGTTGCTCTCTATTTGTATATATTTTAATGAATTAATTTTAACATTATTTAATTGTGTAACACAGTCGCAGACCCCTAGGTGTCTGTGGAAGGTAGGTTGAGAACCACTGGTCTATACATCTACTTCGATCCTAAGCCTAACCTTAAACCTACCCCTTAAACTAAGCTTAAAAATATCCCTTGCTCCTTGCCCTATCCCATTTCCTAACCAAGCCCAACCTTGAACTATTCATTTTAACTTAATCCAAAATACACTTGTTTCCCTAAGATTAAGCCAAACCCTAAATCTAATCATGCTAGTCTTCAGCTTAACTCTAAGCCTTACTATCATCATATGTTAGGCTTTGACCCGAAACCTAAGGCTAGGTCTTCTCCTTACTCTAGTACCACAAACCACTATCCCTAAACCAAGGTATTATTGTACTTACCTTATTGAATTCAGTGCCATTTCCATAACTTGTAAGCATCAATCTATGTAATTGTATTCTGATGTGTAAAAGCTAAAGTATTGGATCAGCATCAACCAGTCAAGCCACAGGACTTCTGAGCTGAACATCTGGGGCAAGAAGAACATCATTCTTCACCACATAGTACACTTTAAAATAGAGAAAGGTCTTTGAAGCTGGGATAGAATCTTTCTTCTCTTTTTGCTTGCACTTGGTAAGTCAAACAGGAAAAAGTACACATAATATGGCACCAGAAATCTGAATTTCAATTTCAAATTGGGAGCTTTGACTAGTTTGGTCTCACCTATAGATTTAATTTAGCAAGAACATTTGTATGTATGTATAAGTATGTATGTATAACCCACTTATAGAGCGCTACTGTCACCCGACGGGCATCCTGGCGCTGTGATCAAGCAGGTCCCCCACCACAGTTAAAAGCCTTGTCAACAAAAAGGAGAGTCTATACTGGTCTAGGGAACAGGTATGTTTTTAATTCTTTTTTAAAAGACAGAAAGTTTTCAGAGCCTCTAAGTGACCGTGGTAAGTCGTTCCACAGTTTGGATGCCGTAAAGCCAAAGGAGCGGCTCCCCATTCGCTTTCTCCGAACTTTGGGAACAATAGCCAACGAAGCAGAAGCTGACCGAAGGGCTCTGGTGGGGGTATACCAGGAGAACAGCTCCTGTAAAGGTAGAGGCCCCAGTCCATGCAAGGCCCGAAAGGCCAGGCATAGAGCTTTGAACTCAATCCGCTTGGGGACGGGAAGCCAGTGCAAGTCTCTGAGTGCCATGGAAGACGAGTCAGAACGTCGGCGGGAAAGTGCTAACTTGGCCGCGAAGTTCTGCACTCGTTGCAGCTTACCTATTGCTGTGGAAGGTGCCCCCATAAGCAGTGCGTTGCAGTAATCAAGTCTGCTCAAGATGACACTGCGCACTACTTCTGGTCTCGCATGGGCAGGGAGCAGAGGGAGAATCTTCCACAAAGTACGCAGCAAGCCCATACAGGTGGAAACTGTTTTATCAATGAAACCATCTAGTTGTAGGTTCGGTTCCATTGTTACACCCAAATTCCGAACTGATGTAGCAGCAGCTGGCGTGCCTTGGAAGGAAGGGGGCCAAAAGTCCTGAGGTAATGGTCGAGGGGCTCGGTCCACTGAGCAGTGCAGCACCTCAGTCTTGGCGCTGTTAAATTGCAGCGAGTTGTTACTCAGCCAGGTGGCAGTGGTGACCATACAACGGTGAAAGGTCTCCCGAGACACCGCATTCTCCCCCTCAAAGGAGAAGATGAGCTGGGTGTCATCAGCATAATTGGTGACTGAAATGCCAAAAGATTTAATTAACTTGACCAGGGGGTGGAGGTAAAGATTGAAGAGAATAGGGCTGATGGCCGAGCCCTGGGGAACTCCGTGCCCAACCCTTTTGATGGCAGATTTAAAGGGGGGCAGGGCCACCACCTGCTGTCTGTTGGTCAGGTATGATAAAAACCAGTCCCGAGCCAGGCCCGACACACCAGCTTCCTCCAACCTCCTGGTCAAGATGGCATGACTGACCGTATCGAACGCTGCCGACATGTCAAGCAGCACTAAAAAGGCTGCTTGTCCATAGTCTGCCCGCGAACGAAGGTCACTCAAAACAGTCACCAAGGCCGTTTCAGTCCCATGTGCTGGTCTGAAACCAAACTGCGCCGCATCCAGACAACCATTAAATTCCAAAAAACTGGATAGATGTTTCGTGACCAGTTTTTCCAGAATCTTAATTGGAAAGGGAAGTAGTGAAACGGGTCTGTAGTTAGCGGGGCAGGAGGGGTCCAGTGATTCTTTTTTCAGCAATGGGGAGACAACCGCCAACTTCCAACTGTCTGGAACCTGTGCGGAGTCAAGAGATTGGCAGCAGACTGCGTGGCGAGGAGGGAACAGTTCTTCCCTAAAAGCCTTCCAGAGTTTGTGCGGGAGTACATCAAGTGGGGAACCTGATGAAACACTATCCGCTAAAGCACCAAACTCTGCAAAGGACGGAAGAGGAAAACTATCCAGCCTAGCTTTCCCAGTCCCCAACTCAGATGTAAGTGAGTGGTCGGACTCTGTTGTCATGGGGCCCAAGTTACTCAAGATGGTCGCGATCTTATCTTCAAAGGCCGTAGCCAGTTTGACTTTGCCAATGCTTGATATTTAGTACTATTCTGCTCTGACCAGCAGAACAAGCAGAATAAGATATTTCTCTATTTTTTTTTAACTAAAAACAGCCCTTTACATGACTTTTGATCATAGAATAAGAGAAGGGGAGAAATGCAGAATCTGAACTAATCAGTATCTAGCCTATTTGCATTCGCAAATGGCCTGATTCGCAAAATCAGGCCATTTGTGAATGCAAAAAGACATTTTTGTATGTATTAATCCCAAATTGCGATTTGGTTGGAAGTTATTGAATTGCTACTTGGTATAGAGAATGCATACCGATTCAGTATTTGGAAGATGTGTGTTTAGAGCGTCCCTTCCAAATACCGAATTAGAATGGTATATATTAATCTTTTGTGACTGAATTTCAGTCGCAAAACATTAATACTTTACTGACTGCAGAAGTGTAGTAGTAATGCATCTGCAAACAAAAAGGGATCCCCAAAGAACCACTGCCTCTTAATAAACAAGTAAAACTTTTCTTTTTAAACGCAGTCCTGTTTCCTTTAAGGGAAACTGGCTACATTAAAAAAAAAAGTCTGCTTTATTAAAAAGCAATCACAGACATGGTGGTCTACTGACCACAACTTGCCACCATCCCTTTGACGGCTGCGATTCCTAGGAGATGTAAAATTGCGACCTACCTCATTAAAATTCATGAGGAAAGTCAATCTGCAAACCACTACGAATCGGTATTTTAAAAATAAAACTGTCTTCCATTAGGAATTGCGACTTCCAAATTGTGATTCAGTAAGAACTGCAATTTGGAAATCGTAATTCCTAAAGTTGATACATCTGGCTCCAAATCTATTATTACTCCTTAACTGAGGCTTGGTAAACTTTGAATATTCCTCAATTTTTTCAAAGCAAACACTCTTCCAATTCTTTGGCAAGGGGCAGTCAGGCCGGCTTCTGGTATATGACAGCAGAGCATAAAAAATAAAAAGAAGAAGATAGAGTGAATGTGCAATGTTGTGAATGAAGCACCTGTGAAGTCGAATGGCTGCACAGCATGTGCTGTGTAGCACTAGTAAGGAGAGCTCGGTGTACCGTGAATTCATGGCATATTGTAGTGGTACGCTTGCATCGCGCGGTTAGCGCGTGATGCTTTATTGTATTCTAATTGTCCACGCGCGTGTGGAAATTCGAACGATGCTAGTCCGTGACCCTTCGTGCTTTCCATGGAGGGGATGCTCCGTACGCTGGGTGGAGATATCAGTTAATAAACTCCTACTTCAACTTTACCGGATTTCTTTGGATTATTATATGCTACACATATGCTGTATTTAGAGTGTGCATCCTGTCACTAAAGTGCCTTCAGGACACCAGCATAACCACATGACAGGGGTAAGACTGCCAGGCTGCAGGCTTCGTCACCAGCAGGAAGTTTATTAATACATAACTATCATTGCGCTCTGAATACACTCTAGGTAACTAAAGCATTACAGAATATGTATAGCAAAAAAACTGCATTGTAACTCCACTGCAACAAGGAGTTACTGTGAGCCTTAAGAAGTCACTTTACTCTAACATACCTCAGACACATACTTCAAGCCTGGCAATGCACATACCAGCCCTCCCACATTGCACATATCCCAGTTTGTAAAGACTTTAAATTACAGACACCTGACCGAACAACACTTTACTACACCAATATAACAAACATACAACCAAATACATTCGTGTAAGAAGCTTTTTAAAAACACCTGCATTAGTGGTGGTTCAGCTCTATCAGAGAACAGACTCCTGTCTGTGACCTTGAGACAAAGGAGTGAAAACACCCGAAACCTAACAGCGCTGAGAGGCCATACTAATGGTAGGTCACTATACAGATCTTTGTAACAACATAGCATATCATGCAGTTCCGACAGGGACTATACTCAAACACCAAAGTAAGGTCAACAGGTCCTTATACATTCCTTGACACGTCATGCGACAGGACGCTCCAGTGAGCCCCTCCCATATGGGTCAGTGAGAAGCTACCTAACACAAGTAGCATTTAAAAACTTCACACTGTCCTGAGGGGAAGCTAAAAGAAATAGAATAGAGGGTCTGCTGCTGAGCCGGTTTATCAAATCCCGAGCACGTCACGGGAGGGCTGATCTCTGTACTAGATTTTCAAACATCACTGCACAACGACATAGACTGACACCTGAAGCAAGTGCTGTGCAGATAGGGGAAAATTATGCTTTTAGTCGTTAGTCTCTCTCTCTTCCCTACAAAACCAGTCCGTCCCATTGCATACACATTTGAACACGGTTCTAGAATCCTAGACACTCATGTTGGCTCAACGGTTTCCGTCTGGCTGTTTACCTGTGGCCGCGGAGGCCTTCTGCGGACATCCTTTCAAAGCCGCCGCAGAGGAGTCTGGGTACACCGCAGACACAGAGGGTTCTAAGCGCGAGTGTCTCAGGGCTTTCAGCTTGTCCGTCTTCTTTTCCATGCCGTCACCTTTCAGGGTTCGGGTCCGTCCTCGCTGCCGCCGTCGGGTCCCCCGCGAGGCTGGGGCAGCAGGCACAAGTGCGGGGGCAATGGAGCGGAGGGCGAGGAGAGTTCGAGGGCGAGGAGAGTTCAAGGACGAGGTTCTTGTGCGCTGCTGGCTTGTTTATCGGGTCACAAGCCTAGGCAGGTGCCGGTCCCTCCTGCCATCACCACGGAGATCCCTGCCAGTCCCAGGAGCGGCACCCGAAGGAGAAGGCATGGATACAGTGACGGCATCCGAGGTGCTATGCCACCTTGGCCGCCTTTGTGGGAATAAAGGCGACTGAGGTGAAAAAGAGAAATACCGGGCCTGCAAAGTTTACGATGAACCCTCGTGGCCTGGCTCATAGGGCCTCTTAATGGTTGTAATTGACGGCGGCAGGACAATGAGTGGAAACATTCAGGACAAAGGGTCAAAATTCAGGACAAAAGTTCATGACAGAAGGTCAGAATTCAGGACAAAAATTCGGGACAAAAGGTACTTTTTGCATACACATCAGAGGTAGTTCTGCAATAGTGCATAAATATACAACCAACGCAAGCACAAGTCAAAATAAGTTTATTTTTGGTTGAGAGGACATTGCACTCACTGCATCTGATGTGTATACGAGTGAATAACACCTTCGTTTGCATATTAAAAAATGAAAAGTGAAGAAAAAGATCAAAGCTGAAGGCTTCTCAGAGAATACATGTCCCCCTCTCCCCCACTGGGAAAAAACACCCGATCCAAAATGCTGTCACTGAGCAGAGAGGCCCATTATCATTCTGTATGTGATAATTAGGCCAACATACAGAATGATAATGGGCCTGATAGCAGTCTGTGCCAGGTTGGGGATGGACTGCTGCAGGCCACTGATCACAGCAGGAGCGTGAGCTGCCCCTGCAGTGAGAGATACAGCCTGCTTGCGGGGCAAGTTCACGCCAATGTCTGAAATTACGGACAAAAGGCCCAAATTACAGACAGTCCATGAAATTTATGGATGGTTGGTCACCCTCGTGCTTCCAACTAAGCACCGTAAAGAGGTGTACAAGAAAACAGCGCTGGAACGGAGTAGGATGCAGCCTGATCAGACACCTGTGCTAGTGTCGGATCCGGACCGGTCCCCAGGAACCACCACGTTCCTGTCCCAGTGTTGAGCACCAAAACCAGGACACAGCTTTGGCACAAGTTCGCGGTCTGCGTCACCCTATGGACGGTCGAAATTGGCTCTCTTACCCACTTTTGCCCTGTTCCTAGTTAGGCACAGCCAGAGCTCATGCAGAGCACAGCTGCAGCCGCACTCCTTGCCCATCAGGGGAAGTAAATGACACTCACTGTTTTCATAAGCTGGCATCAGATAAAATTATACCCTGTCAAACAACTTGCTTTCTCACAGTCATACATGTGCCTAGTTTTTTGTAGCTGTATATAGCGCAGACTTGGCCCAAGGGCGTTAAAGTTAGTGCTTTAAGTGGGATGAAAAACTGGGGGGTTTGTCAAAGGGTCATGGCCGATGCAATTATGGGTGCTGCTTAAACAGTTAAACTGAAAATCTGGGCTTAGAATAGTGTGCCGCCTGACTGGAATTCTGCTGCTTCCGTCACTGCATCCATATGTATATCTATCTATCTATCTATCCATCTATCCATTTCTGACTTTACCTGAAAATAAATAACATAATTTCGCCAGATCCTGTGGTCCGTCTTCTGCTTCGCCGGTCCGTGTGACTGGAAGTTGTCCAGAGTGTGTGTGTGTGTGTGTATATATGTGTATATATATATATATACATATATATATATATATATATATATATATATATATATATATATATATATATATATATATATATATATACATATACATATACATATATATCTTCACACGCCGGTTCCTGGTTTCCCAACCTTGCGAGCGCTCAGTGTGGGTGCGTGCCCTACGGCGGAACCTCGCCGTTCAATATTTCTCACTCCTTCGCAGAAACGAAAGTAATGGGCGCACTCGCGCTGATTTTCCACAATTTGATTTATTGATTATATTTCAGCATGAAAACAAACAAACGATCTACGCGTTTCAGTGCTCCTGGCACTTTTGTATTTAGTGGCTAGTCCGGCCACGGAAAAGCCCCACCGCTTGCTAAGGCGGGTCTGGAGTGCTCAGGATCGGAGCGCTCGTATGAACGGAGGGCGCCTGCACCTAAGCGCAATACTAGCGAAGCGGATGACAGTTTGGCATGGCCTCTCACCTAATGGGTATGACATTTTCATGAACGGAGGCAGCGGAACCCACTGGGGGAGTGAACTTTTGTGCCTGTGTAGCATATTATGGACTGCAACTACCAGCATGCTACAGCGCCCACAAGGGCGGGGCCTAACATTAAATAAATTTGTTCTTCAATTTCCGCCTCCTGTGTTCAGCCAGCCAGTGACCAAGAGCGAAATGCTTGAAACGCGTATGGCAAAAGAGAGGGCAGCTACCTGATTTGAAGCTCTGTAGCCTTGGGTGCGAGTGCGGATCTCTCCGTGTGTGGCAATTCCTTTTGGGGCAACTCGTGTGTTTTGTATTTAGTGGCTAGTCCGGCCACGGAAAAGCCCCACCGCTTGCTAAGGCGGGTCTAGAGTGCTCAGGATCGGAGCGCTCGTATGAACGGAGGGCGCCTGCACCTAAACGCAATACTAGCGAAGCGGATGACAGTTTGGCATGGCCTCTCACCTAATGGGTATGACATTTTCATGAACGGAGGCAGCGGAACCCACTGGGGGAGTGAACTTTTGTGCCTGTGTAGCATATTATGGACTGCAACTACCAGCATGCTACAGCGCCCACAAGGGCGGGGCCTAACATTAAATAAATTTGTTCTTCAATTTCCGCCTCCTGTGTTCAGCCAGCCAGTGACCAAGAGCGAAATGCTTGAAACGCGTATGGCAAAAGAGAGGGCAGCTACCTGATTTGAAGCTCTGTAGCCTTGGGTGCGAGTGCGGATCTCTCCGTGTGTGGCAATTCCTTTTGGGGCAACTCGTGTGTTTTGTATTTAGTGGCTAGTCCGGCCACGGAAAAGCCCCACCGCTTGCTAAGGCGGGTCTGGAGTGCTCAGGATCGGAGCGCTCGTATGAACGGAGGGCGCCTGCACCTAAGCGCAATACTAGCGAAGCGGATGACAGTTTGGCATGGCCTCTCACCTAATGGGTATGACATTTTCATGAACGGAGGCAGCGGAACCCACTGGGGGAGTGAACTTTTGTGCCTGTGTAGCATATTATGGACTGCAACTACCAGCATGCTACAGCGCCCACAAGGGCGGGGCCTAACATTAAATAAATTTGTTCTTCAATTTCCGCCTCCTGTGTTCAGCCAGCCAGTGACCAAGAGCGAAATGCTTGAAACGCGTATGGCAAAAGAGAGGGCAGCTACCTGATTTGAAGCTCTGTAGCCTTGGGTGCGAGTGCGGATCTCTCCGTGTGTGGCAATTCCTTTTGGGGCAACTCGTGTGTTTTGTATTTAGTGGCTAGTCCGGCCACGGAAAAGCCCCACCGCTTGCTAAGGCGGGTCTAGAGTGCTCAGGATCGGAGCGCTCGTATGAACGGAGGGCGCCTGCACCTAAACGCAATACTAGCGAAGCGGATGACAGTTTGGCATGGCCTCTCACCTAATGGGTATGACATTTTCATGAACGGAGGCAGCGGAACCCACTGGGGGAGTGAACTTTTGTGCCTGTGTAGCATATTATGGACTGCAACTACCAGCATGCTACAGCGCCCACAAGGGCGGGGCCTAACATTAAATAAATTTGTTCTTCAATTTCCGCCTCCTGTGTTCAGCCAGCCAGTGACCAAGAGCGAAATGCTTGAAACGCGTATGGCAAAAGAGAGGGCAGCTACCTGATTTGAAGCTCTGTAGCCTTGGGTGCGAGTGCGGATCTCTCCGTGTGTGGCAATTCCTTTTGGGGCAACTCGTGTGTTTTGTATTTAGTGGCTAGTCCGGCCACGGAAAAGCCCCACCGCTTGCTAAGGCGGGTCTGGAGTGCTCAGGATCGGAGCGCTCGTATGAACGGAGGGCGCCTGCACCTAAGCGCAATACTAGCGAAGCGGATGACAGTTTGGCATGGCCTCTCACCTAATGGGTATGACATTTTCATGAACGGAGGCAGCGGAACCCACTGGGGGAGTGAACTTTTGTGCCTGTGTAGCATATTATGGACTGCAACTACCAGCATGCTACAGCGCCCACAAGGGCGGGGCCTAACATTAAATAAATTTGTTCTTCAATTTCCGCCTCCTGTGTTCAGCCAGCCAGTGACCAAGAGCGAAATGCTTGAAACGCGTATGGCAAAAGAGAGGGCAGCTACCTGATTTGAAGCTCTGTAGCCTTGGGTGTGAGTGCGGATCTCTCCGTGTGTGGCAATTCCTTTTGGGGCAACTCGTGTGTTTTGTATTTAGTGGCTAGTCCGGCCACGGAAAAGCCCCACCGCTTGCTAAGGCGGGTCTGGAGTGCTCAGGATCGGAGCGCTCGTATGAACGGAGGGCGCCTGCACCTAAACGCAATACTAGCGAAGCGGATGACAGTTTGGCATGGCCTCTCACCTAATGGGTATGACATTTTCATGAACGGAGGCAGCGGAACCCACTGGGGGAGTGAACTTTTGTGCCTGTGTAGCATATTATGGACTGCAACTACCAGCATGCTACAGCGCCCACAAGGGCGGGGCCTAACATTAAATAAATTTGTTCTTCAATTTCCGCCTCCTGTGTTCAGCCAGCCAGTGACCAAGAGCGAAATGCTTGAAACGCGTATGGCAAAAGAGAGGGCAGCTACCTGATTTGAAGCTCTGTAGCCTTGGGTGCGAGTGCGGATCTCTCCGTGTGTGGCAATTCCTTTTGGGGCAACTCGTGTGTTTTGTATTTAGTGGCTAGTCCGGCCACGGAAAAGCCCCACCGCTTGCTAAGGCGGGTCTGGAGTGCTCAGGATCGGAGCGCTCGTATGAACGGAGGGCGCCTGCACCTAAGCGCAATACTAGCGAAGCGGATGACAGTTTGGCATGGCCTCTCACCTAATGGGTATGACATTTTCATGAACGGAGGCAGCGGAACCCACTGGGGGAGTGAACTTTTGTGCCTGTGTAGCATATTATGGACTGCAACTACCAGCATGCTACAGCGCCCACAAGGGCGGGGCCTAACATTAAATAAATTTGTTCTTCAATTTCCGCCTCCTGTGTTCAGCCAGCCAGTGACCAAGAGCGAAATGCTTGAAACGCGTATGGCAAAAGAGAGGGCAGCTACCTGATTTGAAGCTCTGTAGCCTTCGGTGCGAGTGCGGATCTCTCCGTGTGTGGCAATTCCTTTTGGGGCAACTCGTGTGTTTTATATATATATATATATTTATTACCTACTGGCGGTCGCCAGTAGGTAGTTATAGTTAGGATTGTTTTCCATAGGAAATCCGCAACATTCTATTGGGAATAACTTTGGCGCAGATTGAGGGATCTTCCTGTAATTTTCCTCAAATTTGCCTCGCTGCGCTCCGCTCCTTTCCTGAAAGTTTGGGGGGGATTCGTCAAGCGGGGGCCGAGATAATAAAGGGGGGTCCCAAAACGTGTTTTCCCCATGTTAATTTCCATAGGGCGGTTGGACTCACTTTTAGCTCGAACGGCTGAATGGATTTTCACCAAACTTGGCAAAATTGTAGGGACTGGTAGCCCGATGTGCCTTTGCTATGTCTCAAGATATGTGCTCCAGAGGATTTTAGTAATTTAGGTTAAAAAAAATATATATATCTATAAGCGCGCCCCGGTACGCGCACCGGGCGCGTACCAGCGCGTAACGCGAGTTCGCGAGCGGAAAGCTGATTGGCTCTCGGGTGTCTGTCAACATTCCAAACAGTCCGGAGTGGCCGCCATCTTGTGTCGCGGTAGGATCGAGACACAAGAGGTGGCAAAAACAAAGGGGGAAATTACCATAAGGGGGCAGGGTAGACCCCTCCTGACCCCCTAGGTTTGATGTGGGGGCCATAAAAGGTCCACCGGGGAGCGTACCAGGGAGTGTACCAAGAAGAAAACCCAGCGAAACAGTAAAATAATAATTGAAAGTGCTTAGAGGTAGGGTAGCTGTGAATAGAGTTGTTCTGTTCTCTGGGTGATTTAAGTACGAACATGTAGGTACCGATGCAGAGTTTTAAATTCAATGAAGACCGTCTCCTTTGTAGATAATTTGCATGTTGTTGCAGGGCAAATGGCTCAATGGAATTCCTCCAAATTTGGGAAAATGGTAGGGACTGGTATGTAGTATGGCCTATTCTATATTTGGTGAACATCTCTACAGAGGTTTTTATGTAAATTAACTTTAAAAAATGTTGTGAGCGCTTACCAGTGCGCGCCCCGGTACGCGTACCGGCAGCGCTACGGGAGTCCTCCATCTTGTGTTTCGGTAGATTTCGGTAGATTTGAGACACAAGATGGAGGACAAACAACGTTGGGAATGGGTAAAAGGGGGCACGGTAGACACTCCCTGACCTTTTTTTTTTTAATTTTAGGGGCGGGGGAGTGCCCGGTACGCGCACCGGTACACGTACCGGTACGCGTACCCTGGAGAAAAAAAGAAAGACAGAGTTTTTTAAAAATATAGCATTTTTATATAAATTGGAGGTAGTTCTGAAAAGAACTGTTCTTTTTATTCTTTTTGTTGTTTTATATTTTTTTATTGTTTTTTTAGAACATTTTTTACTTTTTTTGGCTTTTCTGAACAATTTTATATTTTTTTGTAGTTTTTCTGGGGTCAAACAAAACACAGGGAATTGCAAACAGCTCAACTGGAGCAAAAAAAATAGAAAAAAATTAAAGTTGCTTGCTGCAGTGATGGTTGTCTGCAGCTCGATTGAGTAAAGTGATGCTTTGCTCACCATATGAAATTGTTTTGTTGCAATATATGCAAACAAATTTAAATTTTGCAAACCTGGTTTGTACATTAGGGACCATCTCCCTAGCCTCTGCACCCGATGGAGTGGGTTCATTGGAGGCGCTTGAAGAAGAAGGATGGGGAGGGTTCCTGGCCAGTTCCCTGACCTCTGCTACCGAATAATTGTTCGGGTGCTTCCTCTGGATATGTCGAATCATAGTGTGGTTCCTAAAAGAGTACTTCTTCTTTGGGTTCCCTCTTGACAGTTGTTGGCCACAGATGAGGCAAGTCACCTTAGCTGCATTCACTTTTTTTGCACCCCTTGGCATCTTGTAAAAGTCCCAAATAAAATGTTCCTTGGGTCTGTATGGGGGATTGTTCTCAGGCAGAAAGTGCCTCTCCTCCTCCTCCTCTTCGTCCTCCTCTTCTTGTTGACCACCAATGTGGTCTTGTGGTGGTGGTGGCGGTGGTGGTGGTGGTGCAGATGCACCTGCAGCTGCTACTAGTGAAGCCATTTCTCACAGAATGAATGCAGGTCTTCTTCACTCAAACAACTAAGTGAGAATGAGGAAAAAAGGTGGGGTCTTTCATCATTTGGAAAACAAAACTGTTGTGAACCAATCAAAAGTGTTATTTTCAGGTCTCATGACCTGGGCTTTCTCATCATTTGGAAACCAAAAGTGTTCTGAACCAATCAAAAGTGTTATTTTCAGGTCACATGACCTGACGCGCTTACGCTACGCACCCCGGTGCGTGCCCAGGGGCGCTCCCCACCCGTAGTCGCGCCCCGGGGCGCGGCCGGTGGCGCTTACGTTGCACAATCGTATGCGCTCGGGTGCTTCCGGGTGCGCTTACGCAGTGCGTCATATGACGCATCACGCGGCTACGCGATACGTCACGATGTTGTTTTCGTTCGCGGGAATAGCGCTAACGGGACGCTCACCGGTACGCCCCCCGGGGCGCGCCGTAGCACTGCGCTTACCGGTGAGCGCATCGGTACGCGCCACGGGAGCGCTCCGGGGCAAAAAAAAAAAATAAAGATAAAAAAAATACTATTACATAATTATACAATGTAAAATTCGTTATAAAAAATATTACTTTTCATACCTATAGAGATTTGCTATTAAAAAACCTTTGAAATTTACTGAAAAAACCATAGGTTACACACCAGTTATAGTTAGGAATTAGCATTTAAAAAACCTATTAAATTCACTGAAAAAACCATAGGTTTCACACCAGTTATAGTTAGCTGGAAATTTTACTCGCATAAAACCATTGAAATTCCCACGTTATAGTTAGTTGGACTCACTATAACTTGCGCGTGCAATGCACTGCTGATGACGTCACATATTACATCACTCATGACATGGTCAGTGACATCACTCATGAGATCACTGATGACACCATCCTTGTGACAGACTGACAGACCTCCTTTCACTGAAATGTAACCCTTCAAACACATATTCAAAAATAGAAACTAAAATGTTCAAAAAAATGGAGATACCCATACCAGTTACAACAACCAATTCAATAATTCCACCATCTATATACACATCCACTCATTCACCAACAGTTCTATATAGTCACTCATACATATACTCACTCATCATATGTAGTAATACACCTATACATCCTGTTACACACCGACAGTCATCCAATAGATACTCTCACACATACTCACACATGTAAATAAACTATTCAACATCCATTTATTTGCATATACAGCTATACACACACTACCACTTTACTTCTAAGGAAACGTACACATACTTACTCTCTTAAACAATCACTTATAGAAACACATACTAATTTAAACAGGAACTCTTACAATCCATCACTCTCACATATACTCACTTATATACATCAATATTCACATATACTAGATTAAAACATATGTAGTTACTGATAAAGACACTAGTGAGACAGTCATTTATTCACTAACACACACATATACACACTCATCCACCCATACAGTCCTGCACATATGCTGTCTTCAAAACACATACAAAGAGAGAGTCAGTCATTCATGCATGTATGTGCTAAGTAATACCCCCACCAAACCATACAAACACTCATACTGATACTAAGAAAAACATCTAATAACCCATATACATACATATGTAGCTACTCACCAACCAATGCAGCCACTTATACACAAAGTGAAACACTAATACATATATTTGAATATTTAACATTACTCTCTAATATATGTATTCACTAAGATACACTTAATAAACCAGTTAACCAATCATTAAAAAAAAATCAATGTAAACACTTATTTAAACATTTATTCTTCCAACAACTTTTACATATACATATATAACACATATTTATTTTTCAGAAAGACACACATTCACTGGATGGTGTCATCAGTGATGTCATGAGTGATGTCACTGACCATGTCATGAGTGATGTAATATGTGACGTCATCAGCAGTGCATTGCACGCGCAAGTTATAGTGAGTCCAACTAACTATAACGTGGGAATTTCAATGCTTTTATGCGAGTAAAATTTCCAGCTAACTATAACTGGGGTGAAACCTATGGTTTTTTCAGTATATATATATATATATTAGATGGAGATGGATCTGATGGTCAATAATTGTTGTTAATACTTTATTTATAATTTTCGGTTTGATTGATTAATGGTACTTCACATTAATTTAGAAACACCAATATGTATAAAAGAACAACCGAGTAAATACTTTATTTTTGATTGTACAGTTCTGGATTAATACTAGAGTACTTTACGTTGATTGTACATATTAGTGTGTATACCTTTAACATGTACTGGCCATGTATATACTATGCTGGGTGGGTTGGTCTAGATGACCATGGAAATGGTAGAGGGTACTTACACTATTGACACTATTTAAACAAGGTCTAGACCTAGGGACTCTATGGTCCAGTGGAAGGCAGGAGCCGAAACGCGTAGACCGTCCATTTTTGATGCACGTTACTTTTGCACTGGTGTGTAAATAAAAGAACGCTAAAGCCATCTGTTGCTGTGCCGTGTCCTTTGATCTACTTTATGTGGAAAGAATAAGCTGTGGTAATAAATATATATATATATATATATATATATATATATATATATATATATATACATATATACATATATATATATATATATATATATATAAAATTTCTATGGCAAAATGAAACCCCTCATTTTGTTCCTTTTCAAATTAAATGTATTAAGTGTTACCATTTTATTCCAATCAAGATGACTTCAGGTGTGCCATACTTTTGTCATAAGTAAGACTGTTAGCGTTCTAGTTGTTCTTTAGAACACTCTGGGACATTCTGTCATTGGGCTATAGTTGGGCTACATCTGGCTGATATTTGGGCTACATTTGGGCTCTTTTGTCTCTGGTGGCCATCTTGGGAGACTGCGTATCAGAATTTTTTTAATGAAATATAAGAGGATTTGAGAAGTCACTCAAAATGTGCCCTAATTTTTCTTTCTTCAGCACTAACAATAATTTCTATGGCAAAATGAACCCCCTCATTTTGTTCCTTTGCAAATTAAATGTTTTAAGTGTTAACACTTTATTCCAATCAAGATGACTTCAGGTGTTCCATACTTTTGTCATAAGTAAGACTGTTAGCGCTCTAGTTGTTCTTTAGAACACTCTGGGACATTCTGTCATTGGGCTATAGTTGGGCTACATCTGGCTGATATTTGGGCTACATTTGTTTTTTTTTGTCTCTGGTGGCCATCTTTGGGCTACATTGGGCTACATTTGGGCTCTAACATATATATAGCCCAATGTAGCCCAATATATATTTTTTCAAAGTTAATTTTCGTAAAAACCACTGGAGCATATATCTTGAGACATAGCAAAGGCACATCGGGGTACCAGTCCCTACAATTTTGCCAAGTTTGGTGGAAATCCATTCAGCCGTTCGGGCTAAAAGTGAGTCCAACCGCCCTATGGAAATTAACATGGGGAAAACACGTTTTGGGACCCCCCTTTTATCTCGGCCCCTGCTTGACGGATCCCCCCGAAACTTTTAGGGAAGGAGCGGAGCGCATCGAGGCAAAGTTAAGGAAAATTACAGGCAGATCCCTCATTCGGCGCCAAAGTTATTCCCAATAGAATGTTGCGGATTTCCTATGGAAAACGATCCTAACTATAACTACCTACTGGCAATCGCCAGTAGGTAATATATATCCATATATGTGAAGTTTAAAGATGACTGGCAGGGTAGCTAGTGGATTTATTGAAAAAGAGGCTCCTCTGCCATTGGTAAAAAACCCGAAGGTTGTGCTGCTTGAGGGGGATAATGGCCCTCGGTAGCTATACATAGAGCATACCCCTAGTGGGCATTTTTAGAGGTCGATATGTTTAGTTCAATGATTGGTCTCGAGAGGAGATCCTGCGCGCTTCTTCAGGACCGAAGAGCAAGTGTAGTGAGTGCTAGGAAAGTGTAGTGGCCTATAACAATCAATCTAGTACCACCAGAATGAGGGAATATCGTATTCTGGAACGACAAAAAACAGAGAAAGGAAGAGTCAATGCATATGAGCCCTCCTGATAGGGTGACTTTAAAAGGGGCCTGGGTCCCCCATTGGTGATCCAAGTGCTTGTGATATCTTATCATGTACTGTTATGTTACAGTAAGTGATTCTATTTGTGGACTATAGAGCTATAACAATATGAAGGATGAACAAACAATAGGCATACGTGGATTATGTTTAGCTCATGGCGCGGTCTCAAATTTGTGGCATAGACAAACACACATATATTAACCTTGTCAGTCAAGGATCGCTGTAAAGTGTCCATGGTAGGAAGGTCAAAATACGGTGCATTAAAACACGTAGTTATTCTAGATTACACCATTGATGGCAAACCTCAGACCACTGTGTATGCATAGCACATATACTACCAGTCGTAAGCTTACCCAAATGTCACGGAAGAAAGCTCCCATGAGATGCGGCTGTTGGTGTCCTCGATCTGTTTGAGGAGTTGTAGTATTAGGCAAAAGTAGTGTATTTTAGGGAAAAACTAAAGGTGCGGCCGTCAATGATCGCTGCTAGGAAAGAAATGCCTTGTTACTTACAGTTCTCATAGGTAAAGGAGGTCTGCTTACCACCGTTTAACCCAAAGCTTGAGTTACTAAAGACAAACAAAGAAATTGGTGAATTTCAGCGTTTTAAATAAAGTTTAAAACTTAACACTAGCACTGAAATTTCACCCAACTATAACGTCACTTTAACTTTTGGTATACAAAAAAAAAAAGGTTAAAGTGAAGTTATAGTTAGGTGTGCCCCGCCATGCACAGTTTCAGATGCTGCAGTGATGTCATCAATGATGTCATCAAACATGTAATATGGGAGGTAATTAGTAGTGCATGCCAAAGGCACAAGTTTTAATTACTTTATGGCATGAGTTCTAGTTACTTGAGAGAATTCTAACAGGTAAATGTCAGTATTTTATTTTTTTAAATGACACAATTACAATGTTGCTTTAACCTTTGTTTTTTGTATGGGAATTTCTAGAATTTCTATGGGTTATTTTGTTTTTGCACGCACATGGAGGGGCAAACGCCGTCGAACTCTGGGAACTGCTCGACACATCCTCCCCGGACTTCACCTTCCTGACAGAGACCTGGATGAACGACTCCTCGGCACCCGACATTGCCATAGCCATCCCGGAGGGCTACAAGATCACCCGCAGAGACCGCACCAATGGAGTAGGAGGTGGAATCGCCATCATCCACAAGTCCACCCTCAAGTTTCGACCAACTCCGACGACACCCTCAGCACTGCCTAACACCTGCACTTCCCGATCCACACTGATCCCAAAACCACCCTCAGGGAAACACTGATCTACAGACCCCCCCCCCGGACCCAGGCCTCAGTTCAGCGTCTCCATCGCCGACTCCGTTAGCACGCACGCCCTCGCCTCCACGGACTACATCCTCCTCAGAGACCTGAACTTCCACCTCGAGAACAACATCTGGCATCTTCTTGTCGCCTTCCTGGTCACTGGCTAGTGACCCAGACTCTGTCCCCTCTGCTTTCAGGTTCTTCATATCTCCCTTCCCCCCTTGGATCCATCCGGACACTTTTCACCTGGTCGCCTGCAGCACTCCTTTGCCGCTCTCCATTGGAAACGACGACGAAACCTGACACGAAAAGACACCTATGCACCCGGCTTCCCGCGGTGAGGTAACACGAGTACTTCCGTGCTCCCGTGGGTCTTGACTCTCGAAGTGTCCAGTACTGAATGGGGTTTACCGTAGTCCACTCCCAAGTGTCCTTATTCTTTAAATTTGTAACTTTAACTTTCGCCATAGAAGTCAATGGTGATTTGCGGCTGTGTTTAGACACTGCACGTGTCCCACGTGGGTCTTCTGCATCCCTACCATGGGTGGTTCCTGGTTGCCCCAGCAGTTCTACAGGCCCTAGACCTAATTACTATCCCTCACGTGGTTCTTATACCACTTTCTTAGTATATGGTTTGTTAGGCCCCTAGGGCAAAACGTATACTGTGCTAATTTACTGTGTGCTACTTAAGTTCTTGTATTGTACTTCTACTTCTAGCCTCATAAAGAGACTAGAGGGGTTGTGTTTAGAATAAATACATATATATTTGATATATACCTGGTGTGGATCTCCTTTCATTTGATTATTCAAGGGATTATAGACTGGTAAAATAAGCTGCTTTACATTCCTTCAAGACTTAGCCTGAAGGCTGCTTTCCACAGCTACCACTAGGATAGCTTTCTATAAAGGTTGTCTTAAACCTACTATCAATAAGGGTCGTCTGGACTTGTGCAAGGTGCCCACTAGAATAGTGGATAGCATATGCCTGGCCAACTTCTCACAATAAGTTACTGTAATTTGCCGAAATTGATTCTGAAACCATGATTATTTATATAAACATGCTCATAGAAGAATACAAATAGGTATTGTTTCATTGTGTTTTTGTATTGAAAATGGATTCAATTGTTCCTGTTTAAAGTAATTTCAAATAATTGTTGAAGGCATTAATGAGAACATGTTGATAAAGAACTGCATATTTTCTAAATGAGTTTTTGATCTTTAGGGAATGAGGGTAGTTGTTGTTGTTTGTCTTAGTTGGTACTGGCCTGCTTGTCCACAAGGTGCTTTTTGCTAAACCTGCTAGGCAAAACCCACGCAGACTTTAGTCAGCTGGTACTGCACTCTTTGTCTCCCTGACCATGGGTCTGCTCTTTTCCTAATAATTGTGCCACAGTCACATCTATGCAGTACAAACAAAACATCCTGCACCCCTAAATGTAGTTCAACTTCTGCTAAATGTCCACTCATTCCACATTTGCCGAAAACTCTCTATTGCCTATGAGTGGGGTTACACTTTGGGTGCCCCCTAAATATTATGAGTATAAGAGTGTGCTGTTAAACATGCCGAAAATCATGGAGCAACCCCAATGGACTAATAGATTGCGGAGTCTTCTGGGGTAAAAACACAGGGCATACCAGAAAGAGTCAAAGAGGGGAGTAGCAGGCATTTCCTGGTCATGCAAGGTCTTTACATTCTACACAAGCTTTGTCTAGTTCAGTTCTAATAGAATAAACTTCTAGGTGTATTTAGAACCACTCCAACCCTGGACACTGCAGCAGTTCAAGTACAAGATGGACGCCTGACCCCCAGTCAGTATTTCTCCCGCCATTCTTACAAATAAGCATGACTAAACAACTTATTTCTTACGAATATAAATTAAGATGCCGTAAAGGTTCGCCCTAGAATTGACTTTGTGTTTTTCACACTGCTGGCACTTGCAGACAGTCTATAAACATACAGAAATTGTATGTGCGCCTAGTGCTAGAGTCTCTCTTGCCCAGGACTGCCTGACCCTGCAATCTGAGCAGGTGTCTCTCTGAGAGACCCATGTCAAATATCAAAAGATCCATCACCTTCACTCAAGGAGTTAGATTTATAGGGAAGTGGCATTTCTGATGATTGATTTTATCTGAGCAGCCACACCTTCTGCATCTTTACAGACCCTGTCCCCCCAGCACCCCATTCCACCCCCACCCCCCTCCGGCTCCTTAACCCCTTCGACGCTAATGACGAGCTCAGCTCGTCATGAGGTACACCTCTCGTACGCTCAGGACGAGCTGAGCTCGTCATGAACCGCGGGTTTTTCAAAAACTCAGCGCACAGCGGGAAAATGCGCCGCACGCATGCGGTTAAGCTGTGAGAACATCTTCACAACAACAATTTACTAAATGTAGTTTAGGTGTGGAAGTTAGTAAAACTCAGAAGGTGCTGCTCTCATTATTGATCTGTGTGGTGGAGAGAGACGTCTGGGAATCCTGAGCTCTGACACCTCTAATCATCCTTCCACATTATGGTGTTACCAATGAAGACAGTTAGCCTGAAGAAATTGCTTATGTACAAGATAAAAATAAGGCTGAAAGCCCAGGGTTACAATTGTGGGTTGTTTGATCCGGCCATAATAAGAGTAACTTTGGCTGAAGTTACAAGATTCATTTAGGATGCAGAGGAGTTCATAGCGCCTAGAATATCTACTCCAGTCGTGTAACTAGAATGACAATGGGTATTTATGGGACGCGTCCCATTGAGCAGGAGAAGGGCCCGGTGCGCTGGTGGTGCCCGGTGCGACAATGTTTATTGGGGCCTCCCCAGTATTGACCTTCTCCATTTATTGCCTCGCTACCACTCTCCAATAGTGCCGCTCTACTCTCCAGAACCACTCGCTGACGTGTATTTCTCTTGTTTTATATTGCTACATCATGTTATAAGTAGGGTGTCAGAGCACTTTATGTCACACACACATTATGCAGAGACAAAGAATCATAAGTGTGTAAATCGGTGTATAGGAAATGGCAAAGGACTACGAGGTGTAGGAGTTATAGGTCATCCACACTAGTATCCATTATACTTTAGAGTGCTTGGCCTGGAGAAGCACAAACTCAGGATTTAAAACGTAGTACCGAGGTTGGGAGTTGGCTTTACTTGTACTCATGCAGGACATGTCCTGTGGTTATATTGGAAGCTTGTATTACTGGTGCCCAGGCTCTAAATGGTGTGCACTACTACTGCAGCCTCTGACATTGGGGAATGTGTGATAGAGGCTTCCACAACTGTCCGAGCTGCATTTTCTTTGTGCAGATTTATATAGCGCGAGCTCGACCTGAAGGAATTGAAGCGCTTAACATGAGCACCAGTTACATTACACAGGGACACACTCGTTTTTTGGTAGGCGCGGGGAGATTAAGCGATTTGCCAAGAATCAAAGAATGTGATTCGAACCCGGTTCTTCGGCTTGGAAGCTTGCAGTGCTGCTGTGTACACAGCATTCTGTGCGAATGTGAGAGGGATGCCCCGGGCGCTGCTTCTGGTGAGAGGTGCCTGTGAATGTGAGAGAGGGTGAGGGAGCAGGCTGTCCTGCTACCGTCTTCGCTGCACTTGACTCACGAGGCAAGGAGGGCTTCGATTGCCGCGTCGTTTACTATTTTGTCTTGTAGTACATGCACTAAAAAATGTCTAGTACAAACGTGAACTTAGCCAAGTCCTTCCCACAGAGCACGAGTAGCATCTAGAGTACATTTAATGATCCTTCGAGTTCAAAATGTATTATGAAAACAAGAACTTTAGTTTTCTACAATCCCGGGGGGCTCGAGGGAAGCCCTCTTTGGTGTGGAAGAAGCCGTTAACGTCCCCTCGACACCCCTCCCCCTGAAGCTACTGTACTCTGCCCCAGCGAACGAACGCCTCGTCCCTGGCTCCGCACCAGCGCTGTGCTTTTCATCTTCCATTGCATCCCCGACTCTCGGTCTCCATAGCAACTGGCTCCCTCTCCATCAGGGGCGGAAGCAGAGGCCCGAGCTAACACTGCTAGGAGCGGAGGGGCGGCCCCAGCCATCAAAGCTAGAGGCATTCCTCGGAAACCTTTACAATCCCGCTGGGCGACGAAGGTTGGGAGCCTCAAATTAGGAAATGTACAATGTGTCCAACTGGTGGCAGAGCGGGCACTGCGGAGATCAGCTGGGTGTCTGCGCCGGAGAAAGGTGTAATGGCCCCGCCTAGAGGCAGAGACCCGCAGTTCGTGTTAGGAGGCGTAATGCACAGCACGCGGCGAAGCCCTGTTTGGTAAAGACTGTGGCCTCCCCGTGAAGCTGCTGGTGGTAGTCACTCAATGCACCGTGCATACGTTTCAGAGCATAAACACCAACACGTCAGCAGATTATTTGCTGGAGGCACGGTTCAGCTTTATTTAGAAGTAGGCCCAGGGGCGTGCGGCTCAGACGCCGTGGGCCTTCAGTGCCACTGCACAGATTGTAAAACCACTGCATTCTTTTTGCTTCTTCACTCAACTCCCTGCACCAGGGTATTCACTCGCAGTCGCCAAAAACGGGTGCTGGAGGATCTGGTGACAAACTGAACACCAGGTCCAGGTGTGACAGGCTCACTAACCCTGACAGGACCGGCTCCATAACCCTCAACTAATACAAGCATTGGCAAAGCCAATAGTTCAGGGTTTAATGAGCTATAATCTGGGTTTAAATGTGCTAGCACAAACAGTGTATGTAAGCACATAAAGAGAGACAAGAATTGAAAGGTGGACTGTATTTTTGGCTCACTTGCCTTTGATACAGTCCATTTCCATTTAAAATAAAGAGAGTAGTTGCTGTAAGGTAGGCACTCGTGCCCTTCAGTGTAAGCATTCGAGGGGAGGCGGAAAGGTACACCCAACCAACAATCAAGATTTGATTGACACATTTTCTCAACAGCGGCTAATAGCGGTTGGTAGAAGAAACCCAATGGTCGAACAAGGCAAACCCAAAGCCCACTCTATATATATTTTAAGCAGTCTGTATTTTTGACAGCTGTGCAGTCCAAACCCATACCTAAATCAGCGGCTCTAACTATACCAGCTTAGTGACCATATCACTAATCCTAACCTGTCAGCAAATGGATACCTACCAGTGACCTAGGCTATGACAGGATTTAACCCTGGGGCAGAGATGGCACCACTGCTTAATATGAGCCAGTGGTTTCCAGTGCTCAGCACTGGCACTTAATCATCAACACCAGCCCATTTCATGAGCGCCAGTTAAGGACACATTCATTTACCAAGAGATGAACTGATTTGCCCAGAATCACGGATGTTGAGCCAACACAGAGACTTGAACCTGGTTCCCCAACACCGAGGTCGGCAGCTCTGGGCACTATGCTACATCCTGTCCCAACTTTCATGGTTAGTAGTTGGTTCAGTTTTAGACGACGCTAGCAGGAGAAATGGGCTGGTGAAAACTGCCTCCTGACGAGAGCCTGGCACTTATTTTTTTTTACAAATTTGTCACTGGATGGCACACTCACAAACCCCGCCCAGAGATTACAGGCTATCTCACCATGACATGCAGATATTACGGTTTTACCCTCCTCAACTAGTGAAAGGCTCATTACTCCAGACTAGAAGTGAGAGGCTTAAACATTGAACTACAAATGACAGGTTTTAACTATTCCATTAAAGAGCGCAAATTCAGCGGCCACAATATGAATGTGACAGGCTTTCTAAACCTGACCTAGAGATAACGATCTATTACTCGTTTCAGTTGGCGTAGGGCTCACTAATCTTGACCAGACATAAGAGGCTCAAGCACTGAGCTACAGAAGGCATGCTTTAAATGCGATCTTAAGATGGAGGGTCAAATACCCAGTGAGAGCTCTCGAACTGTGATCTACAGATGATAGGCATTATTAACCAAGGTGTGGTGCAACGGCCAGAGCAGCTGACTCCGGGGCATGGGACTCATGGTTCAATCACCGGCGCTGGTGGCAGCCTAGCTTAGCACCATGTGACTCTGGGCAATATCTCCTTTAATCTCCCCGACGGCCCCCAGTGCCAGGATACCCTTAGGGGTGGTAACTGTAAGCTTTACAAATGTGGAACTATTATCAACTTTTGTAGCAATGATCTAGAGGTAAAAGGGTGTAACTCTTGCACATATGGTACTGCCTCTGACCCTAATCAAAACAGACCAAACTCTCTGACCCTGCTCTAAAGCTTGGTTAGTGACAAGACATTATATAGCATGGACCTGTAGGTGACAGGCTCTCTAACCGTGCAATAAAGACGGCTGCTTCCAAAGACTGGCCCTTCAATGTAGGCATAGTAGAGCTCTGACTGACAGGATACAGAGCTCTGGAATAAATGTATGTATAAAAATACAAGGTGAGGATGCAATTTCAGCAATAGAAGATAGCGAACAATCACAAATCTACCTCTATAAGTACCTTGAGCTATCCCACAGCCGTAAGGCCCACTGTATGAATGCAGATACGTCACTCACTTACTCATTGAAAGCAGGATGTAGTTCTTAAGTATTTGTTATCGCTTCTTGTTTTATAATTTACCACAATGTAATTACACTCGCTCAGGTGTGTTCAATGAGAGCCCATGATGCTCGGAGCCATGTCAGTTTTTAGGTCTCACCTACGAGACAGCAAAAGTTGTTTGGTTGGAAAAAACATATTGTGAGCTCGCCAAGAATTTACAGTGGGCTTACAGCCTGGAAATCGCTCCCTTTGAATGGTTTATTGTCACTCTTATTTGCTTGCTTCTGATTGGATGGCTTTCTTCATCCATATTGTGATGTCCATATCATAGAGTATATCATTTTTTACTATCCTTGGGTTTGGCTGACTTGTATTATTCCTCTATTCACTTTTAGGTAACTACTTTTATTTTTATTTTTTGCTTAAACACTCCATGACAGTGCATATGTTTTCCAGCTCTCTCCCCTGTGTGCTTTTCCCACCTGCATGCCGTATTGCTGTGTCCCTTGTGTTGCAAGCTATTATGTGCTTCTATTCCCGCTTCTCGCTAGTGTCCTTTTTCCCTGTGCCTGTGTTGCTGTCCCTCACGTGCTACTATTCAACTAACTCCCGGTTTCTCCCTATGGATTCCCCATCCTCTCCTCTGTTGTCCCTACGTCTATATGTTTTTGTTTCAAATACTTTATTTTTATTATTTTTTGGGGGGTGGGGAAGAGTACCAGGCAGCAAACTGCTTCCTACCCTTCTACTTTTAAAACATCGCTTTCATGCTCCTATTTCTTTAAAAGAAATACAAAATAAAAGTCCATCATGGATGGGTAAATAAAAAAATAGCACCCAAGTCATATTGTAGGTGTACGCAAGTGTAATGGCACATGCACATATCCTCACAAAATGATAACACAGCTGCAGCAGCCGCATCCATGCTGTTGGCCATTTACAGCAACTTGCCTATGGTTACATCGCCAAAAAGCCCTGAACATCCAACGTGAACCAAAGGCAAGACATTTTGATTTTGCCAATGACGGTCAGAATAGCTACAAACTCTGTGAATGGATCCAATTTCGATGCATTGTATGAAAGTTTATCCAGAGAGAATATCCTGAAATTTCAACATAGTTCTTGTTAGTGTTGAGCGAAGAATTTATTACATGAGCAAAGTGTTGCACAGATCCTGATATTTAGCATGTAGTGGTGTGCGGAATACAAGGATTTCTTCAAGCTTAATTTGAACCTGTGGTTTCAGGTGCTTAGGACGGGTACTTCATTGTCAACACAGGCGTTTGTGGCAGTCTGCAACAGGTGGCGCTGTCGGACTAACTTAGAGATGACCAAAACAATAGTTAATTATTAATTCAATATACATTAAAATTACTATTACCTGCTGCTTAAACCATTCTTATCGCTATGGGGGCCTGGAATAGTCCATCTTATCACATTTGTAGGAGTATGATGGGTAGTATGTGTGTTGTTACTATCATTGGGAGGATGGCACGGGCAGTGTGTGGTGCAGGCTGCAGTGGCCTCCTGAGGAGAGCCCTGGCGCATATATTTGTTTGTCTTTTTACAAATTGAGCACTGCCCCAGGCATGTGTTTTTCCCCAGCAATCTGGCCAATTTCACTGAGTGCGTTAGGCAGTGCTTAAAATGGATTTGGCGTAATTTTACAAAAAGGCTTTCCTCACAACTTTGACCTGATGGATTTTGGTAATTTTTGAGTCCTGAAACGAGTTAAAAGGCGGACAAAAATCCCGATTTTAATATGAAAACTAGTGTGCAAAAATAAAAGTAAACTGAGGGGAATATTCACAGTATCCCTACAAGAATAAAGGTGCGCGTGCCTGCGAAATCCTCCTAATTTTGAGCAGCCTCTATGTGTTCAGGTCCCGAATGACTAATGTTGGTCTTTCCCGTTTTACGTACAGGAGTGGCACTCTTCTGCACACAGTACATTCTCCTTGGAGGTGAGCGCCTTATTGAAGCGCTCTGGTTCTCGAAGCGCTATGCAGATTGGTGAGTAAGGATCAAGTGAGAAAAGCACGTTAGGGGTCAATGGCGCATCCAAGGCCGGCCGTAGGGACAACCGCTCGATGCAGGCCTTTGGATTTTCCGCAGCTCTTGCCTTAATTGCCTGCCCGCAGCTCCAAGTAATAACGTTAATGCAGAGCGCGGGGATTGTTTTGCATTAGAACAATTCCAGGGGGCAGGAGGTCTGCGCGCGCGCGCATTCCGTCATGCACGGAGAGGGCGCGCGCAGGAGACTCGAGGAGGGGCAACCCTGGGCTCCCTTTAACCCAATGACGGGCTTCTTGCTGTAACATCAGCAGGTTGCTGGGAGACCAAAAGATGCTCTCACGTCTTATTACTAGATGCAAGGGATGGAGCATAATATACACAAACACCCCTCCCCCACCCCCACATCCCCCAAAATGTAATTAGATCACCTGCACGCCAGGCATAGGCCCTAGAAAAATTCGAGCACGGAAGAGCAGACTTGGAAAACAAGCGACGTGGCAAAGCAGATAGGTTTGTCTTTGGCGTAGTGCGTGTACACAAAGACACGCACCTCACCTACACACACCGGCAAAGCACATGCACGAAGAAACACAGACGTCCAAGCAAACAGAAGACACCTACAAACTGCAATGCGCAGAGACCACCCGCGTAGCTGGGGGGGGGGGGGGCGAGGGGGGCGATCCGCCCCAGGCGGCACTTTTTTTGAGGCGGCCTCCTTTATAATTTATTTGGGCACAAACACAGTGTCCCCAAATAAATTATAAAGGCGGCCGCGCCTTCGCCAGGTGCTAGCACGCTCCAGCGCCACTTTTGTGTGCCTCGGGGTCGGGCCACAGAAGACTTCACTTGCGACTCGAGCAGCAGCAGCTCAACAGTTAAATATCTGCTCCAGTCGTCCTACAATGTTACATTATCTGCACTGCTTCCTGCGTGCGAAAGTCCCGCCTGCGCACATTTGGGGCCCATCGGGAGACGGGGAGGGGAAGAACCGACCGGACACAGGTATATAGTGTGTTAAAGGCCGCTTTTATTGGAAACAGGTGCATCCTGAACATACCCCAACCTTGGCCTTTGCCGCACAAAACTAGGCCTAACTAAATATACACATATCTGTCAATCCCCCCACCCCACCCCTAAACAGTTCCCCAACAACCTCATAAACCTCCTTATCATTTACACAAACGCCTGGCTCAATGTTTTAACCTCTGCCCTATGTACACTCCCTCCCTTTCAACCAGTAAAGCTCCTTCCTCCTATCCTACCCCCCCATTATACTAGGGAAAAGCGCCAACCCACAGAAGACCACCCCAGCACCTGCTCCTAGCGACACACTCGGCACCCTACCACAGAAAGCACCTGCAACCAACAAAAACCCTTGCTCTGTCCCCCCCCAACCCTAGCTAGCATAAAACAGGGAGGGCGGGTGGGACAAAAAACCCCTTCACCTCCCCGGCTGCTGGGTCACTGTCCCATCAAATGGTGCCCAGTGACCCAAAATGGCCGTTCTTATACCCTCCCAGCCCAAAAGAAGCCCAAAACCGCCGCCAAGCCCAAACTGCCCAAGTCCCTTCCTGTGTCCTCCTTATAATGTTCCCCTCCCCTTCCTCCCGGAGCCCCAAAATCCCCGGGGGGGCGAGCCTCACTCCGGTCGGCCACCCCCCGCAAAGCCCCATTGGGGCCCATCGGGAGACGGGGAGGGGAAGAACCGACCGGACACAGGTATATAGTGTGTTAAAGGCCGCTTTTATTGGAAACAGGTGCATCCTGAACATACCCCAACCTTGGCCTTTGCCACACAAAACTAGGCCTAACTAAATATACACATATCTGTCAATCCCCCCACCCCCACCCCTAAACAGTTCCCCAACAACCTCATAAACCTCCTTATCATTTACACAAACGCCTGGCTCAATGTTTTAACCTCTGCCCTATGTACACTCCCTCCCTTTCAACCAGTAAAGCTCCTTCCTCCTATCCTACCCCCCCCATTATACTAGGGAAAAGCGCCACTCGAAAGCCTTAACCGCTTTCGACCCCCCCCCTAGGACCTCTGTACCTTCGGATACCGTTTCACCCCTATCGTCCTGTCCAACGCCTCCTTCAACTGTACCACATAAAGTTCCATCCCGTATCTGGACAAATGTACCCCATCCTCCAAGAAAAAATATATAGCTCCATACGTTAGCTCCGGGTGCTCCATCCTGCCCACCCCTTCTTTATCACAAAAGGTCCTCATCTCCCTGTTGATCTTCCTCCTGGTTCTGTCAATCGCCCCTGGCCTCACTGCCCCCCTCCAGCATCTCCTCGGAATGAACTCAGACCAGATAATGTGACACCCTGCCCACTGCCTCTTGATCTCCAATAAATCCCTCCGCATTTGCTTCACCAGGGCCAAACCCTTACATTGCACCAGGTCGTTTTCACCCAGATGAACCACTAAAACATCCGGGCACACCCCTCCCCGAACAACGTTATTTAAAACCGGCACCAACTCGTGCCAACGCATACCCCCTTTGCCTCTCCAATGGCACTGAAACAACTGTTCATCTAATTCCAGGTTAAGGTTCTTGCATTTTTCCCATTCGGCCTTTTCCGCTCTTTTAACAAAAGAATGTCCCACCACATAAATGGACACCGCCGCCGCCGTAGGCCCCGCCACTGCACCTGAAAAGAGACACATGTAAGCAACAAGTCCACACCCCCTCAGTCCACCACTACCCCACGCAACCTGACGTATGTCTTATAACAATCCGATTTCCAGCGCCCCAACCGCTTTATGTCCTGCTTCCCCCAACCCCGTTGCACTGCCTCCGTCGCCGCCCCGATGCGGAATGAATGCGTCCCGAATTCCTTTGGATCCTCACCCATAGACCGCAGGGCGTGCCGCAGGACCCATAACAACTGCGCGGCCGTCACACGTCCCGCCTCTCCTCTGTCAAAAACCTCCGCACCAGCCAGCGCGCCTCCGGCCGCCAACCGCCTCCCCCACTCCACCGGACACACCGCCTCCTTTTCCCCCGGACCCAGTAACACCCACGTGCCCCTCTCCCGCTGATCGGTCTTGGAACGTCGTAGCCGCACGGCGACCTCCCTTCCCCGAAACTCCACGTCCCCCCACGTCAACCCCGCCTGCCCTTTCAAACCCACCAGCTCTGACACTCGAAAGGCCCCAAAATACAACCACGACATCAATGTGGAAAACCGCACAGCCTCTTCCTGATCTCTACACACCACCGGCATCCGACTCAGCAATCCCTCCAACATTGCCTCCGTAATGGGCCGTCTCTGTCGCACCCGTGCCCCCTTCTCTCTCTCCCAACCCTCCAGAAGACGCCCTCCCAATTCCCCCGCCGAGGGAGCATAGCCCCACCAAAGCTTGCCCATAAACGCCACACCCGCCAGTTTACCCGCAATGGTCACTCTCGCCAGACCTCTGTCCATCAACCCCAGCATAAATTGCACCACCTGCTCCTCCCGACGCCACTTGTCCCGCTGCCTTACCGCTCCAAAACGCAGAAACTCCAGCCATGCCTGTTCGTAACTCTTCCACGTGGACACTGCCATGGACGACCTCACCAATCGAACGACCCGCGCTCTCCCACCAACCACATCTCTTCCGGCACCTCCGTCTTGACCGCCGCCGCCTCCGTGGCTAGCCCATGGAATCTCTGCCACTGTTGACGAGACAAAGCATCCGCAATGTCATTGTCCACTCCCGGCACATGCTGCGCCCGAAACAAGATATTGTTGTCCAGGCACCTCAACACGAACACGCGCATCAGCTTTAGCACCTGAGGCTCCCTTGCAGACTGCCGGTTCACCACCTGCACCACCGACATATTGTCCACCTTGAACAACACGGGCCTGTGCGCCAACTCACGCGCCCACACTGTCACAGCCACCACCAGCGGGAACAACTCCAAAAAAGCAATGCTTCTCCCCCCCGCCTGCCACTGCTCCGGCCATTGCTCCGCGCACCACCGTCCCGCCCAGTAGAGCCCGAAACCGCCGACTCCCGCCGCATCCGACGACATCGTCACGTCCCACTCCCACTCCTCCGGCGGCGCCATGGGAACACCGTTGAATCGCTCCAAGAAAGCCAACCACATGCACAGATCCTCTCTCGCGCCCGCCGGCAGCCGTACGTGATGATGAGGCATCGACAACCCAGAAAAAGCCATTCCCAACCGTCTACAAAAAGTCCGCCCCGCCCGCACCACGCGGCACGCAAAATTCAAGTGCCCCAGCAACACCTGTACCTCACGCACCAACACCTTCCGCCTGGCCAACATGTCCCTCACCAAAACCATCATCGCCGACCTCTTGTCTTCCGGCAGGCGTGCTTCCATGGCCGCTGAGTCGAGCTCTATCCCGAGGAACGACAGCACCGTGCTGGGCCCCTGTGTCTTCTCTGGCGCCAAAGGCACCCCCAGGTAATTCATCAGGTCCATAAAACTACTCAGCTGTCGCTGGCAGTCCGTTGAACCGGGGCTGCCCACCAGGAAGAAGTCATCCAGATAATGCGTAATCGCCTCAGAGCCTGTGCGCCAGGAAAAAGCCCACTGCAAGAAAGAACTGAAACGCTCGAACAAGGCACATGACACGGAGCACCCCATCGGAAGCGCTCTGTCAACAAAATTTAACCCGTCCAGCTGTATTCCCAGCAACTGATGATCATCCGGGTGAACCGGCAGCAACCTGAATGCCGATTTCACATCGCATTTTGCCATGAGCGCCCCTCGTCCCGCCGTCGTCACCAATTTTCTCGCGACATCCACGGACGAGTATGACACCGACGCCAATTCTGCGGATATAAAATCGTTCACCGACGCGCCCTCCGGCCACGAGAGATGTTGAATCAAACGAAATTGACCTTGCTCTTTCTTCGGGACCACTCCAATGGGTGAAATGATCAGATCCTCCAATGGCGCCACCTCGAAAGGTCCCACCATCCTCCCCTCTCTCACTTCTTTGAAAAGCTTCTCCCGGACGATGCCCTTGTGTGCATTCACAGACTTCAGGTTCTCCGCCCAGCGAGCAATCCGCGGACCCTCGTACCCCAACCGGAAACCCTCCCTGAACCCTCGACGCAGCACCGACGCATCATCCGCCCGCGGATAAACCTCCAAGAGGGGTTCCAACCGGTCCAGCCTAACCGGTGTACGAGCCTTTTCCCAAGGTACTCGCACCCCCCCTTCCCCCACCTCTCCCCCTGCCGGGCACGGGAGCCGGGTATTGGCCCTGCGAGGGGCCTCCCCAAAGCCCCCAGCAACGCGATTCTGGATGGCGTTTTCCACAAGAGGAGCACTCGTGCCTAAATTTGCACGTCTGCCGGAGACAGGAACCCCTGTTAAAATCCCAGCAGGCCCCCCCGCTCTGGAAGCTCCCGGCTCCTCCCGGTCCCACCCCCCCACGGGTGGGGCGAGCCGAAAAGGGTGTGGAAGCCAGTGGCAAACCACTGGCCGTGTAGATAGTGCGGCCAAATTTCGCCCCACTCATTGTCTGCTGATAAAGGTCCGCATCCAACTCCCCCCACTTAGCCTCCGGGTCCGACGCCATGCGCGCCCTAAACTCCTCGTCGTAATGCGACCACGCATTGCCACCGTAAGTCACTTGCGCCCTCCGCACTACGTCCATGTACTTGAACAGCGCGACTGCCCTGTCAGGATACTTCTCACAGTATACGCTCGCATAGATTAAGAACGCCGCCGACCAATTCTCAATAGTGACCGGCACTCTCGGCCACCGCGCCAATTCCTGCTCCTCCTCCTTCGACCCCTCCTTGGCCATCAATTCCCGATGCAGCAATTTCAAGATCTCAACGTACTCCCCTTTCCATATTTTCTCTCTGGTCGACATCGACAAATGCGCCCCCAACGGCTTCGCCACCCCCATGTACGGCAGCTTTTTAACCGGTACGTCGCAGCTCTCCTTCGCCCCGGTACTCGACGCCGCCGATCCGCCTGACGCCACATCCGTCCCCGCAGCCCCCACCGCTGCGCTCCCAACCGACCCCTCGCCGTTCCCCTTCGCTCCGGCGCCCGACGCCACTAACTCACTAGAGGCCCCGCTTGCCACCGCACTCCCCGACGCCCCGCAGACCGCCTCCGTACACACACCGGCATCCATCACATACCTACCCTTCACCAGTCTCACCTCATCCCCTCCTGCCGCATCCGTCCCCACCAACACGTGGTGACCACCAACAGCACTTCCACCCGCCTTGCCTCCCTGAGGCGTGCCCAAGACACTCCCAGATCCCGTACTGGTCTTACCTGGCGTCAAGGCTGGCGTCCTCACAGGATCCCGCTGCCTAACCAGATTTGCTGGGGGGGCCGTCACTCGCGGCACCACTTGCCGGGGGCATTCCTGTAAAACACTTTCAACAACGTTACAAACCTCCCCGCCTCCCGCAGCTCCCCTTCTTCCTCCGACTCCAGCTCAACACTCCCTGCCCCTTCCCCCACAATCCTACCAATGGATACTCTGCTCAAACCCGCTCTGGCCCTACACTCCGTCATCAACGCACCTAAGTCCACACTCACTCTCCGTCTACCCTCCTGTTGGTAAGTAGAAGAAAACGCAGCCTCGTTGCTCCATCCCCGTCCCCCGGCGGCCGGATCGACCCATCGGGAGGGGGGCGCTGGAGAGCTACTTTCCGTCCATCTTCTTTCGGACCACCCCAGGTCCCTCGTTGGAGCGCGACCGCCCGTACTAGGCAGAGCCGGCCCATCCACTCGGCGGGGAGGAGCCGCATGCTGCTCACCCGAGCCCCTACCCCACTGCTCCTGCCAAGAGAAAAACGGGGAAGTCCAGCAAGCCGGGGCAAAAATGTCTCCACTACCTCCCCAACCGCCTCTCCCCCCTGCCGCAGAATGTCCTCCCCGCCACGCCGGGCGACCCTCCCACCCGCTCTCCCCCCACCCCCAGCTCCCTGCCCCGCCCGGACCGCCCCACGCGCCCCCTCCCATACCCCCCCACCCACCCCAACCACGCAACTCCCCCCCGCTACTCCCCCCCGCACCCTCAAAACTGCACTCTCCCCCGCTGGGTCCCCCCAAAAACCTCCCCCCACCTCCGTCCGCCCCCACCCCCCGGCGCATCCCCCAACCCCCCGCCTGCACCCTTCTGCCCCCTATCGCACCCCCTCCCCCCTGCACCCCCCACCCCCCACCCCGCGGGGAAACCCTACTGCCGGTTGGGTTAGTATGTTCCTCCTCAGATTCCTCCACCTCCTGCCCGCTCTCACCCCCCACCCCCTCCTCATCCTCCCCCTCAGTATCCTCAATTAATAGCGGGGATTCCCCCCCTGCCCCCTCTAAACCTCCCTGCACTACCCCCCCTGGTCCCCCACTCACCCCCTCCAAAAGCCCCTCGCCCCCCTCCCCCTCCAAGCCCCCCCTACCTCATCTTCCGCCTGCCCCTGCCCCCCGGCCCCTCCCCCTTCGTGCCCTTCCCCCACCCCTGCACTCGCGACCCCTGTGAGCGCCGCACCTCCCTCCACAACCACACCCGATCCTCCTGGGCCATAGTCCCCCGCCCCCCGTCATTCCTGTTCCCCCCCAGCCCCTCGACATCTCCTACAAACACCAGGGGCGCCTTCCTGCCTGGACCGCGCTTTCTCCCCAGGCCCTTTCTGCGCTTCGGCGCACCAGCCGCCTGTAGGCCGCCACCGCGCGCCGCCCTCTTCGCTGCTCCCTCCCCCTTACGCGCACGTGACCTCGGCGGGTCACAAGCAGCAACAGCCGCCGCGGCGCCATCAGCAGCGCGCCGCGGTGGCCTTACCCGCACTCCGCTGCGGAGGAGATCGGTCCTGCCAGCCTCCCCCAGAAGGCGCAGTGCTTCCTGCACCCTAGGATCCGCCAGATCGTCCGCCGCCATCTTACTGCTCGCCGCGTCAGCCTGCCTCTTCTCCGCACCACCGTCCGCCTCGCACAGAAACCGACCAGCAAATCCCTCACAAGTAAGACAAATGCGCTCTCACTACCCCGCAATGCGCGGACGCCCTCTAAAAAACACTAACTGCTCACTACACACAAAAAAAACCTTCACCTCCCCGGCTGCTGGGTCACTGTCCCATCAAATGGTGCCCAGTGACCCAAAATGGCCGTTCTTATACCCTCCCAGCCCAAAAGAAGCCCAAAACCGCCGCCAAGCCCAAACTGCCCAAGTCCCTTCCTGTGTCCTCCTTATAATGTTCCCCTCCCCTTCCTCCCGGAGCCTCAAAATCCCCGGGGGGGCGAGCCTCCCTCCGGTCGGCCACCCCCCGCAAAGCCCCATTCGCCACTCTGACTGCAGCCCAAAAAACGAGACCACGCAGTAATTATATTTTTTCGAAATGTGAGCGGAGAGCAGTGATTATTAGGTGAACAACCCTCCGACGCCCCTGGGGTCCCACAGCTGAGCTGAGCCTAACAATCAGCATATACCTCCTGGCGGGGGGGGGGGGGGGCACATGGTGCTTCAATAGGGTAAACAGCGGGAGACTCACACTGAACAGAAGACAGGAGCCGAGGTCTTGCCCGATTTATGCAAAAGCGGCCTGCACTAGCAGCAGCAAACTTGACCCACTAACCTCAAGCACAGGAACGGCGCCGTGACTTCTAGATCCCAGAACACACTCGGCTGTTGAATTTTCATGCCGGTTGTGCTCACGAGGAGACCGGGCCCGTACCAGTTTGCAGCCGCTGAAGCTCACCTCTCAAAGTAAGTAGAGTGAGATATCCTCACTCTTGTAAAATATGGTTTCATTTATATTATTTAAGGGTTATCTTCGCCTGCCTGCCCTGCGTTTACAGCTGAAGACTTTCTTTGTGCGAGTACTTCATTTTCAGCTGCCTGCGACATCATCTGTGCCATGCTGGTGGCTGTGGGGCTGGACTGATAGCTGCGCGCTGACCGGGACGATCGCAGCTCTCGAGGTGACTGATTTAGTGTCGAATCATTATTTTAATAAAGATTGACATAGCGTGCACCTTGGTTGTGACCTATGTATGTTTTGCGCCTCAGCCTGAGGCTTCGATGCTCAGCTGTCGAGTCCATTGTCAGCAGACTGTTGACTATTTCATTTTAATTTACTTCAGTAGCTGACGAAGAACATCCCTGTTGTTGGGGCCTCACATCCTATCGTGGGACAGAGTGGCTTGCAGTGCACATTTGCTCTGCATCTGATTGATTGCCAGGGAGTACCCAGAGGGGCCCAGTTGGCAAAGGCTGGCTAAAGCAGGTTTGTCTGCCGGCCCGGTGCTGGGGCACACCTGTCCGGTCACACTGTGACCAGGTGCATGAGTTGTCATTAAAAGACAGCATTGCGCTACTGCACTCTGCTCTACACCACAGACCATGTCGATTTAAGGCTCAAGCATGAGCGAATTATTAAAAAAATGTCTTTATAAAGTGTATATAGGGGCTTTACTTTCTGTCTTTACTTTATTTATGAGACAGTTATTAACTTCGCAGCTCCAGAACACTGCAACTTGTTTTTGGTTTTACTGTTTAAAATATGCGCTTATGAGGGGAAAAATATCGACTTTCAGGGCTTCTCAGAATGTTTGTAACATCCAGGACAATAAAATACCAACAGAGCCTGATGGTAACCCTGAAAGTAAGTGACTGGTACAGTAGGAACTACATGTGATCTGCTGCAGCATAGAGAGCAGTAGTGAAGGCAGTAATCCTTGTTATTGGCAGGAGGGTAAATGTGTTCAATGAGCAGCATCTGCTGCTGTTTTTAGGTCAGTCCACGCCTGGTTGTATCTTTTTGTTATTATGGTGGGTAGAAGGGTTTACATTACTTATCAGGTTACATCTGTGTCAAAGGGTGGCTGGCTCTCTGTGTCACATGACACCAAGTACTATAATGTGACCTATCCGTAGCTGCTTCCTGTTGTGTGTTTCATGCGAATTGTAACACCGTGAATCCTGATTTGTTAATCCTAAATACTTTGGAATCTGAAATTAATAGTTTTCTCCTTTCCTATAATAATGCATGGGCATACAAACCCCAGAATACAAAAAACACCTAGGTATAAAAAGCAGACATTTGGTGATCAATAGGAAACTTTAATTTCAGGTGCTCTGCAGCAGTTTCAAGATCTTTTTAGAATTTCTCACAGCTCAAAAGAGTATAATTTGTAATATTTATCCGTTCCCATGGACTTCATAGCTTGGTTTTGCTTGCAAGAAATTGTCACTCATAAATTATTGAAATGTCACTCATAATTGCACTGAAATTTAAAAAAAATGTCACACATAGCAATCTGAAACCTTGGCAGCTATGACGGCCCTGTAGTGACATTTTGGCCAGCCCTCGTGATTAGAACGTAGCAGTGACGCGTTATGCGCTTCACCGCTACGCTCTCGGGGGTAGTCAATTCTGGCCTGGTGCTTGCAGCTTTTGGCATTGTTTTGCTGGCTCTGTGGACTGAGAATCTGGCTGCTGCACTGCAGACTCAGTACAGCAGAAGTTATTAGGGGATCAAAGTTCGAACCGAACCACCCCTGCCTGCCATAGAGACCCTGCCTGGATCGAGTGGGGTAAGAGGAGTGCAGCAGCAGGTTCAGAGGGGTGGGTGGCTGAGTCTGTGGCCCATCCATAGCTGCCAAGGTTTCAGATTGCTATATGTGGCACTTTCAGAATTTCATTGTAATTATGAGTGACATTTCAACGTCTAGGAGTCACACTTTCTCATGGGCAAACATTAATATCACTCAATAAAGATGAGGGAAAGTCATATGAATACCAGAAATTACACCCACCTTTCAAGTGCTCGCCGTCCTTTTTCCCCAGCACCTCCACCCCCCCCAGGGGCGGCAATCTGAGGGATAGCCCCGGGCGTCACAAGCTCTAGCTACGCCCCTGGCAGAGACCAAGGAGTCGACCTACAGGTGCGCAGGCACCTAGCCTCCAAGTATGCAGTCATCCAGCACACATACAAGCCTACGCACACAATGCATGTATTCTCAAACAACACACATGCACCCCAACAACTAGCAGGCCTGCAGAGATGGCAGGGCCGAGGAAGAACAGGCGGAAGCAGACAAATGGATGGACGCAGGCTTCAAGTTCACTGAACCTTCTGTCGAGGAAAAGCAATTAGAGCGAAGAGTTAACAATCAATGGCCATTCAGTCCTTGGCCTCAACTCGGGTAGTGGGATGCTTCAGTCTCCAAGCCTATCCAGTGGCTGAAGTGTAACAAAAATGAACAAAAAAAACGGGTGTACGAACTCTGGTGAGTGACTGAGGTGGAGCTACCTCCTGTGTGTATATCTGTCGCTCGCTCCGTTCTTTCTTTCTAGAGACTCACACACACAGACCTGTACAAGTTAAGGATGGTAAACCTAAGCAAGCTCCGAGGAGCACTATGCCAGAGGTGGAAATTCTGAGAATGCTCTGAGGACCACAATGAGACGGTGGAAAATCTTTGCCAGCTGCCAGGAATGCAAAGTTACAGATGGCATCACTGAACTGTTGCTGAGAATGGCTGAGTGATGGGGCACACATCTGGGCACTCTCTGATATTAAGTACAGAGCATACTGGCACAATATGCAAGAATGTCTTTTTACTACAAGTCTGCTCTTAAAACTAGATGGCACAATATGGAGCAGCAGGCGGTGGTGAATGCTTATTACAGCCTCCTAGTAAGGGTGATCATGGCCATAAAGAGTCTGAATATAGGAAAACAAGATGGAATTAGCACACTATTTGCTGTGACACTAGACATTCTCCTGAGCAATCTGTCAGCTCAGCAGAGTTGTCTTTCACTTTTGCAAAAATGAATATGTGGCTATAAAATAGAAAGAAGGACATATATAAAGACTGGTAGATGATTAATTGGTACCAGGGATATTCAGTTTTCTGGTCTACTAGATATTTAACCACCTCTGTGGAGGCAATCGCATTTTAAGCCAGAGGAAGTATTGGAGTGTTAAAACAAGTGCTTAATTTGAGCAGGTGGCTTCTGGTGCTTGCAATTAATTGTCAACACTGTCGAGTCTGCCATATGGTGGCACTGTTTGGCTATTTCAGAGATCAGCACAACAGTAGTTTATTTATTCAATATGCAACAAAAAAATGACTAATACCCCTCGCCCAAGCCATTCTTATAGCTTCGGGGGCTGGAATAGTTTAAAATGGCACACTTGTGACTGTGTGCATATGGGTCTGTGTTTTAGACCCTTAGTTCTATATGAATGTTTTATGTTGTGGTGTGTCGCAATATTTTCTTTTATGGTTGCAGTCCTGATGAAGCCTTTGATCTAAGGGGAAACTTGTTAGCTGCATGTTTATAGTGTGGTGAAGAAATTTGAATAAAGAAGAATAATGTAGCACATTGACGAGGGCCTATGAGTTTTGATTCATGCTAATTGCTTTTCCATACTCAACTATAATTGTTGCCTCTTTTTTTAGTAAAAATTGTTAACAGTATGGTCAATAAGCAGCTGGCCATTAGAGGCGGGCAAATCAGTAGCTTTGATAAAGTGATTTCTTTAAGTGGTGTGGGTTTTGAGCCCATGGTGATCATCTCGGATACTTTGTACTCAGGATGCATACCCCATCATTGGCATCTTTGTTTGAATCATACATATGCAGCATTGTACTCTGAATGCACTCTGCATCATTGGCATCTTTGTTTGAATCTTACATATGCAGCATTGCGGTTCAATGTCAGCATTGCTCTAGGATAAACATGTCTGACTGATGGCTGACGGATCTCTCTGTGTATGCATAACAATGTGTATCCATCCCTGGGCATTGCTTTTAGGAACCACCGTTATCATGTATTAGTCCACTTGGGTCAAAATAAGTACAAGCATATGCCAATAATGACAGATTTATTAAACAAAAAGTCCAGAACTAGAAACATGGAATACAGCGTATGTGGATATGTATGGCAGTCGTAACACGAATTGCCTGTGCCATGTTTTATTTAGTGCTTAATATGAGGCACATTTCACTTATTTTGACTTGCTTGGTTGCTTTTAAAATTGCGCATTGGCTATTTGCACCAAAGTATATAGAACATTGAAGTTCTTAAATGTGTTGGGCTAGCAACCATTTCTACTAGCCTGTATTCAGATTCACAGCAGGGTTTGCAATAATACTTCATGATGGCACACAGAGGATGAGAGCTTTGAATGCAGGCCTTGTTACTATACTCCATCAAGTAAACTGGTTGAGTTCCAGAACTTGGTTTTTAAAAGTGCCAGGGCAACATAATCAGCAGATGCCATATGGAAAATACGGAAAAGTAGCTCAACTCCATTCTTGAAGCATGACACAGCGTGCCTCCATTGCATAAATAATGTAAGCATGTAATTTCACTTTGTAGCATATCATAAAATGATTTGGAATATGAATATTACAGGCTATATTCATGAAGCCAAAGCTCAAAATAAAGTAAGACACTATAAATATTTTTTCAGTTTCAATTTTGAATGAAGAAGTGCTCTAACTAAGGAAAATACCTATGATTTTGAAGAAAAAGCTTTCTAGTGAGGCAGGATCCATTCTTCAGAAGCAGGGTTTTCGATCTGGAAATTGTCCGTTGCATGCCTTAAAATGGCAATTGAATCAGGCATGGCCTGACGAGTGATTGGCAAAGTCTAGAGTCAGGGCCACTGGAATAATCTGATTGTGTGGCCACGTTGCTTTTTGCAAAATTATAGATCTGCAGCATTTGCCACATAATCCCTCTGCCTCATAATATGCTGAGTTTAAACCCCACCCCCCTCAAAAATTGCTTCTAGCACAAAAGCTTCGAAAGTTACTAAAAACGCAGCAACATGTGTTTACGTTAAGTAGAAGGCCCATTGTAAAGGTTGACTGGTCACCTTTCTGTTGCTTATTGCTATATTTGGGTGTTACACTGGTACTAATGAGGTGCGAGCAATGCCCAGAAAGGGTTAACAAGTTTAAAAATAACAAAATAATGAAGTAATACTATCACATAACGTGCTGGATTACGCTGCATAATTTGCCTTTTTATGCCACATAATTTACTCAGGCCTGCCGCCTAATTTCGCCCTCCCCTGCCACATAATTCAAGCAGCTCTGCCTGGCCTTTGAGCGTAGTCCATTCTGGTGGAACATGGGGATTTCAATGTCTGCCAGTATAACTCGGTAATCACAGCCTACTAAATTTCTGCGCCGACTGTGTGTCAGCAGACTCGCTGACACACTGCCTCAAAAGCGCATGCTTAGATTCTTGTACTGATATTTTGCTGCAAAACACAGGTGTTGGGCTTTCGTAATTATCACTGCAGTCCTTCCTCTTAGTCTGCACCAAAATGGCTTTTTTGTTTGCAATCGATTCCCAACCGGATTTTTAAGGAGGCTTGTAAGTGACATTAGCAAGCACAACAATATCACCTTCAAGCCACGCGAGAGACAGCGGGCAGAAATTGCATGCAAACTACACTGTGATCGGTAATAAAAACTGCAGGTGGCAAAGGCAGGGCTGCCAGGAAATGACACAGAGGCACAACACTAGCCATTACAAGCATTTGCAATGCAACAGGTCTCGCATTTGCGAGAGTTTGAGCTATTGGCATTGTAAATGACAATGCCTTTTATTTATGCTTTTGAAAACCTGCAAGCTGTGCGTATACAAGCACTTTGTACTTATAGTCCTTACTTATAAGAAGCAAGGCTGGAAGTCTGTTTTACTGCCAGTCTTGGTTTTTGTAAGCAAGGACTATATGTACAAAGTACGTGTTTATGCACCAGTTGCAGGTTTTCAAAACAAATAATAGGCATTGGCATTTACAATGCCAATAGCTCCAACTCTCGCAAAGGCAAGACCTATTGCATTGCAAATGCTGGTTGGGAGTTAGTCACTGAAGTGTGAATTAGTGTAGGGGACAGCCCTCTGCCATGAGTCAAACACTGATGTGCGAGTGTGTGAAGGAGAGGAGACTTTGTAGGAGTTAGAGTTAGGCACTCAAGTGTGAATTAAAGTATGGGACAACCCTCAGCCATGAGTGAAACACTGATGTGTGAGTGTGTGAAGGAGAGGAGGCTTTGTAGGAGTTAGGCACTCAAGTGTGAATTAAAGTATGGGACAACCCTCTGCCATGAGTGAAACACTGATGTGCGAGTGTGTGAAGGAGAGGAGGCTTTGTAGGAGTTAGGCACTCAAGTGTGAATTAAAGTATGGGACAACCCTCTGCCATGAGTGAAACACTGATGTGCGAGTGTGTGAAGGAGAGGAGGCTTTGTAGGAGTTTGGCACTCAAGTGTGAATTAAAGTATGGGACAACCCTCTGCCATGAGTGAAACACTGATGTGTGAGTGTGTGAAGGAGAGGAGGCTTTGTAGGAGTTTGGCACTCAAGTGTGAATTAAAGTATGGGACAACCCTCAGCCATGAGTGAAACACTGATGTGTGAGTGTGTGAAGGAGAGGAGGCTTTGTAGGAGTTAGGCACTCAAGTGTGAATTAAAGTATGGGACAACCCTCTGCCATGAGTGAAACACTGATGTGCGAGTGTGTGAAGGAGAGGAGACTTTGTAGGAGTTAGAGTTAGGCACTCAAGTGTGAATTAAAGTATGGGACAACCCTCAGCCATGAGCGAAACACTGATGTGTGAGTGTGTGAAGGAGAGGAGGCTTTGTAGGAGTTAGGCCCTTAAGTGTGAATTAAAGTATGGGACAACCCTCAGCCATGAGTGAAACACTGATGTGTGAGTGTGTGAAGGAGAGGAGGCTTTGTAGGAGTTAGGCACTCAAGTGTGAATTAAAGTATGGGACAACCCTCTGCCATGAGTGAAACACTGATGTGTGAGTGTGTGAAGGAGAGCAGACTTTGTAAGAGCTAGGCTCTCAAGTGTGAATTAAAGTAGGGGACAACCCTCTGCCATGACTGAAACACTGATGTGTGAGTGTGTGAAGGAGAGGAGACTTTGTCCCGAGTTAAACACTGAAGTGTATTGTAGGGAACTCACTTTCCTCGTGTCCTGTTCATACTGCCAGTCCCTCTCCCTCCCCTCCCCCGGCCTGCTCACCCATTCTGCGCACTCAGTCACCCAATGCGCACCGAATATCCCTCTCATTTACCCAAGTCATTCTATGTGACTATTCATTTTACTTGCCCGAACCAACCCTCCACTCCCTTAGAGTATTTCCTCAGGCCTTAGTGCCAGCTTCATATTATTTCTGATAAGTCGGACTGTGGCTCGTGTGCTTTTTTTACTTCAATTGCACCACAATGGAAAAAATAATCCCATTCGCTTGAAGTTGGAAAACTGATTTACCACAAATGGATCACTTGAAGCACGTATTTTTTTGTCGGTGAACTGGAATGTTCGTTTTTACTCTGCAATCGTGGGAAATAAAAATTGCCAAAACTGGTTACAGTAAAAATGTTTTAACTGCCGAGTTTGAATTCCCATCCGTCGCAGCAGTTTCCATTTGATGGGATTACTTTTAATTTGTCTTTGAACGCTTCAAACAGAGACGTTTTGCAACCTCCACGCAACAAAAAAATGGCCCAGGCAGGCCCTGCGACTAGAAGGTGGGGGTTATTTGTTTGGATAAAGTTATGCCAAACAATCACATTTCAGCTGGTGCAAGGGGTGGTGACAGCCCTACCCACCTGTACTGGGTGTCACTGAGAAAGCCGAGGTGTCAACTGCACTGGCTGGAGTTAGCAGAGGATGGCTGGGCCCGCCGGGGTTCGAACTCGTGACAGTGGGGGGAAGCGCGCACCCTAAGGTGAAAGCGTGGCGTCCACGGAGGCACCAGACCAGGCCCGGCTCCAGGAATTTTTATTTGGGTGGGCCAAGGGTGCATTTGGGTAGGCCATTACAGGCTCGATTTGTCGCATATATGTCTGGGCAGGCCTGCTTCAGGGCCCTCCTTTAGCTCTTATTAGTCTTACAAGGCCCAGTAAAACACACTCTTTTCCAAATCTCTTTCTAAATATTATCACTCTCAAAAAGTGTTTTTTCCATGTAATGTTCCTCTGAAGGGAAGAGGAGGTTTCTAAGGTGGGAGTATCAGGCAAGTGACACTTCACGGTCTCCCTCTGTGCGAGCCTTCTCCCTCTTCATTACTACCTCCACCTGACCCCGGACTCTGCAACGCTCTCCCTTACAGGCTTGATTAGCCACTACTCATCTCCAGTGCACCTTATCGCACAGCTGACCTTGGGCCCCAGCCCCATATCAGGCAACATCGGGCTCCATGTTCATTTTTCCCAGTAAAAACATTAGTAAAATCACCTTCAAACTTAAAACATTGAATAGAGCAGTAAACATAATTAGCACGCACTTTAAAGTATGTTCCACAGAAGCCCTTATGACCCGACTGCTAATTAAATAAACAAAAGCAGAAAGGCCATGACAGGGCCGGCTTTAGCGCTGGTGGGAAAGTCCTTTTTTGGCACCCCACCACTGACCTCGTTCTCCGTAAATACCTTTACTACCACCTTCCAACAGTGCCCCTCATCCCTCCATGCCCCACCCCCCCTCATGACCTCCTCCTCAGACTCCCTCACTACCACCCTCCACTAGTCCACCAGTGCCCCTCATCTCTCTGTAGCCCCCCCTCATGACCTCCTCCTCAGACTCCCTCACTACCATCCTCCACCAGTGCACCTCATCTCTCTGTAGCCCCCCCCTCATGACCTCCTCCTCAGACTCCCTCACTACCACCCTCCACCAGTGCCCCTCATCTCTCCCTAGCCTCCCCTCCACCCCATGACCTCTTCCTCGGATTCCCTCACTGCCACCCTCCAACAGTGCCCCTCATCTTTACGTAGCCCCTCTCTCATATGCATTTAATTTGTTGTATAGAGCTACTCATATCAGTGTAGTGTGTGTCAGTACTTTACACCACACACACATTATACAGAGCCAATGAATCATACAAGTATGTAAATCAGTCTACAGGGAATGTCACATAAGCCAATGAGGATTACAAGGTGTAGGAATCACGTGTCATCCATACTAGTGGGCAGTATATTTTAAGAGGGTTTGATCTGGGGAAACACAACCTTAGGATTTAAAGAGTATTCCATAGGGGTCAGCTTTACTGATAAAAATGTATATCTGCCCAAACATACTCATTTTACCAATATTAGAATAATGAAAGACTGAGGAAGTTCTAACTATCACAAAACAAAAAAAAGCGAAGTTCTAACTATACCGTGCCTAAAAAAATTAATGTGTGTCCTCATGTAAAGTAACTGGTGCTATGTAAAGCGCTCTGATACCCGATTCGGGTAAAGTTTGCGGTATATAAAACTCTGCAAAAAAAATAATACCATTCATGTTTGTATGTAGCTCTTTGGTGACAGTTCATTGGTCACTGTCCTATATTAGGATTGTAACTTCTGAACTGAAAGTACCACAAGGATCTCTATGACAAAGGCAGTAACCCACTGAGCTATCACAAAAAATACAGTCCATCTGCATTTGAAAACTAGTAACAAACAAATGATTACTCTCCAGTAGGATCATTAATCACCAGAGTTATCTGGGCATTTTGGATTGTCTTATTGTTGTCCTGCATCAGCCATGATAATGATAAAAACTGTTTAAATGAAGCGCACAAAGTATGTGTTCTGCTGGGCCTGTGCAGATTTTAAAAAGAAAAACAAAGTAACCCATTCTCTTACCTACTACTCCATTAGTCAAACTTTATGTCACAGCCTGATGTGATAAGAGGCTGCAGGGGTCAGGAAAGTTGAATAGGAATAAACAAACTTATTTTCTCCTGTGCTGCATAAAAATGTTTTCCACGCAGAAGAACAGTAGGCAAAGGTTACCATTAACAAAGAAAGAATGTGTCGCCTTTGCCATGTGGAGATGAAGGAGTGAAATAATAAACAAAGCCTCGTTAACTTAATGGTCTTTTAAAGACCTGTGAAGTACTCGGGTGCGGCTGCGATAATCTCTAAAACTGTCTGTGTGCGCCAGGGAAGCGGTCTCAGCCCGGGCGCACACACACACACAGACAGCCCTTTGAGTCCAATACCGTTGTGCGCCTGCCTTCAAGCCCTCACTGGGAGGGCCAAGGCTCATCTTTGGGTGGGCCTGGCCCACCCTGCCCACCCGCTAGAACCGGGCCTGCACCAGACCCGGAGACGAGCGTCTGTGTACACGGCGTTAAATGCAAAAACCGGAACCTAAACAAATATTTGCCGGAATTTCTCGCTGTCAGTTGTTTGATAAATTCACATGTTTTTCGGTGGGCAAAAAAATAAATTGTCATAAGCCCTCTGGTGCGGCACACCAAGTAAAGTAGGTCACCAGTGAGTGAGAGTTAGGGGGTAATTTAAGGGGTGAAGGGGTGACTCTCAGGAATTAGGCAAACAGATATAATAGCCTATTTCGTAGTTGACGTCCACCAGTCTCGTCTTTAACGCAGGTGTGTAATTGTTGTTGACTCACGTACGTGCACCTTGAATATTCTGCTCAGTCAGTCAGTGATGTCCCAGTCACACTACCAACCACTTCGAAACAATTTTGGAGCTGAAATATTTGAAAAGAGCAATCCGCGTGGGAACATATTGAAATATATGAAAACGGTAACACACCATTACTTCGCGGGCATTACTACGAAGTGCTATTACTACGCATTTTTTAGTTCGCGTTTACCTTTACTTTGCATGTTTTGACATAGCATTCTGTTACTTCACAAATGTTATTACTTCGCATTATTTTACTACGACGGGACGTACAGAGGAGAGAGGTAAGTGGGAGTGTGTATTTTTTAAGGGTGTTTGAATAGTAGTTTTTTTTTGTTTTAGGCTAGTGCAGGAGGTTGTGTTTTAGGGTTTAGGGTAGTGTTGTAGTATTTGTGAAGTGTAGGGTAGTGGTTTAGGGTAGTGACATGGGGTCGTGTGGGGTAGTGTAAAATTATAGGTGACTGAGTGGGAGTAGGGGTAGGGAAGTGCTGGGGTAGTGTTTTAGGGTTTAGGGTAGTGTTGTAGTGTTGTAGTGTTTGTGTAGTGTTTTAGGGTTTAGGGTAGTGTCGGTGGTTTGTGCAGGGTAGTGTTACAGTGTAGGGGACAGAATCATAGTAGATGTAGGGGTAGGGACATGCTGGGGGTAGTGATTTAGGGTAGTGTTGTAGTGTTTGTGTAGGGTAGTGTTTGAGGATTGTGTAGGGTAGTGTTTAAGTGTAGGGGACGGACTGGTAGTAGGGGTAGGGTCGTGCTGGGGGTAGGGATTTAGGGTAGTGTTGTAATGTTAGTGTAGTGTAATGTTTTAGGGTAGTCTAGGGGGGTGATGTAGGGTAGTGTATCTGTGTAGAGGCAGACTGGGGGTAGGGGTAGGGTCATACTGGGGGTAGTGGTTTAGGGTAGTGTTGTAGTGTTTATGTAGTGTAGGGTAGTGTTTTAGGGTTTAGGGTAGTGTCAGGGGGTCATGTAGGGTAGAGTTTGAGTGTAAGGAATGGACTGGGAGTAGGGGTAGGGTCATGCTGGGTGTAGTGTTATAGGGTTTAGGGTAGTGTTGTCGTGTTTGGGTAGTGTAGGGTAGTAGTTTAGGGTAGTGTGAGGAGAACGTGTAGGGAAGTGTTTACGTGTAGGAGCAGGACTTTGGAACAGGGTAGAGTTGTGCTAAAGGTAGTATGGAAGGGATTACAGTAGTGTTAAGTATTTTTCATACTGTTGGTGTGTTTATTTATTTTTAAAATGTGTTAAAAAAATTATAATACCTTTCCAAGTGATTGTGTGTTTATTAATAGAAAAAAGCGAAGTTTTACTATGCTGTGCATTAAAATACATACATGAGTTTTAATTTAGAAAATATATTTTAAATTACTCCCCCACCCAAAACCCTTATTTCCCTGCCATCCCGTGCCATGGTTTAGGTAACTTTTATTAAAAACATTTTTTTTTTAAAATGGCCCTACTTTGCGTAGTAGTGATATGCAAAGAAATATACTGCGAAGTAAAAGAAGATTCCTATTTTAAAAATGCTTTTTGCGTAGTAATGGTTTGCGCACTAAAAATATGCGGAGTAATGGATTTTGCGATGTAATAACATTGCACTAAAAGCATGCGTAGTAATGGCATGCGAAGTAAGGTCATATATTCATGAAAACATATGTTCCTACTGAAATATTTTAAATACTTATTTTCCCAACCAGTTGTCTGTTTTATACTCACGTACAACAAAACAAGCCAGAGTTTGTGCTGTCAATAGTGCAAACACAATAGTAAAGGTATTCGTTTGTTTTTAACCCTTAATTTAATATTAATTGCTCCGAAAATGAAGCTCATTTGGCTTGTATCTGTTGAAGCGCTTGGGTTCAGAATCACTTCGGGGTTTGGGCATGTGTGTGACAAATTCTAAAGTTGGACTCTCTGTCGTATAAGACGACTCTTTCCTTGTTATTTCCAAAATGTTATCGACAAACAGGAAAAAGAAATAAAACATATAACGCTTAGGAGGAACTCAACAAAAAGAACAAGTAAGCAGCAAGATTATAATGAATTTGCTGTTTGAAAGAAGTATTCATGGCTCCCTGAAAAACAATAAATCATGCAACTTGCTGGAAAGAAGTTAAAGATTTAGACGTAGGATGAGCTTTGAATGAAGTGCACAATTTTTAATATAAAAAATGGAGAATGAATGAAAATTTAAAACCACATCGAACAAATGAAGGAAAAGGCACAATACAAGCAAAAATAGGTTGAAGTGGAAAAAAGATAAGCTAATTAAGCCTATTTACAGACAACCATCATCAGAAGGGGCGAATGATCTAATCCATATTCAACGTCTTTCCGGGCCCTCACCATGCCATACATGAACGAAACAACCCAAGTCCTACCTACCTTTAAGGGAACTATCTTGATACTGGGGCTATGGTCATGCAGGGTTACAACTAGAACCCCACCAGCTCTATAGTTCTCCTCAAAGAGGTCTCATGTAAGAAACGTCACTGAAATTTAAGAAAAGGATCTCTGAGAAAAACAATCAGCAGGTTTGGCTCTGGAATAGGCAGAGCAAGCATCCCTCACACAAAGAACAGGTACGGGATGGGCATACAGCCACATGCTCCACCCACACATAGAACATGGAGCGAGACACCAGCAATAGAACAGGCCTTGTCAAAGTATAAATCTAGCCTTCCTTCTCACAAAATAGGTACATAGTGGGCAGCAGCAGTACAGAGAACAGTAGGTAAAGCAGTGGCGGCTTCTTATCAAGGGCTCTAGATTGTAGCCCCACTGCTTTCTGTGAGGTCCCACATTCTGCACCTCGCCTCTCCAAGTCCTGACTCTGTATATTATTTAATTTAGCAGTGTGCATGAAAACACAACTGTCATGCTTTCGTGAACACTGCCAGTGTGCAGGTCAGGCCCTCGGCCCTGTCTCCAGGCTCCCAATGACCGCAAGAGCAGGAGGAGGGGGTTGAAAAGTTCGAGGCAACATCCAGCGACAGAGTCCTGATAAAACACAACACTCTATAGGTGGATTTCTGGATTGCTGGCCGAGGGGTATAGTTCAACTACAGTCCCCAGGGCCGGACTGGCCATAGCGGGCACTGGGCAATCCCCCGGTGCGCCACACGGGTTGGGGCCGGTTTTGGGCCCCTGTGGGCCGATTTTGGTACAGGGCTGATTTTGCTGCAAAATCGGCACTGTACCAAAATCAGCCGAAAACCAGCCCAGGCAAAGTGCTTGGTGGCCCCTCCAACAACCCTCCCCTCTCACCCCCCCAGTGGGGAGGGGAGGGCGGCCAAACACTTTGCCGGGGCCGATTGTGGTTCCCAGTCCGGCCCTGACAGTCCCTTCACACAGGCACCATCAATTTCATACAGCAAACATACTGTGAATGCCTCAGGCATAACACAGTATATCTACTGAAATGTGGCTGTCAGGGCACCCATCTGTGTATCCCTGAGGCCAATGAGAAGCCACACAGAGCAGCAGGATCGGAATCACAGCTCTGTCCCCGTTTCTTATAGCGCTGTGCCTCATGAGGAAGCTGGGAGATGAGTTGAGGTTGGTCTTTCCCTCTCAGATCTGCCCTTGCTGCTCTGGTTGGCCCTCATTAGAAATCATTGCTTGCTGGTTCCAAATTCCAAAGTCCTGCTCTGCTAAAAAGGAAGCTACGAAAGTAAAAAAAAGTTTATTTGTTCATGTATGAATGTGTTTGTGGGTGACTGAACATATGTGTGTGTGTGTTTGTGTGTGTGTTTTTTGTCTTCTTTGGCAAGTGTCAATGAGAGTAAAAGTTTATGAGCGTAGTGGAATTGAATTATAAGGAGTGAGTGATCGGCGATTGTGAGAGGGAGCGGAAGTGACTGTGAAAGAGTGAGTGTGTGTAAGGGTCTTTGTAAGTGGGAATGAGAACTAGTGAGTATGAACATGTTTGTGTATAAGTAACTGAGTGGGAGTGAGTACGAGTGTAAATGAGTAAGGGAGAGTGTTGGAGTGAGGGGGAGAGTGAATGTGAGAGCGAGCACGAGTGAGGCAAATTTTGAAAAAAATGGTGGCAATCCCGTGGGTATTAGGCCCCATCACTTTTCAAAGATCACCAGACACCACTGAGGTACAGCAAAGCAAGCTTCCTTCATACACAAAAAACTATGGTGTGGGCATCAGAACTACAATCTTTACTCACACTTGGAACGGGTACAGTGCCAGCAACAACTGCACAGGCCTCCTTCTAGCAGTATAGGTATGCATTGGCTGTAGCATCAGCAGCAGTGCAAGCTTTTATCACAGAAAGAACAATTATGGTGTGGGTAGCAGCTCTGAAACTTTTAATTACACAAATAACCGGCAGAGGGCTAGTCTCTTCCCCACAGCAAAGGTACAGCATTGGCAGCAAAAGAGCAACACCGCATACAGCAGCATTGCAAGCTTCCCTCAGACACAAAAAAGGTGCACTGCAGAGAGCAACAGGATAGCCTTCCCTCATGGAGGCCAGGTATAGAACAGGCAGCAGCAGTGCTAGCTTTTCCTTAATCACATTTAAAATGGGTGCATTCTAGGAATGAGCAGAACACAGTTCTTGTTAAAAAGGAGTGGAAGAATAAATGCAAATCTTGCACATATATACCCACACAGTCTAGATGACTGAGAAGTTGTGATGATATCACTGATGACTGCATCCAGAAGTATTAATACTTAATTTTGGCAATGCACAGTGGATGGCAGCAAAAGGACAAGGCCCTAAGCCCAACCTCTGTGAGTCAATCAATCAATCAAGCGGTACGTATATAGCGCAGCTTATCACCCAAGAGAGTATCCAGGTTCTGTGCGGCAAGTATCAGTCGAAGAGGCATGCCTTCAGTCCCTTCAACAAGGGCAAAGTGCAGAGGTGGAGGGCGAAGAGTGCTCCAGGACGTGGCGGAAAAGTGGGAGAAAGAGCGTCCTTTGGAGCGGGAGGGGTCGATACGTGGTATCTGTGTGAGCAGAGCGGAGGTTCCTGGGAGGTCGGCGAAAATTCAGGTGGTGGTTCAGGTAAGGTGGTCCTTGTTCGTGGAGAGCTTTGTAGGCATAGGTCACAAGCTTGAATTAGCATCTCTTCTGGACGGGGAGCTAGTGGAGGTCCTTCAGGTGCTGGGTGATGTGGGTCCTCTTGGGTAGATTGAGGATCAGTCTGGCTGCTGCGTTCTAGATAGTCTGTAGTCTTTTCATGAGTTTGGTGATGGTGCCTGCGTAGAGTGCCTTGCCGTAGTCCAGCTGGCTGGTGATGGGGGGCCTGCGTCAACATTTTCCTGGTGCTGCTGGAGTGCCACCTGAAGACTTGCGAAGCATGCAGAGAGTGGGGTAACAGGCTGAGGAGATGGTGTTGATCTGGTGTTTCATGGAGAGTTCGCCAAGGTAACAGGCATGGTCTTTCGCAGCGAGGGTGGGTCTGAGTTTCAATGGCCAATGGCCACCAGGCCAGATGAGTGACCAAACGACACTGAGCACAGCCTTCAGCTGACTACAGCAGGTCTTGCCCACAAGGCACTGGCTTCATCCAGACCCTACACCACTGCTTTGCAGGCGGCCAACCCCCATTGTGTAAGCTCAGCAGCTGTGCACAACAGGGGAGGGCTTCAGAGTCTAACTAAAAGCCAGCACCCAACCTTCTTTGTATAGTCAACCTCTATTGCACAAGACCTCTAGTCACGGTTGGTGGCAGGGCATGGTCTTTGGCAAGGCCCTCCAACCAGGACAACTAACCCCCACTACTCAAGAGCTTCTGCTGTGCAAAGTAAATGTTGGTCACAGGGCCTGACATATAGCCAGCCATGCACTCAATCCACCACAGGCAGTCAACACCAGCTACATATAGCCTTCAGCCAATGCACGTGCAAAAACAACAGTTGATGGACAGAATGCAGAACAATGTCATACATTCACCCCAGTACAGAGATCTGGGCCTAAATCCATCGTTTTTTGCTCATCATGCCATTCCAGTTTGAACCCAGACATATGCAAATCAGTCTTGACCCTGTGCCCCATGGGAAGGTCTGGTATTACAGCCGGTCCAGTGTCCATTACTTCAAAGCCAATGAAACGTGTGCTGCATACCGTGTAGGCCCATTTGTTTCTCTATTTTTCTTTTTTTTTACCGTTAATGGTGCAATATCAACAGTACTATAATATGTTGACAGCTATTTATGTAGCGCGCGAACACTGAAGTTTCATGGCACTATAGTTGCTGATGTCATCTGTGAGTCATGTAATGTCAATTATACCATTTAAACGGTCATATGTAAGACCATAAGCAGGACATTTCAGGGGTGAAAATTATGGTTGGTTTACCTAGCTACAGTTGGTGAATTTCAGTGGTTTTCAGATTTTCTTTTCTAACCATGACTAAAGGTTAACTGTGTTACATTCAGTACATTTCTGAGGTTTTTGTACATGCATGTTTAGGTATCATAACTGAAGCGATCCATAACTTTACATTAACCTTTGTTTTTTCCAGATAATTTCTGGAGATTTTTTCTTTTTTTGTAACCATACACTATAATCCAGCTTTTTCATGTGCCTAACCCAACTCCCACTGCGTACAACCTTCGGCTGTCAACCTCTACTGCACAAGGGATCTTCAGTCGTGTGTGGCGGGGATTGGCCGCAGGACCTGACCTGTATCTAGGCCTTGCGCCCAACCCACCATGTGAGGACAAACACAACATGATGTCATTAACCAAATGCAGACATAGTGTGTGTGTGTTTTTTTTTCATTACAGGGTTCATGAATTCTGAGGCCTCAGAAGGGTCCGCGGGAACCAGGGACGGTCCAGGATCCACAAACCCAGCATAGGATTCACAATTCCAGCGATAAAAATATTTATTTTAAATATTTAGAACAAAGGGGAAATATCACTTTAGGGACCCCCCCCTTTTTTTAGCCCCTGCTTGATGCATCTACACAAAACTTGCATTAAATGATCTAAAGTTGATGTATGTTTTTTTGAAAAGTTTAGTGCAGACTTGGTGAATAACATCAAAGTTAGGAGAACAACAAAAGTATTTTCCGTGGAAAATCTAACCTCTTTTACCATAGCACAGATGTGCTTCTACTGCCTCTGTAAAACACAAAAACACACATACAAAAAAAACCAAAGGTTAAAGTAGCGTTATAGTTAGGTGAAATGCTCCATCACAGCATAACATTTTAAACTCTAAAAACACAAAAATTCCCCATTTATAGGTATCTCAAGTTACTATAACTAATGCCCTAAAGTAACTATAACTCATCCACACCATGCAGTTCTTATTAATAATTTAATTGCAATTGTTGCAGTGATATTATCAATGATTTCATAGAAAATGTAATGTGATGTAATGTGTGGTGTAGTGCATGGCGAGGATACGATTTATAGTAGCTTGTGATAATTACAACGATAACTGAAGAATTTCTGTGGTTTTTAGAGTTTAAAACATTATCTTGTTACTGAACATTTTACCTAACTATTATGTTTCTTTAACCTTTGTTTTTTTTCAGTACATTTCTATGTTGTTGTAAATGAATCTAGGACCCTAGTGTAAATGTTCCCGATTCATGCCCTTATATAGATACGGATTATCCTATCCTTATATAGGCATAGAAATCATTACCATATTTAGACTGAGCCTATGCAGCCCAAATACGGCATGGCTACTCCCACTATGTTCTAAGAATCAGCAACGATTTCTTAGAGAAACCCGCCTTCAGTAGCTAGGGACATCCCCTTGCCTGAATACTAATTTATCTAGGAAATCATGGAGTTTTCGAAGAACTAAGTCTTCTATGACTTTATTAAGTCCAATCACACGTCAAACTCGTCACCTTCATAGTATAAATATGCCTAGATTTGCCCAAGCAGACACACGGTGGTTTGGAGCAGATCGACTAACTACTTGCCCGACGCCCTGCAGCAGCAAGTGCCGAAGGAAACAGACCTTCCAGCTGACGCACTGAGAGACTCTGTCTTTTCTCCTTGGCAGAAAATACTAAGCTTAAACTACTCCTCACTTACTTCTTCCCTTGTGCTAGGCTTAGGTCAGGTACACCGGGGTAGGCGTATTTTAGAAGCACCAGTTGAGTACTTTTAGCCATCATTTTAACACTGTATGTATTTTATCCGTTTTAAGGCAATTTATGGCTTAGAAACCATATCATGCTTTTACAGTACTACTTTATAATACTGTTCGTATTATATACTCTGTACTTTATTACCAGTATTATGATTGTAGCGGTACATTTCTTATGCTTGAGAAAAAAGACTGTTCAATAAATACTTTTTATTGAAAACGCCCGTCTCTCTATTTTCTCAGCACCTCTGGTGGAACAAAGCATGCACGAATGACTGAGTAAAATAGCTATCTATTGTTTCCTCGACTCTAGAGATTGATTTCTTATTCTTGGGAAACAAAGTTGCCATGTTTATGCGGTTGTCAGAAACGAATCCCTTCTTGTGAATTCGAGAAAGTTTCTAGTGACCTCTGAGCTAGCTGGCACTCACAATTAAGTCTAATAAATTCGGTAGAGACCTAGTCGACCTTAGTCCTACGTCTAACCTACAGGATTTATTATTCCAATGCGCAGAGCCTATTGGGAATATAGGAACTACACTACAATGTGTTGGTTTTTTTAAAAACAAAAAGTAATATTTCATTACCAGAAGTAAAGCCAACCCTCCTAAGGCAGCCACCCTCACGCTGCACATGACCTTTGGCCACTCTACAGCCGACTCCCCCCTCAGAGGCAGTCAAACCTCCCCTCTCGCCCCCTTCCTCCTCCGCAGCCAACACGATATATATAAAGTAGATCTATCATATTTCTCCAAAAAGTACCAATAATTTTAATAAAAATTATATTTTAATGTAAATATATATATATATATTTTCTTTGTTCTTTAAGAAAAAAAAATAAGAGAAAAATATTTCTTAGCCTACGTTTTAACATTTTACACTGCAAAAAAATGCAATTATAAAAATAACTACATAACTGCCATGGATTTAATATGATACTTCTTCAGTACACATAAAATGCAACTGGCCCCTAGGTGGGACTGTAGTCCCAGCTGTAGATCAAAAGCCACCGCCTACGAAATGCTTTAAAATAAAATATGGGGATTTCTCCTGGGTGCATGGTTTCAATAATCCAAGAGACATACTTTCTATTTTTCTAGTATGGCTGGGGAGCTGCAGAACTCCGTGCAGTTCCTCCCTAACATAAAAATCCATGTCCATGCTCCATCTAGGGACATCACCAAAAACAAAATATACGGAAAGACCCCTTCCTGTGCATTATGGGGCCCAACTGAAGGAGCAGTGAATAATAAACGAGTGGTTGTAGCAGCTCATTTATTATTCATGTTTTTTTTCTATGTGCCATGGTCCCACCCGTGATACACACTGTTTTGTTTTGTATAGGGGGCTGCAGTGGGAGCCCATACCCCCGCCGACACCTGAAAGTGGCCTTGTGGGGCCATGCAGGAAACCGGGTTTATTTTTAGGGGCCGCAGGGAGCTCTGTATCCCCCAGGGCACCGCTGGGGCACGTCACAATTTGATCCAGATTTTTTTTTAAGTGGGATGCCCTGGTGCTTACCCGGGGCACAGCACAGAGCGCCCCTTGTTAGGGTTGCGTGGGAAAGGGCTCAGGGCCCCTGCTGACTCCTATGCTTGCATCCACTATGGGTGCTGCAGGAACCAGCATTGCTCCAACCCTGCAGGATCAGTTTTCTTTTTTCCCCACGGGATGGGAGCAATCAAAGCATTTCTCTGCCGAGAGCACAAACAGGGAAATGTTTTGTACTCCCGCCCAGTGGAAGAACTTTGCATTTTCCCTGCCTAGGGAAATAGACTGTTGGGGACTCTGGGACACCGTCACTGAGCGGACCCCGGGGGAATATATCACCTGCTTTTGCTGAAGAACGATGGGAGAAGCATTTAGCCTCGCTTGCTAAGTGCATCAGTCTCCTGCAAAACAGATAAGTTTAGCAGAAGATGCTATTATATTGAACTTTAGCCTCATTGTTCAAAAGCAGGTATGCAGGTGTGAACCATCTTTGAAACTCAAAATAGGCTATTCTTTTGATGCAGATCTTAGTTTAGTAAACCAAAGAGATGAAGGTGGGATTGATATAAAATTACCTTGCAAATATGTTGCAATATCTTTGCTGCTCACACTTCTCGTAAACATTGTAGCTACTCTTCTCCATAGGTACTATTCATAGTGGATAATATTTGGATTGGGAAATAAAGCTGAAGAATATATCCATTGTTTCCTAGCATTCTTAAGTGTACCATTCTATTATGAAAGAGGTTTTGGGTTCCACTAACCATCCTGGTGATATCTTATAGAATTGATCATTAGCTGAAACTAATATCACTCAAATATTGCGCAGTGGGTTGTGAGGTGGCTGCAGTCCAAATGGCTTTCTGACTCATGTTGGCATGTTGACAAAGCCCTCAGTGCAAGGGGTTGTGTTAAGCCTGTTCCTGGGCCGTATTTTGCAAGAATCAGAAAACATTTCACTCGGTTAAGTCATTTACCAGTCAGATCTCGCAAAAGATGAATGCTCTATGAATGTTTGAGTCAATCTAATAGCTCACCTGTCAAGGTGCTAATGCACTTTATATAAAGATCAAAAATGGCAGCGTTATATTGCGACACCTTAAATTACGAACAATGGTGAATCCACAGACTTATAAGTGCCACCACTGTTCTGAACGATGAGATTTTATGGCCTCAGCTGGAGGGGAAACAAAGCTAATTCCATCTGTTCCCAGTAGACATTACAGTATCTCCCTAACTCTCCATGAGCCATTGCACACCAAACACAGGGCAAGCACCGAAGCCCAAGACATGTACCCTCTTAAGGAAAATAAACTCCTGGAGTAGTGTAATAATCTCAAGGATAGTTGTGACCCCACTGAAATAAGGTTTAATTTCGTTTTATTGTTCTTTGTTTTGTTCTGTTTTCACTGAACTTAATACTGTGCCTTCATATAGACACCATTCCAGATTCTGAGCGAAATGGGCATTTAACCATAGGCCTGTCACAATAAAGGCCTGCTTACCCATAATCTCGACATCACTCTGCATCCCCGCAGCCCTGTCCATGTCACGTTGCAGTTCCATATTTTACCAATGTTCAGGGACCGGGTTCTCACTATAGTGCGTCTCCCGTTTGGACTTCAATTCCCATGAGACCCTGGCGTCACCTGCATTACTCGTCATTTGACTGCGCAGCGCACTAACCCAATAACCTGCTTTCTCCTCCTTCATAAGACCTGGCAGCGCAAACACAAATTGTTTGTGGGCGATCTGTGTGGGGAGCTGCAGGTTTCAAAGGCAAGCACTTTACCTTGGTGAAGGAATGCGGCCCCCAGGGGAAGGGAGGTCAGCAGACCAGTCTTCCCCTGGGGTGTTTGCGCGAGAGGAACAGGGTTGTTAGGTAGTGGAGGGGGTTGATTATGGGGTGGGGTCTTAGGTTAGCATATAAGGGGGCAGGGGAGGAAGTTTTTCCTCTTCCTGTCCCCTGCGTCTCAGGGCAGAGGTTAGGGAAGTTTTGACCACCCTACTGTTTAGGAGTGTGAAAAAGGGTGCATGTTGTATAAGTTGCCAGTTTAGAACGTGGTTGAAGTGGGTGCGAGTGGTACTTGTGAGGGGTGGGGGGTCCATGACGGGCATACTCACCCTTCCGGGGAGGGGGGTACAGGGATGGCTGGAGATGCTGGAGGAGGTTGAAAGAGAATTGAGGAAGCGACTGGTATAAGTGAAGAGGTCGTGGAGTGAATTGGGAGTGAGTAACTGGAGTGCGGGAGTGGATGATGGATGAAAGGCATTGTTGGGGGGATTTGTTAATTGTTTATTGGTGTTATGTTTAAATTGGTTGTCAACCCTGTCCTAATAAATGACCTTTTATGCTAAGCTAACAGCGTGGACTGGTTATTGCGCGAGTGATATTGACAACATTATGCTTGTGCACCATACCAGTGGGATTTGGTAACCCCGCTCTCCGCTCCAATTATTTTCCAAGGCACTTTGCTTGGGAGGCAGACGCACTTAACTGCATAAGCACAGTTTTTTAACTATCAAAGCAAAGCAACCTCAAAATAGAACACCTTGGGATTCCTAGTTCTTGTAGTTATGCAATGGCACACGAATAACTAGCGCTCCTTCACTGAAAGCGCTCCAGTGCCAATCCCAGTATCCATCATGAATGCGCAGCTAAGCTTCCCTTCTCATAGTGCTACTCTGTTGTCCATGAGACCGTCACCTAACAAGCTATATGTATTTATTACATGCAATTCCTATTATGCACAGGACACTAATACTAGTTGTAGTACAGTATGACTAACTATATTATGCGTCTGTCAAAAAAATGTGACTACAGGTGGGTGCCTCCCGCCAATTGTGCATGATTCCTGAACCACCCATTTATAGGGTAAGAACTGTGATTGTTTGAGCATGTTTTTCATATTTCTGTTGGCGTATGCATGTGTGCTCTTTTTCATTGGTTTGACGTGCCTCACTTTATAGCTTTGGTGTACATTACAGCATATATATATATATATATATATATATATATATATATATACTAATTTCTAAGCTTGGTAGGATTGCCTAGACAGTTAGGAAAGCTTACAGCTCTTCCGTAGGCCTTGGAGCCATATACGTTTTAAATGTGGACCAAAACATGTGTGCTTCTAAAGGGATAATTGAGACACTGATACTCAAATAGACCCCACAATCTGTTATTCATCATGTCTAGGGTTATTAAAGGAAATGTCCTGGGGTATACCCAAGACATTTATATCTCTTGTCTTCTAGATCCCCACTAAAAATCCAGTCACGATTTACATAAGAACTCAATTTTTTGTGGTATTCACCCTGGTGGTACTACCCTACCAGGGTGTCGATAGGGGTAGTGTACCCTGATTGGGGTGGGGGGGTGTGGTTTAAGTGCTTTATGTCGTACAGCACCCTGCTCTGGTCCCCAAGGTTAGTGGTTAATCTAGTGGTTATTGTTGGTTATTGTGATTAGTCTTGACTGACAAGGAGGCCATTCCATGGATTTCCTCATGTATTTGCGGTGGATACATTTAGTTGGAGTAGAGACTGATAATTAGTGTGAGGTATGTGAGCACGTGCAGTTTGTAGTTGGGATGGGTAAATGAGCTAGATGAGATTAAGTATTGCTAGGTTGTGGGACATGACTTTCAAAGAAGGATAGGTTGTGATCTTGGAGAAGAGGTGTGAGCAGTTTGCAGAAATTCCATAATAGAAATTAACAAACATGCACGTGACTTAGATTATACTGTACTCAGAGACAGGAGGCATGCAGTGGCCAGAAAGTAAGGAGAGGGCCACTCAAAGAACAAACAAAAACAGGCTGTTATTGGAAATGCAATGTTAAGTAAACATTTTCATGTATTTCACAGACGCATAGTGGAGTTTTGAGTTGGCATGCACTATAAGGATGCAGAACAAACGAAAGGAGCATCATTATTTGCATGTGAGATAGTGCTACTATAAAAAGGCGTACAGTCTGTCCGCTGCCAGCCTACTGCTAAACACCACTTAACCAAGGTCAGCTGATCAGCTCATGGGTTTGAAGCGTAATTTAATTGCATATATAGGGAAATATTGAGAGCTTCAGGCTGCTTTTAAATGAAGCAGTATCCTCATAATAAAAGCAACATGAGAGAATATATAGGATAAATAATGCAAACATTGAAAAGGAGATTTTGCAAATTGTGGAGCGGTTGTCTTCTGATGTTTAACCATAAAGGGTGCCTTGCAGTATTATTTACCAAAGCAAAGCGGGATCTATTTGTATGCCAATGGTTTAGCATGGCACAGGCTGGGAATAAGGTCAAATTCTGAGAAAGGGTACAGACTGTAATTCTGTAGCTGGTTGAAGGAGATCCAAACATTGAAGTGAGAAGGGAAAGACCAGACTACCTTTACAAATGCCATCAAACCTCTTGTTCACCAAGGATATGTGTATACATAGAAGGCTTCCTGAACACTGCCATTCGGTGGACAGCAGGGTGAAGAAGAGTAGAACTGCAGTTTTTGTATTTTCAAGTTGTGGAAGTTTCTAGGTCAGGCCTTTCTTTTTCTGTACCCTGTTACTGCTCTGGGAAGGATGAACGAGGCAGGCACAGAGGGCACGCCATGCGTGTGTGCGCTCCAGCTTAGACCTACCCCTTTAAGCCGGGAAAAACATCACCCACAAGCTGTGCCTCGAAAGCAGCCAGAGAAAGACCTGAAAAAGAAATCACCTCACCCCAATGCGCACGCCACAAAATGGTAAACTCTATATTTTCGCCCAACCTGTGAGCCTGAGACAAAGCAATCCCACTGCGTAACAGGAAGCTGTCCAAAGCGCGTGTGCAGATGCCACTGAAACCAACACACAAGAGACAAGGGAAGAAACGATGGGGGCACGCACATCCGCAGTCCAACATATACAGACACCACCCATGAACATGGCAACTCATTACCTTTCACGAATAACGAAATCACGGAAAGGGCCAACAACATATTCCACTACCTCCTCATACAACAAGCATTTACAATGCAATGGTTTCGCCTTTTGAAAAGTTTGAGCTATTGGCATTGTAAATGACAAAATTTGTATTTATTTGTTGGTTTTGAAAACAGATAAATAAATCGCATTGTCATTTACATTGCCAATAGTTTAATCTCTAAATCGAAACTTGTAAACAGCTACCCCAACCGGAGTGTTCCGGCGCTAGAGGTTCACAAATGACGGCAGCCAAGGACGACTTAACTCTTAAAAAGGCATGTTTTTAGCTGTTTCTTAAAAAGGTAGTCGTATCAGTGGATATCAAAAGCACTTTTGTATGTATATTGTCAAAAACTGCACGAAATACACTAGCTTCACTAATCATTTCACATGACAACTACACAATAGCACTAGCTGTACCACAAACCTTCCCTTGATCGCAATCACCAAATTCAGACCATTACTATCTCGACGACAGAAAAACACCGAATTCCCTCTCAAACAAACTCAGCCACATGTAGACTCCGTTTACTAGCTGCATGGAGCTTCTTACCAACAGGAGAGCCATCGGGGTTGTATGCACCAAACACGAACATACCGCACAGCGGGAGGGGGGCAGGAACGGGCACACGGACAGCGTGAGGGGGGAGGGGGGCGGGAACGGGCACTTGGACAGCGGGAGGGGGGGAGGGGGGCGGGAACGGGCACACGGACAGCTGGAGGGGAGGGGAGCACTCACCTGGACTTCTTCCGGGGACAGATCGCTCTTCCAATGGCTAGCCTCCATTTATGGAGCTAGCCAATGGAAGAGAAGGCGGGACCAAAGCCAGTACTGTTCTAACATTAGATTTCGCCTGCGCGAACGCTGCTGCGCAGCGGACGCCAGGCGAAACCTAAAAACACAGCATATACTGGCTAGATCAGACAGCTGTGGAGCGGCTATTGCCTATGAGGTTTGAGCTCAAGTGACTTATTCAACTACCGCTACAAACACAGAATATACCTCGTCTCCCACATCCAACTAAAGTCTCCAGAGGCGGCAGCCAGGCACTCTCTGTCAACTGTTAAGCCGTCTGACGTCATCTAAATGTTGTTCAATGCACATACAATTTCAAATAAATAAATAACTCCGACAATACAACAAAATCCGGGAAGCAATGTTTGTGCCCTGTCACATCTCATCCTTTGAGGCAACCAATGGTAAATTTACAATGGATTCAGGCCTTAATATACAAAACTTTAAAATATATACATAGGGTGGTGAACATAGTAGGCGAGGGGGACAAAAACATTCAAAGGTGAATGCAGAGAAAACTATGAAAGTGAGACAACATAAAATGGAGCAGTCTGGAGTGAATTCACTAAATATAAATATATATATATATATTACCTACTGGCGGTCGCCAGTAGGTATATATAGTTAGGATTTTTTCTCTATGGGTTTTTTGAAAATTCTATGTCTAATAACTTTGGCGTTTGTGGACGGAATTGGCTGAAATTTTCAGGAAAATGGCACATTTTGTTTCTGAGCAGCCCCTGAAAATTGGGGGGGGGGTTCGTCCAGGGGGGGTCGAGAAAAAAGGGGGTCCCAAAACGTGTTTTTAACATTGAGTTTTCCATAGGGCGGTTGGCCTCACTTTTAGCCCGAACGGCTGAATGGATTTGCACGAAACTTGGCAAAATTGTAGGGACTGGTAGCCCGATGTGCCTTTTGTAGGTCTCAATATATGTGCTACAGTGGATTTTGAGAAATTAACGTTTAAAAAAAGATATATATCTGTAACAGCGGACCGGGCAGCGCTCCAGGACGCGTACTTTTCGCGCAACGGAGCTTTGTGAAGCGAAGCTGATTGGTTCTCCGGCGTCTGTCAACATTCCAAACAGTCCGTAGCGGCCGCCATCTTGTCTCTCGGTAGGATCGAGAGACAAGAGGAGGCCAAAGCGAAGGGGCAAATGACCATAAGGGGGAATAGTAGATCCTCGCTGACCCCCTAGGTTTGATGTGGAGGTTTTAAAAGGGCCCCGCGGGGCAAAAAAAAAAAATAATAATAATAATCGAACGGCTGAATGGATTTGCACGAAACTTGGCAAAATTGTAGGGACTGGTAGCCCGATGTGCCTTTGCTAGGTCTCAATATATGTGCTTCAGTGGATTTTGAGAAATTAACGTTCAAAAAAAGATATATATCTGTAACAGCGCACCGCTTCGCGTACTTTTCGCGTTACGGAGCTTTGCGAAGCGAAGCTGATTGGCTCTCCGGTGTCTGTAAACATTCCAAACAGTACGTAGCGGCCGCCATCTTGTCTCTCGGTAGGATCGAGAGACAAGAGGAGGCCAAAGCGAAGGGGCAAATGACCATAAGGGGGCATAGTAGATCCTCGCTGACCCCCTAGGTTTGATGTGGAGGTTTTAAAAGGGCCCCGCGGGGCAAAAAAAAAAAATAATAATAATAATCGAACGGCTGAATGGATTTGCACGAAACTTGGTAAAATATTAGGGACTGGTAGCCCGATGTGCCTTTGCTAGGTCTCAATATATGTGCTTCAGTGCATTTTGAGAAATTAACGTTCAAAAACAAGATATATATCTGTAACAGCGCTCCGCTTCGCGGAGATAAAATTATATCTGTATTACCTAGCTGTTGCTAACACCAGTTAGCGACGGCTAGTAGGAGATAGCGACCATCTTGGGCCCCACTTTGCATGTGAGTGATATTTATCACTAATGACATGCAAAGTGGGCATGCCAAGATGTTAGCGACTGGAAACAGTCGCTAACATCGCTATCTCCTATTATCAACTTTTGGAAATATTCGAGATAAGCGCGAATATCTCCAAAAAGTAACAGCTGCCCTGAGCAGTTCTTAGCCATGTTATCCAATGGGAGGTGGATAACATGGCTAAGAGCATTAGCTCGGTAATGCATGAATATCGCTGAGTTTTCAGCGATATTAATGCATTGCGGTCGTTTTTTATCGTATTTGCGATAAACCTTGATAATAGCAAGGTTTATCTGCGATAATTTCTGACGGTAAAAAAATCTTTGCAATGCATCGTTAGGGATAAATATCGCTTAACTTTGGTAATATGCCCCAACGTCTGTTAACGTTCGATTCGAAGGAAATCAGGAAGTGTTGAAAAACATTGTCTGCGCCATCTTGTCTTTTTTCAAATGCCACACTTTTGTCGTGCACGGCAGCCATTTTAGATGCCTTGACCAGACCCACTCTGTGCACGCTGTCGATCCTTAGCATGGCTCCCCACCCTCGCAAGCATCTCACCCAGGCAGTGGTCACCCCCGCTCTCTGTCTTATGCATGGGTAATAAACCTCCCCCCATCTGCGCTGCTCTTCCCTGAGAATCACACCCTGTGCCCGCCCGACACCTCCCTTTCGCCCTATTCACTACCGCACCCTCTGACACTCCTTTTCCTCTGTGTCCGATTGTCCAGGCCGGTCCTAGGCTATCAGCTAGCCCTGCAGATGTAGTTTATGGCCACAGCTGTAAAGAATCACCCCTCTTCAAAGGAGTTATAGTAGATCAAGGCCCACACTCGATGAGATCCGTCACAGCAGAAGCGTTGCTATTATCTGAAAACCATCCTGTATTGTGATTGGGGAGGGGACCGAGCGTGAAGCGGAAGATTCCAGGGATGACTCTTTGTACATCAAAGTTTTTACAATTATGTGTCACATTAAAAATATATAGCACTCCGACAAAGTAGTAAGATTATAAAACTTTAATAATTTATAAATATATACAAGAAAACAAAAATAGTAATAACATATAAACATTTTTAGGGAAAAACAACGAAGTAGCGGTCGGCTGTGCGAATAGTCCCAACGCAGCACAACGTCCAGATTTCCGGCGTGGGGCGTCGCGGGGGGTGGGTCATCAGTAGCAAACTGTTGTGCGAATAGTTCCAAGGCAGCAGAACGCGCCGAAATCTAGATGACACGAAAGTGATGTCTAGTAAGTTGCCACCCAGCAAATAACGGCGTGGGGCGTCGCGGGGGGTGGGTCATCAGTAGCAAACTGTTGTGCGAATAGTTCCAAGGCAGCAGAACGATGGCACCAAGGTGATGTCCAGTAAGTTGCCGCACTGGTTTTGGTATCCTACAATGCTGCTCCGAATAACGGCGTGGGGCGCCCCGGGGGAGGCGGCGTGAACGGGCCTCTCCAGGTGGAGTGTCATCTGTTGTAGTGGGGCGCCCCTTTACCGTTTCAGTTGCCATTCCGTCCGTTTTTGGTCCACTGTGTCAAAAGCCGCAATTCAGCTGAGTTGCGCCCACTCTTGCGGTGCAGCGATAGGCGGCTGTCACAGGACTCTCAAAATGGCGGCAGGCTCTTTCCTTTTTGGGCCTGGTCCACTGAAATGGCCCTGGGACACCTTGGAAATCGGACGCTTGTCTGCTAGGTCTTGGACCCCATTCTCGAAAGCGTCCCCTCCGCCTTGAGAATTCATCAAAAGTTTTGGGGGCCCCGACTCCTGCAGGCTTCTGGTGGGGAGCGGCTGCCATGATTGCTCGCGGAATGACCACGACGGAGCTACGAGATGGTGGTGCTCTCATGCTGACGCCAGTTTAGTCTGAAACATCCAGAAACAAGGTGGGGCTTTCATCGTTTGGGAAAAAAAAAAAAGTTTTCATCCAATGAAAAGTGTTGTTTTTAGGTCATATGATCAAGCCTTCCATCATTAGGAAACCAAAAGTAAAATGAACCAATGAAAAGTTTTATAAACAAGTCACATGACCTGTTATGCGGCATAGGGTATAAAATGCGGAGAAAATACGTTGGCACGTGAGGCGGCGTCAGTAGCGGACCGATGTGCGAATAGGCCGAAGGCAATACAACGCGCCAAGATCCGGATGGCACCGAGGTGGTGTCCAGCAAGTTGCAGCACTGGTGTGGCCATCCTACAATGCTGAAAGTCGGCGTGGGGCGCCCCGTTGGCCTGTGAGTTTGCGTCAGTAGCGGACCGATGTGCGAATAGGCCGAAGGCAGCACAACGCGCCAAGATCCGGATGGCACCGAGGTGGTGTCTAGTAAGTTGCCGCACTGGTGTGGCCATCCAACAATGCTGAAAGTCGGCGTGGGGCGCCCCGTTGGCCTGTGAGATGGCGTCAGTAGCGGACCGATGTGCGAATAGGCCGAAGGCAGCACAACACGCCAAGATCCGGATGGCACCGAGGTGGTGTCTAGTAAGTTGTCGCACTTCTGTGGCCATCCTACAATGTTGAAAGTCGGCGTGGGGCGCCCCGTTGGCCTGTGAGATGGCGTCAGTAGCGGACCGATGTGCGAATGGGGCCAAAGGCAGCGCAACAATATTTTCTGACTGACACCACAAGGCGCTGAGATGCCAAGATCCGGATGGCACCGAGGTGATGTCTAAGTTGCGGACTGATGTGCGAATGGGGCCAAAGGCAGCGTAACAATATTTTTTGTATGGAAGATACCACTAGGCGTTGAGATGCCAAGATCCGGATGGCACCGAGGTGATGTCTAGCAAGTTGCTGTACTGGTGTGGTCATCCTACAATGCTGAAACTCGGCGTGGGTCGCCCCATTAGCCTGTGAGATGGCGTCAGTAGCGGACCGATGTGCGAATAGGCCGAAGGCAGCACAACGCGCCAAGATCCGGATGTCACCGTGGTGGTTTCATAGTTGAGAGGCACTTCATCTGCAGTGGGGCGCCGAGATCCGGATGGCACCGAGGTGATGTCTAGCAAGTTGCTGTACTGGTGTGGTCATTCTACAATGCTGAAAGTCGGCGTGGGGCGCCCCATTAGCCTGTGAGATGGCGTCAGTAGCGGACTGATGTGCGAATGGGGCCAAAGGCAGCGCAACAATATTTTCTGAAGAGAAGACACCAAAAGGTGCTGACATTCCAAAATCCGGATGGCACCGAGGTGGTGTCTAGCAAGCTATGCAGTTGAGTTGTGTGCGCACTTGCGGCGAATAGGTCGAAGGCAGCATAACAATGTTTTTTGAATAGAAGACACCACAAGGCGTTGAGATTCGGTTACCACCGAGGTGATGTCTAGCAAGTTGTCGCACTGGTGTGGCCATCCTACAATACTGCTCCGAATAACGGCGTGGGGTGCCCGAAGGGGGGGGGGAGCCGGCGTGAATGGGCCTTCCTAGGTGGAGGCTCGTCTGCTGTAGTGGGGCGCCCCTTTACCGTTTCAGTTGCCATTCAGCTGAGTTTCGGCTGCTCTTGATGCTACAGCGACAGGCGGCTGCAAGAGGACTCTCAAAATGGCGGCCTGTTCTTTGGATTTGGGCCTGGTCCACTAAAATGGCCCTGGGACACCTTAGAACTCGGACGCTCGATTTTTTTTTCCTTTCCTGTACATGCAAAAAAAGGTAAATGCCCGGTACGTTACACGCTTCATCTGCTACGATGAACTCTCCAGAGGAACCGAAAAAAAATATAGTTGTGGTAACTATACCATGCATCGTCATATGGAGAGGTGGCACCAATTAATTATAGTGCTGCATAAAAGAGAGATTTGGAGGAGAACCCCTGACCTGCTAGTACATTCATCAAAGAAGTGGCACTGAGAGCTTCAGAGGCAAGGGAAACGGTCCCAAATATTTAGAAGAACTTTGGAAAGATTAAAATGACATGTTTAGATTGTGGCAAATTAATTTCATGTGGACAGATGAGTGTTACTCTAATAAATACAGCATATGAACATCATCATAGTCGATGGTTGGTAGAGACATTTTGACTATATCCTGGACCTGCCCGTCCTCGCCCAAAATGGCGCCGGAATAAATGGGACTCGTAACTCCTTGTTGTGTACTGGTTGCAGAACCTTGAAATCACGAGATACGTATGCAGTTTTGAAGCACATGGCGGGCGGGGACGAGAATTGATTGACTATTTCGACATCCCTATTGATATTAAGTTCTGATGTGTTATTGATTACTGTACTGTTGAAAGTTCGAATTAACGTCACCCATGGTACTTGCCCGCAAATGTATATCTAGATAATTTTATTGTAACTGGCCCTGTCTTATTTTAATTATAAAATGTACGTCCACCGATTCCGTAACTGTTAGACACCTTAGTTCTTGCAACCTAATGGCCCGCCCGTTACGTTCCTCTACAGTGTAAATGTCTATTCATCATATACGATTACAGTTTGCTCTGTGGCAGGCCCACGTGGTTATAGGCTCGTATTTGTATAATGAAATTTTCACAATAAAGGTTTTTAAAAGAAAACATGGTAGTAGTATATACATTGGTAAAGTTTTTAATAATAGTGACTGTTTTAGAATCATTAAAAGGCAAGTGAAATAAAGCAGACCAATTACATGAAGGGTAAAAGGTATAATACGAAGGAACGCAGTAAAGATAAATGGTCAAGGGCTGTTGTGTTTTCTATTCCTGCAACATAAAGTGATCGATAAGAATCTCATATTCAGGCGTATCGGCGACTAAGACAGCAGGTCGACCCTCTTTTGCTCAACGGCTCCGTCATGGGACGAAAAAACGCTCTTTTTCTCGAAAAAAGAATATATTTTACTTGCAGGACAGTTGTAAAATTTCCGGGAAAGTACATTAGCCTGGAACATTATAACATATATTTAAGAAAAAATAATGTTCGGAAGTAATGAAAAGCGTAATTTTTAGGTCATATGACCAAGCCTTTCATCATTACAATAAGAAAAGTAAAATGAACCAATGAAAAGTTTTATTAACAAGTCACATGACTTGTTATGCTTACGTTACGCGCTGCGCGCCCCGGATGACTTCCGGATGCGCTAACGCGGCGCGTCATATGACGCATTACGCGACAACGCAGGTACAGAATATAGTCAAAATGTCTCCACCAACCAGCGGTCGGAACACAACCCCTTTCAGCAGGCTAAATAGTTCTGTTAAATGACAACAGAAGGGACAGGCAACAAGAACCATCAGTCAAAGAGGGGAGGGCTAGTTCTTCTCTACCGGGTTACATTGGGGCGCTACCGGAACTGATCGAATTGGTAGTCTACAGTGTTTCTGGATGTTTCAGACTGAAGCTGGGGTTAGCATGAGAGCAGCACCATTTCGTAGCTCCGTCGTGGTCATTCCGCAACCAATCATGGCAGCCGTTCTTTATCGTTATTTTGGGCGGGGTGGGTGGCGGAGCCGAGCTGTTTTGCAGCCATCATTGTGTGGAGTTCAGTTCATCTCACTAGTTTTGTATTTGTCATGAGGGGTTGTTCCTAATGTTTCTATTTTAGCGAGGTCAAAAAGAGATCCCATTAGTGGCCTACTGATTTTGCTCGATTCCTTTTCTTTTTTTTACACGATTTTTCGTTATCTGCAAAGACTAAACAGAGTATTGCGACTCTGTGTTTGTTTGTAAAAAGAGAATGAACCAAAGAGAACTAATTCTAAAACAGTAAATACTTGGATAACAATCAATCAAATGGAGAGAGAAGCAGGCACGACGGATTACAACGGGGGCAAAGGCCTGTGTTAACTACCTTTCACTATCTGCAAAGAGAGAGTACTCCTAATAGAAATGAGGGGGGGGGCACCATTCAAAAATGTTTTCACTTACCACGTACTTGACATTCGACAGCTTATGATATTTGCTATTAAAAAACCATTGAAATTCACTGAAAAAACCATAGGTTATAGACCATATATAGTTAGGAATTAGCATTTACAAAACCTTGAAAATTCACTGAAAAAACCATAGGTTATAGACCATATATAGTTAGGAATTAGCATTTAAAAAACCTTATTTTACTCACACAAAACCATTGAAATTCCATATATAGTTAGTTGCACTAACTATATATCGCGCACCCGCAATCCACTGCTGATCATGTCACATATTACATCATTCATGACATGGTCAGTGACATCACTGATGACATCACTGATGACATCTCAAATGACATCACTGATGACATCACTGATGACATCACTGATGACATCTCATTTGACATCATTCTTGTGCTAATACGATAAACCTCTTCAGACTCTAATATAACCTTAGATACACTCAGTGTATACAGACACTCACACACTGCCACTCATCCATGGAGTTACTCACACACCCAGTCAGTCATGCAAAGAAACAATCTCACCTCCATTTCTTCAACTATACAGTTAAACACACCTTACTTATTGAAACATATACTAACACATATTTACTCTCTTATACAATCCCTGATACAAGTTCACAATGATCGATACAACCACTCACTCATTCAGTGGCTCTCATGCACAGTTATTTATATATGCCAACTCTCACATGTACTGTGTTTTACATATGTACTTACTATGACATGTAGCATTGAGATATCCATTCACTCATCAATACACTCATGCACACAGTCAACTGCCCATGTAGCTGTTTCCACATGCACTCTTGAACTCATACACCTAGTGAATAAACTGCTCACACATCTATGCATAGAGTCACACACCTTCCAGCCACCCCCACACAAACTCAATCTCCCATAGAAATACTTGGGCAACCAATTAATAACACATATAGCCTCTCGTATAGCTAATGATCAACACATGCAGCAGTTTACAGAACAACAGACATAATGATGCACAAATTAAGACAGTTTAGTCACTAACCCATGCATTCAGTGAGACACATTTAATCACTCACTCATACAGTCAGTCAAATCAAATCAAATCAAAGTTTCTTTATTCGACTGACAGGAAAGCAGTCATAAAAGCACACAATACAATAAAATACAGTTCATTCATAGAAGGAAAAATATATCTTCCAATAGTCTTAAAAGAAAAAAGTAATAAGCAATTATTAAAAAGACATGATACAGTGGTCCTATGTGCATATACTTAATCAAGACGGAATTGTATCTGTATTATAATTCAATTTAGAGTCATCCTTCCATACTTGATCTATACTTTAAGGCTGTTTTTAAAAACTTGCAGATAAAAAAAGTACTGTCTTCATGCAACATTTGAAGGTATAGAAGTGCGGGCTTAATTTGTGTAAAATTCATCTTTTTAAGCATCGGTTTTAAAAACATATTACGTGGACTTGAGTAATAAGGACATAGGAATAAAAAGTGAGCCAAGTCTTGCGGAGACTTGTTGTCGCAGCCGCAAGCTGGCAACACTTGACCTCTATGGGCTCCACTTGGTACAGCTAAAAGCAGATGATAGAGATCAAATCGAAATCTGCTCAGCAGGAAGCGTTCGTATCTGGATATATTCCACGATAGATAAGGTTCAGAGAACACACAGGTCTTTGTTAGTGCATGGCTCCTTACGCTGGGCTTTTTGAGCTCAGTTTCTTCCCTGTAGAGTTGTCGCTTCAAGTAAAAGGTGTTTTTTACAAAGTTGACATCTTGCTTGGTGGCATTCTGGGGTGTTAAGTAAAGATCTAATCTGCCCAGATCTTTACAGCAATTACGAATGTATTTCATCCAGGGTAACTTAAGTTGTCCTTCCCAAGTAAGGGCTTCAGCTAGGATGTTATGAGTTAATGGAATCGCTGTATCGCGCCAACAGCTTAACCAGCAAAGCAGAGGGTTTGCAGCAATTTTGTCAGCTAGGTACGGGGTGCCCAATTCCTCATGTATAGAGAAGTTTGCGGTACTCTTTGGTAAGCTAATGACCTGTTTCAGAAAGTTATTTTCGAGAGCTACTAGGGTATCTACTGGTAAAAACCCCCATAGTTCACTTCCGTAACATGCCACCGCAACACTTTTTGCCTGATAAAGCTTCAACACGGCAGACACTGGAGTGTTACCCAATTTGCGAGCGAAATCCATTATACCAGAATTGGTCCTCAGTATTTCGCCTTTCTTTTTAGTTATGGCAGGGCCCCATTTAAGTTTATGATCGAAAAGTACACCCAGATACGAGAATGTTTTTGTAAGTGGAATGTTTTCCCCGTTGACTGAGAAGGGGTATTGTTTTTTGGGAGTTAAACCAACCGTCATGACAAAAGATTTGGAATTGTTAATATTTAGGCCACGTAAGGACATGAATTGAAGAAAAGAATCCAGTAATTTTTGGAGTCCGAGTGCGGTTCTGGATAAAAGAACAGCGTCGTCCGCATACAGCAGGACCGGTACGCCTGTTTTGCCAATTCGAGGGTAATCCGTGTCTGTTTTTATCAGGTGATCTTCAAGTCCATTAATATATAAGTTAAAAAGAAAAGGTGCTAATATACAGCCCTGCCTGACTCCTCGGTTGATTTTAAAATCTCTCGTTACTTTCATGTCTCTTGTAAAACGCACATTAGCACGGGTGTCGTTGTGTAGATCAGCCAGAAAATTGATCAAATTATTTTCTACGCCCATTTTTTGCAGGACTTCCCATAGTTTGCTCCTATCGACACAGTCAAAAGCAGAGGAAAGGTCCATAAAGGCCATATACAAAGTTCCCTCTCTTGCTTGGGTGTATTTACCACTAATTAGATACAGATTCAGACACTGTGTGGTTGTTGCGTGTCCTGGTCTGAATCCATATTGTGCAGGGGTCATTATGTTGTGTTGATTGGCCCATGCATTCAGCCTCTTTAGTAGAATCCCACCCACTACCTTCGCAACAGAGTTTATCAAGGAGATTGGTCTATAGCAGGCCGCTTTTGTTCTGTCCCCCTTTTTGTAAACGGGGACGATAGTAGAAGCTCCCCAAGATTTAGGAGCCCCTACTTCGACCCCGGCATTGATGACAGATGTAAGAATGGGAGCCCATAAAGTGATGTTAGATTTGAATAGGTCAGGTGGAAGACCGTCAGGGCCCGGGGCTTTGTTACTGGAGAGACCAAATATCCCTAATTCAATTTCTTTAGTCGAGAATTTTAGCGGGTTGCTTACAGGTAAATGAAATGGTTCTGGAGACTGTGGGGCGTCGCTCTTGAAGATAGCTCCAAAGTGAGTGATCCAGTCATCCTCCGGTATAACTGTACCGAGACTCTCATCATTTGGGTTGTCGAAAAGTGGTTTATTTATTATTTATTATTATCAGTCACGCACCTACTAAATCCTTCATCCAGACACTTATACATCCACTCATTCTTCAATATGTAAGACATATTTTAACTTTACAGAAACATACAGTCACTGGATGTTGTCATCAGTGATGTCATTTGAGATGTCATCAGTGATGTCATCAGTGATGTCACTGACCATGTCATGAATGATGTAATATGTGACATGATCAGCAGTGGATTGCGGGTGCGCGATATATAGTTAGTGCAACTAACTATATATGGAATTTCAATGGTTTTGTGTGAGTAAAATAAGGTTTTTTAAATGCTAATTCCTAACTATATATGGTCTATAACCTATGGTTTTTTCAGTGAATATATATATATATATATATACACACATATATATATAGAGAGAGAGATATATATATATATATATATACACGCACACGCACACACACACACAAGTTTACAATTCAACCCCCTCTGTGTCAGTGTGTTGGAGTGGGGGTACCGCCCATTGGGGCCGCAATGTGCATCAGGCAGCACACTTCTGGTGCACCAGTAAGCCAAGGATGGAGGAGAAGGGAACGAAGAAGTAAGGCCACTCCACTTTAAACCAGAGCTGCGGGGCGTGTAGGCAGAGGGAAGAACCACCACGACGCAAAGGGCACATAAGCGAATGGTCGGTAGCGCACTTGAAAATTGGACCATTATACCCCTGCAGAACGAGGCGTTTTCATTTTCATCATAACTCTGTGTATGAGGTGCCTGTTCGACCAAATAAACGTTTTGACTACTAATCACATTGCATACCCAGGTGCATTTGCCTTCTACATTTGGTACATATAATTATATTTATATGCGAAACGGCTTGAGAGGCGCGCAGCTGTGATGCGGGATCTTATGTACTTGGGATCAAGTGTTGTGTCTGTTGTTCTGATACAAACCACTAGATGTCACCGTTGTAGCATTATCTGGTGCCCTGCATGATCCATGGAAATTCTGAGCCGGGATTTTACGTTTAAAGCGCGTGACACATTTAAGGCTTTAGCGCCCTGCAGCACAGGTCTTTGGTGGTGAAAGTACCCGTGTGAGTGTTGTTCATGGCCACTGCCACGATGTATCGCCTCCGAGCGACTCTGGAGAGGAGCTGTCGGAAGGTGCAGGTAAGGGGGGAGCAACCCCCCAGGCTTTGATATTTTTCTGAGTCCTGTGCCTGTGACCAAGGCATAAATAAAAGTGCTTGCGGGGGGGGGGGGGGGGAGGGGGGGGGGTGAAAAGAAGGCAATGCAAAGAAGTGCATATATAGGAGAGAGTGAACAGACAGCACTGAAGAGGAATGAGATGAGGTGTGATATATGTGTTTGGAGGATTTTAGAAAAACGTGTAGAGAAAAACATCATAAGCATCTGACAGACTGCGGAGAAATGTGGTATGAAGGGAAGAACGGGTCCTATTGAGACACTCCAATGACACTACCCCTGCCACGTGCCTCAATAATGTATAATTATCGGTCTCATAATTTCAGAATTGAAACATTTTCAATATAATTTACAAACAAATCCTTGTTGGTACACATTTATCTTATTCAGCTACCAACCATCGACAAAGCCAGTAGTTCTGGCCTGATTTAGGTGTATGTCAGTTGTGCTATATATCTGGATGCCATGACAGAAAATACAGAGAAGCAGCAAAATACTAGTCAGGAAACACTATGTATGTGAAGCACAGATATTTAGTTTACATGACTAAGCCATGCCCTTAATTACATAAGCCTCACCCCCATTAGAGCTTTAGAGGCCCCAAGTTCTTTCATCTCACTTAACGTCCTGTGTATAACCGTACATGTGTAGTATACTTGACCCTCGGTTAAGGTATGAGATATTAAAGTTGAGGATTAGTTGCAACCCAAGAATCTCAGAGCCCTAGTTTTGTTCACTAGTTGAAGAGAAACATGGACTGCATTTATGCAATCTTGACACAAAATATACATTATGTCATACTATTATAGATTATCCAGTTTTTCTAAATCTAACAAAAAAACTTTTTTTTCTTTTTTAACAAATATGAATTTCTGTGATACTGCTATAGGTCTTGCTCAATTTATGACCAGTATATTTTTAATATCTTAAGATTAAGATATGTTTTGTAATTTTAGGAAATTTGAAGTTGGTTATATACATGTCCTAGCTGGTTTTAAGTGTCTCATACTTGGCATTTAATAGACAAAAGTCTCAAACTTATTTATGTATATGTCTTTTGCTGGAAGTAGGATAGATAGATAGATAGATAGATAGATAGACAGACAGACAAGCGTGCTTGTGCTACGCAGCCACCGCCCCTGCTAAGCTTGCTCTGGAGTGAATAATTGGCACCTCAAGAGATCACGTTCTGGGTAGTTACTGTGAGTTCTTAGGGTGTGTGTCAGGGGCAGTGGGGCTCACTCCACCTGTGCGAATGTAGGGGAGCGCAGGACCCAGCACACTGAAGGTTCTTCCTATATGTTTCTTCCTTTTGAATGTATTTGGGCAGATTACAAAGTTTGGGGGGGGGGGGGGCAGAGACTGTCGCCAGCGGCACAGTGCATAGTGGGTTTATGAATGTTTGGGGCCCTTTCTGTATAATGCTTTGTGTACTGCACTGACAATCACTCACCTCAAAGAGTTATAAAAGACCGGGGGTTCAGACACTGTTTCTCTCATAATGAGAACATAATCTCAAATATGAGGGTAGAAGGACCCAAAAAGAATTATCCCTGCCTCTATCTCCCTTACATCATTTGAGCCCCTATCGCCCGGCTGCTGCAAGCAAAACATTCAAATATGCCTTGATGGAAAAGCACATACTAGTGAGTGTGCTGCTGTGCCTCAGCATGACATGTCTGCATTCAATGGATCGGGTAAGTTCCTAGTGTTACTGCTACAGAGTTAATAAAAGTTAAATCAAGTTCATTCTGACACAGATACTAAAGCAAGAAGTGTGCTTGTCTCAGGAAGGTTACAAATTAGAGGCGTGTGTACAGTGGCAAGGTTAAGGGTGTAAATATATGAGACAGAAAAAGGATTGTGCAATAAGGCCAATGAGCAGAGGGGGGGGGGCAGTGGACCACTACAGTCCTGCTGACATACCAGACCTTTTTATTAAAAACAAAATTGTCAGACGGAATTCGTAAAGGCTATTGAAAGATACGGTTGGTTGCCAGTGCGTTTATGAAATAAAACCACATCTTAAATGGTCAATGTTTTGGGAAAATGTAAGGATTTTCTCTAACACTGGAGAAAATTAGTCATTTTGAGACTTTGATGTCACACAACGTTCGATGTGGCAGAATTTGATTTAAAAAATCGTGTGGGAAATTCAGTGAAATCGCACAGAAAACAAACGTACACAATTATCATCAAAAGCTTTCCAAGGTCTGCCAGCGAGAGCGCAGTGAGAGGGTATAAAGCTCTTCTGGGTACAGAGAACTACCATTGTGTCTACACCTGCAGAACATTCATGCCTAATCAGAGAAGAGACGCAAAAGGATGTGAAAGGAAAGGAAAATCAAAAGAGCGACAATGGCTGACACAATGCATTCCATTAAAAAGGCTTGTGTGGGGATATATGGAATAGGGGGGGTGATACTTCTGTGGCGCAGCCAGCCAGGACTGCCTGGCATGCTAGGCCTGGCACGGTTCAAGGGAGAGGGCACCGAGAGGGGCAACGCTCTGGAAAGGCACAGCTTTTTGCTCCATCGTGAGCCCCAGTGCCACAAAGGGCACTCCTCCGAACTCCAGGGGGTGCAGCAATGCCCCCGAGAACCTCAGAACTATGGGGTTGTGATTCCGGGGCACAGTGTTGCAGCACCTTTAGGAACTGTGACCCTGGGAATGAGAGATACCCGCCGGGATCTGAGTTTGCAGACTCATTCCTGCCTGGTTTTCACACATTCCAGCTCCTTTCCCCAACATATTTTCCCAGTTTTTTCCCCACAGGCAAAACATTCACAGGAGAAAAAAGGGGGAGTGGGGTGTGCCCACAAAACTTGTGATCACAGCTCAGCAGGTACCCCAGACTAACAGCCTACTAAGGCTGACCCCATGACCTGTAATTAGCTCCTAAGTCACAGAGACGGGTAGGAGGCCTGCCCTGCCTGGAACTGGAGAGGCAGCTGGGGGAGGCGGCTAGGGACATACAACGGGTTTCCTCCCCGTGCCCACTAACAGGCACCAATCACCCAGGAAAGGAACGATGGCTGCAAAGCACTGGTGATGTTGGACACCACAAGAGGAAGAAGGGCAGACAGAATGACAACCGTAGGCTGATTTCACCATCCATGACAGAAGACCTCATTTCTCATGAGAAAAGCCCATCTTCATGGTCCAGGTGATCACGTTGAAGACTCGCGGGAAACAAAGGGATGGTCCATCGCCATTATTTTTTGTAAACCGGAGAGCTCGCGGGTGGGTCATTGAGAGGTGCGGTCTGGAAGTGAGAGATGAGGTCTACAACGACTTATGGTCCTTCGGACTTTAGGTGGAGGGTAACAAAAGTAGGCAAAGAGGGGCGGGCTCCTTGCTGGCAAGTTGGGGTAGGTAACTGGGCGTTGGGCAGTGCCATTGCTATGAATGATGGTGAGATTAGAAATACAGGCTTTGCCATTAAATACTCAGATCTGTATCTTTTTGCAGCTCAGATTCATAGGCGCCCTCAGCGGAGGCAGCGCAGGCGCAGTGATGCTGGTTGGTTTCACGGTGCGCGCACCTATCGACGCGCTCTGTGGATCGTTGTTACCAGCCATCTTCTGTGCGGTTCAGTCTGAGGCCTGGCTCAGTTTGCAGCTGCAAGGACAGTATTTATCTGGATGCCGTCACACTGCAGGAGGTACAGCAAGGAGGCCTTGCAGAGGCCTTACTCTTCTCCATCAATGAGGAGCCTGTGGATACCTGTTCTTGAGCTTGTTGATCTTCAGCCTGGAGCTCATGCAGCACCTGTAAGAGTTACCACCTCGTTCAGTGTTGTGTGTGGCCGGGACGCTGCTCGGACACTGCTAGCACCAGATGTCATTTGCGCTCCGCTTCATATTACCCTGTCTGTGTGAAAGAACCGCTGATGCTTAGTCTTCATGGCTTGTCATGTTAGTAACAATGGTCATAGGACCCCTGTGTCTAATGTCACATGTCCCCTTCCCAGACAAACGCTGGATTAAAACAGGTCTGAGGGCCTGCAAACGGGTCTGGCCATATACTGTCTGTGCTGCTTAAAATAAGGGGGACTGGGGGGTGGGCTGAGGGGTCGTGGCATCTGTGCATAAGCGAAGGTACAAAGGAGCACCTCAAAGCACACAGCATACGGTCCCAGGTGTAGCAGAGGTTAGAGTGCACAGATGCACCGCACTACATAAGGCTCAAGGTCCCTGGTGGGTAAGCACAGCGCTGACAATGGACTCCATGCATGAGTGCAGAACTCGGTTGCAAGCACTGCTAAGCACATGGCTTAGGGTTCCAAGATCTGGACAGCCCTTGTCCTGGTGAGACGGGTGGGAAGACACGGGCACCCCGTTTAATGAGGCAGGTGTGCAGTTTCTGTCCCGTGTCAGGCGGTGCCTTGTTTAATCCTGACACAGGCTAGACCAGTCCTATGTACTTTAATTTACCCAAAGTCCATTCCACCCATGGCCCAGGTATCCTGTGTCTAATGGGTAGAGGGGAGGGTCCTGAGGGAATATCCAGATGACAGAGGGGTGGTTCCTGACTCCTCCCTTGCACTAAAGCCTGGTGATTGTCAGAGTGCACTATTCTCATAGAGTAAGGGAGTGCACTCCCTTACACACTTTATAGTGTGTGGGAGGTTTACACTTCAGCAATGAGAAGTCAATTCAATGCACATGCATGAAAGAACCCACCGCAGGCCAGCTACCCAGATGGGACTTTGTCAGACACAGGTGTTGAGCATGTGTAGGTAGGTCGCTGCCCTCCTTCCCAGGGTCTGCACCCATGTGTGCACTCATGTACTGCACCGGGTGGGAGATGCGGAGTATGTGCGGGGCGATCGCCCTCCCTTCCCAGGTTCTCCACCGGTGTGTACACTCGTGTACTGTTCCAGGAGACTGGTGCTGAGTATGTGCGGGGCGGATGCCCTCCTTCCCAGGTTCTCCACATGTGTGTACATTCATGTACTGTTCCAGGAGAGAGGTGCTGAGTATGTGCGGGGCGGATGCCCTCCTTCCCAGGTACTCCACGCGTGTGTACACTCATGTACTGCTCCAGGAGAGAGGTGCGGAGTATGTGCGGGGCGACTGCCCTCCCACCCAGATGCTCCATGCGTGTGTACACTCATGTACTGCTCCAGGAGAGAGGTGCTGAGTATGTGCGGGGCGACTGCCCTCCTTCCCAGATACTCCACGCGTGTGTACATTCATGTACTGTTCCAGGAGAGAGGTGCTGAGTATGTGCGGGGCGACTGCCCTCCTTCCCAGATACTCCACGCGTGTGTACACTCATGTACTGTTCCAGGAGAGAGGTGCTGAGTATGTGCGGGCGGCCGCCCTCCTTCCCAGGTACTCCACGCGTGTGTACATTCATGTACTGTTCCAGGAGAATGGTGCTCAGTATGTGTGGGGCGGATGCCCTCCTTCCCAGGTACTCCACGCGTGTGTACATTCATGTACTGTTCCAGGAGAGAGGTGCTGAGTATGTGCGGGGCAACTGCCCTCCTTCCCAGATACTCCACGCGTGTGTACATTCATGTACTGATCCAGGAGAGAGGTGCTGAGTATGTGCGGGGTGGATGCCCTCCTTCCCAGGTACTCCACGCGTGTGTACACTCATGTACTGATCCAGGAGAGAGGTGCTGAGTATGTGCGGGGCGACTGCCCTCCTTCCCAGATACTCCACGCGTGTGTACACTCATGTACTGCTCCAGGAGAGAGGTGCTGAGTATGTGCGGGGCGACTGCCCTCCCTTCCCAGGTTCTCCACACATGTGTACACTCATGTAATGCTCCAGGAGAGAGGTGCTGAGTATGTGCGGGGCGACTGCCCTCCTTCCCAGATACTCCACACGTGTGTACATTCATGTACTGCTCCAGGAGAGAGGTGCTGAGTATGTGCGGGGCGACTGCCCTCCTTCCCAGATACTCCACGCGTGTGTACACTCATGTACTGCTCCAGGAGAGAGGTGCTGAGTATGTGCGGGGCGACTGCCCTCCCTTCCCAGGTTCTCCACACATGTGTACACTCATGTAATGCTCCAGGAGAGAGGTGCTGAGTATGTGCGGGGCGACTGCCCTCCCTTCCCAGGTTCTCCACACATGTGTACACTCATGTAATGCTCCAGGAGAGAGGTGCTGAGTATGTGCGGGGCGACTGCCCTCCCTTCCCAGGTTCTCCACACATGTGTACACTCATGTAATGCTCCAGGAGAGAGGTGCTGAGTATGTGCGGGGCGACCGCCCTCCTTCCCAGGTTCTGCACTCATATGTAGACTCATGTACTGCTCCAGGAGAGAGGTGCTGAGTATGTGCGGGGCAACTGCCCTCCTTCCCAGATACTCCACGCGTGTGTACACTCATGTACTGCTCCAGGAGAGAGGTGCTGAGTATGTGCGGGGCGACTGCCCTCCCTTCCCAGGTTCTCCACACATGTGTACACTCATGTAATGCTCCAGGAGAGAGGTGCTGAGTATGTGCGGGGCGACTGCCCTCCTTCCCAGATACTCCACACGTGTGTACATTCATGTACTGCTCCAGGAGAGAGGTGCTGAGTATGTGCGGGGCGACTGCCCTCCTTCCCAGATACTCCACGCGTGTGTACACTCATGTACTGCTCCAGGAGAGAGGTGCTGAGTATGTGCGGGGCGACTGCCCTCCCTTCCCAGGTTCTCCACACATGTGTACACTCATGTAATGCTCCAGGAGAGAGGTGCTGAGTATGTGCGGGGCGACCGCCCTCCCTTCCCAGGTTCTGCACTCATATGTAGACTCATGTACTGCTCCAGGAGAGAGGTGCTGAGTATGTGCGGGGCAACTGCCCTCCTTCCCAGATACTCCACGCGTGTGTACACTCATGTACTGATCCAGGAGAGAGGTGCTGAGTATGTGCGGGGTGGATGCCCTCCTTCCCAGATACTCCACGCGTGTGTACACTCATGTACTGCTCCAGGAGAGAGGTGCTGAGTATGTGCGGGGCGACCGCCCTCCTTCCCAGGTTCTGCACTGTCAAGAGCCACGACAGAAACCCGCTGGGGAAGATCTTCCTGGGTTTGTGGTCAGTGAGATGGGGGAGGGGGACGTGGGGGGAGAGAGAGAGAGAGCTCAGCCCAAAGAGCATCATCAGGGGGAGCTGGGCCGGAGCCACCAAAAGTCTGATGTGCTCATTAGAGAACACGTGTATGGAAAAAAATGTACTCGAACCGGAAGACACACCTACGAGAATGGGACAAAACAAATGCAAGCAATGGCGTTCACGTCTCTTCTTTTCCCAAGTAATGAATCCCATCTCAGTTTATTCTAATAAAAAAAACAATAGTTTTGATATTTATTTGGGACTAAATGTAGCCACTTTTTGTCTGGACCCTATAGCCTTAATTTAAATATGCCCAACACTGGGGTTTGCTGTTTTGAACACGGATTCTGGGCCAACACTGGGTATCAAAAGCCGGTCTAGAGACAGCTACATTTGGGAATCAGTACAACCAGGCCATGAACACATACTAAAGGGGTAAAGGGAGAACGCAGAGCTACACATTTACACACTCTTTAATGCAGTTAATGCCATAGCTAGCGAGACAAGTGAGTACAGTACGCATGTGTGCATAGATGTGGCGATTTATATATTAGGGAGCGGTGTGGCGCAGCCGCCAGAGCGGCTGACAGAGCGCGGGGTCACGGTTTGATCCCCGGCAATGGCGGTGGCGGCTCAGCTCAGCATCATGTGACTCTGGGCAGCGGTGGCATAGCAAGGCCAGGTGGTACCCGGTGCGGAACATTTCTTGTCATCCCGCCTTGACCAAATGGCAAAAATGTGTGTTTAAAACACATATTTTTGCCATTTTGTCACCCCCCTCAGTGACGACACCTGGGGCGACCCACATCCACAGCACCCCCCTTCCTACTCCACTGCTGGGCAGCAGCTCACTTAATCTCCCCGACGGACCCCAGCTCCTTGAAACCTTAAAGGGTGATATGTTGGTGCTATGCAAGTTTGGATTCAGCCCTAACTAGAAGGCAAGAGAGCACTTACGACAGAAGGGGGGTGGGGACAGGACTACTGAGCAGTGGGATGAATGGGGTATAAGGGAAGGGCCAGGAGGTTACCATGTGGCATTAGATATTGGCCTGAAGATGCTTATATTGTAAGTACAAGTACAGGTAAGCGACACTGTTGTCAGAACCCTTAGCCTTATCTCTGAAGTGGTGTGTAAGGGAGAATCCATCTGTATAGGTATAGGGGTGCAACATGAAGGCTTTCTATTGACGGCTATACACATCGCCCTGTCGTTCCCCCGTGATATGGCGCCATAGAAGGTTGGAGTGAACATCTTCTGCTTTTTCATCCTGCACATTCTCCGGTGAAGTATGTGCTCAACCGTGGAAACACAAGCGAGTTACTGATGGATGGTTGCACACACGAGGCTTTCGCCCCGCACCACCATTGCTGGGGCACCTTCCTTTGCTCTTCCCTACTTTTGCTAGCACCGTGGACATCAGTCACGTCAAAGAAGTGCCATTGGAGTTGGGTCCTTCAAAATCATGTGACGCCAGCAGAAACCTAAGCGCCACAATACATGCTGGACACTAGAGGTAGGTGAATGTCACGATGTACAGTCTCACTTTCTTCACTGGCACTGAACAGATAGAGAATTACAGCGAAATGTACATCCACATTCAAGAAAAACCCAACTGTATTCTGCAAATATATCGACTTCAATTCAATTCATGGCACTTGTAGAGCAAACAGCTGCCTCTGAAGAGGCGTCCTGGCGCTAGTGGACAGCCCTTAAAGGAAAAAAAACTGCTGTAGGTCTAAATACCCATTGAACAGGTGTCAAAAAGTAGTGTTTTGAGGTTGTGTCTGAAAACAGATCCCGAGGGACTCTAACGCAAGCTAAGCAGCAGAGCGTTCCACAATTTGGAGGACAATTAAGTGATGGTACTCCTACTTCTTCTGGCTTTGCGTATGCAAGGAACTTGCAGCAGATTGAGATTGTTAGATCTCGGGGATTGGAAAAGAAGTAGGGCTTGAATATTCTCCTCTGGTAAAAATGGACCTTTATGAGTGAATGCCCTGAAGGCAATAGTGAGTGCCTTAAATTGGATCCTCTTGATGACAGGCAGTCATTGAAGCTGCCAAAGGTAATTTGACGCAGGTGAACGCAGGGGAATCTTCAAGATAAGGCGTGCAGCAGAGTTCTGGATTATTTGAAGCCGAAGCAGAGCCTGGTCTATGATTCTAATTCTCTCAATTCTATCTAGTAGGATGGCATGGGAAACCGTATTGAAAGCCGAGGACAGATCCAACAGCATGACCATCACTGGAGACCTCAGGCCGAGATTTAACTTAATAAATTCTGGTACCTCGAGTAGGACAGACTTGGTACAGTAGTCCACACGAAACCCGGATTGGGAGTCGTGCAGAATGAGGTTGGACTCCAGGAAGTGAGAGAGCTGCGTGTTGACCCTTTTCTCCAAAAGTTTAGCTACAGTGGGGAAAAGAGAAATTGGTCTGAAGTTGCTGAAGACTTTTGAATCGGACGATGGTTTTTTAGCAGAGGGAACAGCAGTAGCGCATGTTTCCAGCTTGCAGGAACCAATCCCAATTCAAGAGAACTATTAATCAACGTGAACACAAGGTTAATCACCTCAGTGTCCAGATTTAGAATAGCAGGAGGGCAGGGGTCCAGGGGGAGCCAGATTCACACCTTGCCAGTTCCGACGCGGAGTCTTCCAGGGAAATAGGGTCAAACCTAGAGAGAAGAGGACCTGACTGAGTATTGAAGCCCTCAGACCAGGAGAGACGTGCACCGTGAATTGCTCATAGTGGTTTTGGATTTTAAATCTGAACATTTTTCACATATTTCCGACAAAGGGGAGAGAACCTTTTCTTCAGCGTGGGAGAGAGCAAGCTTTTAACAGTCTTAAAGAGTTCACGAGGTTAAATGTCTGCTTTGAAAATGGATGACCCAATGAAAGATTTCTGAGCTTTCCGAAAGACAACATTTTCAAAATATCAACTATCATTGTATCATCAAGGTAGGCATACATAGGGAAGTATAGATTCACTGTTCCTACCCCACATCTACTTACGCTAAAGTTAATATTATATAGTAGATATTAATTAGGATCAATATTTAAAATTCAATATTTTGTACCACAACGATAATGGCCAACACTGAGCACATAAGCTACAGCTTCGCTCCAGCAACATGAAGACTCCATCACACTTGACCTACCTACCTAGACACATAATACTTTATTACATATAACTTTTTGCATCAGGTCGAAGGAGCTGTCCGTGGTCCTACTGCTCCGCACGTGGACTGCCCTGGTGGAGCTCCCATCCAGCGAAAGAATATCTCCAGGATGCCGCAAGATTGCCCTGCAGCCCGTTAGCAGCCACCTCTTCTTAGAGAGAAGGGATCAGCCCCAAGACAACCTAATGCAGGTGAGCGGATTCCTGCAGTGGTGAGTGAACCTGGCAAGGAAGCTTCTCTGCTCCATCACTAATCTGGCAGGGGCTTCCACTTGTAATCGTACCTGGCATCACCTAACTCTATCCAGTGTAGCATGAGCACAATCCTGCACCGGTCGTGGGTGCTGGAATAGTGTCCCAGAGCACTATTGGGCCCTGCTGGGTGGTGCAGAGACCTTGCAACTGGCTGGCAATTGTGCCTTCGATGCAGAGCAGGTCTCATAATGACCAAGTGCTTGTTTAATAGCTTTTGACAGATCTAGGTCTGGATTAAAATCCATTTGAGTCTGGAGGCATCTCATGAGAACCTCCAGGTCCCCCAAACTGTTGTCCTGTTTCTCTACCATCTTTAGGGCTTGTAGCACATGATCCTAAAGTCTGGGGAGCCCCTACCTATATCCTGGCAACTTTACCCTTGCCTATACCCTTACACTTACTTCATGCCCACACATAGTACCTCTACCCTGCCTATGCCCCACAAATAGCACCCTACCCAACCCCTAATATATCTACTTTTGTCTGTACTCTCGCATTTGTATCATTACCTATACCCTAGTACCTCCATCTTGTCTGTACCCCAGTAATAATAGCCCTACCTATATCCTAATACCTCTTCCCACTCCCTTTTCTAACATCCCGCCATTTCCCTCCTTACCTACTATCTTGACCCACTTTCTTTTTGCTGTGTCTCCCATTTTCTGTGTTTTCATAGACTTTCTTTTCTGTTACAAAAATTTAGGTTTTCATTTTGGAAATTCACCAAAGCAGAATTTCCCCAGCCTGGGGAGCAGGGCACAGTCTGAAGTAAACATTGTAAGCGGAAGCACATAGTTCGTCACAGAGTGAAGCTTAGACCAAAAGGGAAGTCGCTACCTCTTACATTTGATGTGATGTCATTTGGTGGAAAGTATAAATTCAAGAAGGATAGATAGGAGTGCAGTCGTTAGACCAAAACAGATAAAGGGAAAGGAAGTGAAAGAAGTGGAGAAAACGTGCTGGGGAAGAAAGGAAAAACATTTAGTGTGGAAAAAAATAAGAAAGGCCTGAATGAAGGATTAGAAAAGTTATAAAAGAAGACGCATTAATAGAAGAAAGGGGGTGTTAATGGAAAGAGATTGAGACTTCATAGGTATTTTTTAATTGCTTAATGTTTAATAAGAAGCATGTTGCAGTTGTCATAAGAAAACTAATTTCTGACCCACAATAATGATCAATTACTTGAAAAGCAGGCTGGCAGACTGTGCTGCTGGGTTGGGCTATGGTAATCCGAGGGAGGATATCAGACAGAAGCGGGCTTAAACCTCAGGCTACAGTGTCCACCTGTCACGTGCCCTCGGATGCCGTATGACAGAAACTGTAAATCACTCCCTCGCCAAGTTCCCCATCACCAAATTTCTGCAGGGCCACTCTTCTTGCTTATGGTCAGCCTCTTTGTACTCTGTTCTGCCCAGTATCTTGCCTCTGTTCCACCCTCCGTCCTTTCAGTTCAGATCTACAAAGCCAGGCTTCATGTTCCTTCGTGTGCGCCCCAATCCTACCTCCCTACAGCCTTAAGCGTCACTAAATTGATCTCTCCTTTTTTTTATTCCACAATGCCTCTATCACACTTCCCGTCTTCTGTTTCCATATCTCTCCTCTCCAACATCTTTCTCTATCCTCTTAGTTGCTTTTAATATTCTGCGCTGTTCTCTCGCCTACTGTTCTTGCAGTACTGTTCCGCTTTCTCACCTCTCCCTCTCGTTTGCCTCCAGTCTTTCTTGTTCTTTTCTCCTGCTCTACTGATTTGACCTCATTTACCTCTCACTTCCATGTTCACTCTCCACTTCACCCTTTACATTCCTCACTAATTAATCTCACACTCTGGCCCATCAATTCGCCCAACTTCTGGCTCTCTGCTGTGTATAACATCTGAAACCTCCCCTACCCACTACATGGAGACAGAAGCTCATTTGGGGGGAAAAGCCACCAACTATGCAGCATCATTGTATGATGTCAAATTGGGTGGTTGGCCACCTGATCTAACCTTACATGCGGCTTATGGTCTTCCTCACAGAACAGAGCACGGCTCGGGTTATTTTCTGGTGAAATCGTCCTCAGGATCAATCGCCAGTCGTTTGGATAGTCATAACTATCGATCAAGGTGACTAGCGCAGTTCATGCTTGGGCACCAGCCAATCACTTCTTAGGATTATCTTCATTGTTCAAGCTAAAGGTGGAGCCCACATTTCACTTAGGAGATGGGGATCCCTGCGGCACAGCCATGACATCAACACCTACCGTCCTCTGAAACGAACCAGAAGCCCTTTGTGGAACCTACCCCTTGAGGAATATATGCTATTACCATCACTGGATTCGACCTCTGGGTGGTCCATGAAAAAGAAGAACACCCATCAAGGGAACGAAAATGAAACAAACAGCAGCTGGGACATACAGCTGTCGACTTTTATCTCTTCCAGGAGAGAATTCAAGTTAAGATCCTACTTCGAGCATCCAATCTGTGACGTCATTGTGGTAGGACTAGGATTACTAGAAGATGGAAAATGCACAAATCACCCAATGTTGTTCTTTAAACAGCAGTAAAATTATTCTCCCCTGAGAAAGCCTCTCAAGAAACTGCATGAAGGAAAGATCACTGGATTGAAGCAACCTCTTAGCAGCACAGCTCAAACTCGCCTACAATGTTGGTCCGATTGAGGATAGCGTGTGTATGACCTTCGGACACTAGCCTAGGACACTCTACGATCCTGCTATCCTCTCTCTAGTAGGTTAGTGTGATGCAAGCCTGCCCCTCAGGACGCGGCGGCTCGTCAAATGTTCTTCGATGTAACAAGATCACACACAACCTACCCTGGCAGGTGAATTAACAGACAGGCTATTAGTGACTCGAAAATGGGTAGCTGGAAGAGGGTGTGGATTCCCCAAAATGGTGCAGGTGAAGCTGGGGTGCAGAGTCCCTCAAAATGAGTGCCCATGTGTAAATGTCCCAAAATGGCAGCACATGAGGGTGTGTGTGTGTGAATCACAAAACGGTGCGTCAATGGAATGGAACATTTACGGAATGTGATGCGGACAAAGGGTAGGACATAGTCTCGAAGAGATGTGGAGCACAGATAGGGATTGGTAGAGAAGGGGTGTGGTGATTGGAGGGAGAAAGTCTATCTGTGTTGGGACTTAGACCTGTCAATTTTGCTATAAAATAATTTCAAGTAACAGATATATCCCCCTCTCCTAACTGGAATAAAGGAAATCAGGGCAAAAGTGAACTAGCGAGGCAAGAAAGGACTAGACAGAAAAGGAAAAAGAGATTGGACAATGAAAATATAATACATTTGAAAAAAGCATTATGAAAAGAGTGGATAGAAAAAAGGGGCTGAACCGATCATTAGAGAAGCAATAGGAAGTTGGGAATATGGAGGAGAGAGAGCTGAAGATAATTCCTGGAGCAATGTTACAACTTTCACAAGTGAATGAGTCTGCGGGCCACCGGCCATGGCCCACGCAGTAAAAAGCAGGTTGCAGACAGCACTGCTCTCCCCGCTGGCTGAGCATTCAGCTTTGGGACAGTCATGCTGTGAATTTAGTATTCCAGACAACAATCATCCAGCCTTGGTTTGACTTTGCTCACCTCAGTGAATAAGACTCGCAGTTCTGCCCAGGCTTTCACATTTTGTGCTCTGCCAACACGGGATCCGTGACAGAAGAGGTTTCTGCCTGACTGCTAACTCCCCGCCAACACACAACGCTGGCCCTACCGCCACAAACCCAAGAAAGAGAATAGATAGTCCAGATTTCTGAGACGGCGTAGATCAGTGCTGCTGACCTGCCTCCGACAGTGTGTTTGTGCAGCGCGGGAGCGGAGTGATCATTAGGGCCCAGACCATTCCTTCTAAGATGGGGTTTTAAGTGCTTTGATTTTAGACCTCTTTAAGCGAGGGAGGCTGGGACACTAGCTCATGGCACAGGTCTGGAGGTCACTTATTAAAGACTAGCCCAAGCTGCAGACGTACACACTCAGATCACTCAATGAGGTGACATGCACTGATCACCCTACTGTTCTGTGGGTGCAAGCTCACCTCGCGGACCCGAGTGGCTACCACAATCCACCACAGACAGACACATTATCAGAGAGCCACACCTGGTGGATCAGGTGCTGAGCTGCATGAGTGTGCACTCTCAACTATCTTAACCTCTAAAGAGGGATCACACTTTTATTAGTCCGGAATAGCGTATACTGCTGTGACATGGAAGAAAGGAAGGCGAGCAAGAAAGCACAACGGAACATGAGAAAGAAGAGCAAGAAACATGGACAGAGAAGGAAAAGCGAATGTACTAAGAAAGGACAACGGAACATGAGAAAGAAGAGCAAGAAACATGGACAGAGAAGGAAAAGTGAATGTACTAAGAGAAAGAGAAGAGCCGCGTTCTAATCCTAGCTCATGCACTTGGCCAACCTGTATGATCTTGGGCAATGTTCAGTTACATTACAGGATAAACTATTATTACGGCGCTTTACTAACACACATTGTAGAAGAGCGCATCACAGCAGCATCCGCTCAGCACATGTCTTACTCAGTTCCACATACTCAGTTTTTGACAAACACCAGTATTCCTTTTAACTGTTTCACGCAAAAATAACTGATTGCTGCCTCTGGCCAAAGTTTGCAACCTATTCACATATGGCTCTCAGGCGCTTGTGCTGTGCTTTTTTGGTTGATGTATTGCTGTTTTGACCAAAGAAGTGTATTGTGCAGTGGCACGTCACTTGCACACGCCTCAAGTGTCTATGCGCCTCAAGCGCCTATTTTAAAAAAATATCTCAGGAGTACAATTATAAATGTGACCCCTTTTATAGCCTTAGATTTGCGTACTATTGTAATCAGAGAGTAGCTTAGGTCATTTTTGGTTATTATTGAATGTCTGTTAGCATTGTTCACGCCACAACAAACAACGTCGTTATTCATTCACAGCTGAGCCACTGACCCTAAAAACAAAGTTACTTGCCAGGACTAAGGACAAATATTTTGGTATTTATTTGAATATTACATTACATATAACACACACCACTCAGTTCTATGGGTACAGAATTGCCTGACATGCTCAAGAGACTATTTTCCACATTGCTGTGCAATAGGGCCGATGCAAAGCACCCTGCATGCGATGGCTCCAGCAGGCCCACCTCTGCACCCTGGGACGTCTAACATGAACCCCTCCCTGCCCCTTGGTGCTGCCCCATTGGGTGTGACATCTGCTCTCTCATTAGCCCAGGCAGATCACCACAAAGCAAAGCTCTGGAGTCTTTCCGCCCCATTACCAACCTATGTGCAGGGTCTGGCCGTTGGGTAGGCGGGGGTCTCGCTATCCTCCAGTAACTTTACAGCCCTACACACAAAAACTCCAATCAACAGTCCATTACATCCCTGAAAACATGGCAATAAAACACGGCAGGAGACAGCAGTGCGGCTGCGGCACGCTCCGAAGATCGTAAACCATATTATGTATCAGGCAGTTAGAGATCTCTAGGGGGGTCCAATAACAAATATTAATCCGATTAACGAAATGTGTGAAATAATGAACGGCCCTTTATGGACTGCAGAGCACTTTGTGCTACCAAAAGCAATCCAGTGCTAAGGTCAATCCTATCAGGTGCCCTGTTTATGCAAGTAAGGGGCTTATGGTCCCACAGAATGCTACCTGGGAGTCCCCTGGAAATAAAAAAACACCAAATCATGTGCAACATGTGCAACATATAAAACACGCAGTCATGAAGAGTCGCTGGGTGAAGAAGTTGAGTCATATGCCCTTCCTTAATGGTGTTAGCGGGTTTATGTTTGAGATGGTGCTCCTCTCCTTTCACACAGAGTTTTTGTTACTTAGCTGTGTAGAGGTGTCTGAACAACTAGGTTGGTGTCTACATTCTTAGGCACGTGCAGATCTCTTTGGGTCTTAGGTTGAAGTTTTGTAGCCAAATTAGGTATACTGAGGTAAGGCTGGAGCACTCCAGCGCAGCGTGCATTTTCCCAGGGATGCACTTCTGTATCTGCTCCATCAGTATCAAGCTTGGTGGGTGTTGCTCAGTTAGTCTGGTCTCTAGATTCAAGGTGCCATTCGTTTGTGGGTAAAACTCCTATGGAAAAAAAAAAAGAACACGAAGTCCAGAACTGACTCTGATGGTTTTTATAGCGCCTATAGGGGCCATAAAAGTACACTGCTGCTTAACCTACTCGTATGTCCACTTATTTTGTAATAGTTGGGCTCTTTGCACAGAGGATAAGGACTCTGATTCATGGCCTTTAGGCGTAATATTCATTTTGCTCATTAAGTAACCCAGAATCAAGGACAGCTGGGACTACCCATTAATGGGATCAAGTGCAGAATATCATGCTATGAGTTTAGGCTCAGCATACCACATTCGTCTACGGCTTCAGGCTCATATACTACTGTAGGTGGCTTCGGGTCAGGCTCAGTTTATGATATTCGGCTAGGGGTCTAGACTCAGTACTCCATATTAGGCTACAGGTTTAGGCTCAGTATACCATATTCGGGTAAGGGCTTAGGTTCAGTATATCTTCATTGGCTACAGGTTTAGGCTCAGCATATATTTCGCAAGGCACGCACAGAAAAATCTTACTAATTACTTAAGTAATGAGCATTATTGCTATGGACTGAAGATCAACTTAAGAAACTGCACTGAAAAACTGTATGGAAGGCGGTCCATCGCTTGTAACCTAAATTTACTTAAGGGGAAAAGTCTTTAGGGTTCATCAATTTTCAAGGATAATGAATGAAAATTAAAGTATGCTAAACCCTTGTACCTGGATTCGGCCTCCGGGACACACTGCTGAAGCAGAGACTAGGCCTCCCTCAAGAGAAACAGGAGCACCTGGGACCATAATAGACTCAGGCGGCTTTTTGAGGCGACAAACATTTGGACCATAGATTCGCAATTGCAGCTGCTTATTTTGTAGCGAAGGGCTTTATAATTGATGGCAGTTTTTCGCAATGCCTGCTGTTCTCTCTCTCTAGTTCCATTTGGCGTTTTTTCAACAGCCCACAGATATACACAGTCGTGGTCCCTGGAGGCCACGACGAGAGATCCAATACTTTCTACCCACTTCCTAGACCTCGGAATGGATAATGCACAACAGAGCAGGTTGAGCTGGAAACTTGCACAGAAAACTGCACTAGCAAAGCTCATGAGGGAACGCGGTGGCACACGCTGCACATATGTTCCCATCAAAATGGCGCCGCCAGGGGAAGCGTATATCAGGACAACGGTGAAGTGTGTGTCCATGTAACAGCAGCAGCAGTGGTAACAAGCTCAGGGGTGCCCGAGCACTGTCAACTCAGTGTGTTTATAAGAACTCCAATGCAGTACTATTTATACACTGAATGAGTCAAGTACGACACAGGCCCAGCAAGAAGTAAATAATTCCTCAGTAACATTTGGAAGAGACACTCTGCGGGTATAAGCGAATGCAAGAAGTGTGCGGTTACTCCAGCTCCATAAGGCACTGTAGGAATGGGCAGTCACAGTGCTGTAGGAATGGGAAGTGCCGTAGGAATGGGCAGTGCTGCGGCTACGCGGCTCCGTGTCCTGTTAGCACCAGGGAGAGGGCTCGGCCCTCCGAGATCCTGCGCATGCGTAGCCACACTAGCACCACGGATGGAAGACATATGGACAAGGAAAACCCAGTTCACGAAAACGAAAAGGCAGATTTATGTTACGTATACAAGTCCTTCCATTTCTGACAAGTGAGGCCTTTATGGTAAATGAGTGAAATGTGCCCTGGAGGCTCAGTGCCGTCCCCCGGGAGGTGCCGTGACGTGCAGGGAGTTGCAGGGAAAATGCCAGAAATCCCGCACTTTCTCCTTCGGGAAAACTAGGGCTTACATTTGCGTTTCTGGTTCCAAAGCAGATGATTTAACCACTGAAGCACACTTCTCACATGGATATCAGATAAACACGGTTACTGCAGACGTGCAGAGGTTGTCAAAAAAGCTGCCTGTGAACCTTGCAATGCCCACCACCATTGTGCCTTTGCCCCGCCCTCAATCAAGGTCTCTCTTGGAAGTAGCTCTGCTTCTTGCGCGTGACCGCTGCCGTAGCCAGGTCTCAGCGCGCGCTGTCGCGCCTGGAACGAGACTGCGCATGTCTGAGTCAAAGTATGCTATGGGTGCCTGCTGTCAGTCAGGAGCCCAGGCAGCACCCTCCAGCAATACGCTGAGATTCAGTCTCGCAAAGGGGCACAGCCGAGGCGCCCCCGCCCCCAAACATGTGCAGAACCTCAAATCAGCTCGCCCCGCCTTCCACAGCCACTCAGATGTTCCATTTTTATTTTGACTGAGCTGACACTTCTGTTACCACCATTAACCACCCCCTCTGCCGGTCTGTCAACTTTCCTCAGTACAGCGCATACCTTCTTAAAACAAACAGCCCCACGAGCTTTAAAAACGCGAATCAAACCAGGTGCTGTTGTTCAGGCTGCAAGCAATACAGACGCATGTGCTGAACTGGCTAAGCTACAGACCTGGGCTTCGAATGCTTTTGGTGATCCTGGACAATTCTCTTTATCTCCATGTGTCTTAATATAGAATAGTAAATGTAACCATGTTAGATGTAATGTAGCTGTACAAAAGGGGGTGGTGATGGACGGGGCATCTGAACCAATCAAACACTCACACCCAGTCAAAAGATCTGGGTTTGATCTATCACCATTCTTTAGCCCACTCTGCCACCCCATTTCAGACATGGCTATATGCAAATCAGTCTGACCCTGTACCTCATGGGAACAGTCCAGCCCGAACTGCCAAGCCATGCCTTCCCTGGACCGGAAACAAGCTTCAGAGGACCGGTTTCTGGCATTACAGCCGTCTTCAGCCCGGCTTGCCTGAATCCAGTGGCAAAGTGAGCAAGGGACTCACGTCTGAGCATACCCTGCCACACCTATGGCGGCCAAAGCGGTACAAAAGGGGGTGGTGATTGACAGAGCATCTGAACCAATCAAACACTCGCACCCAGTCAAAAGATCTGGGTTTGATCCTTCACCGTTCTTTAGCCCACTCTGCCACCCAAGTTCAGACATGGCTATATGCAAATCAGTCTGACCCTGTGCCTCATGGGAACAGTCCAGCCCGAACTGCCAAGCCATGCCTTCCCTGGACCGGAAACAAGCTTCCGAGGACCGGTTTCTGGCATTACAGCCGTCTTCAGCCCGGCTTGCCTGAATCCAGTGGCAAAGTGAGCAAGGGACTCACGTCTGAGCATACCCTGCCACACCTATGGCGGCCAAAGCGGTACAAAAGGGGGTGGTGATGGACGGAGCATCTGAACCAATCAAACACTCACACCCAGTCAAAAGATTTGGGTTTGATCCATCACCGTTCTTTAGCCCACTCTGCCACCCCAGTTCAGACGTGAATATATGCAAATCAAAGGCACAGGGTCAGACTGATTTGCATATGGCCATGTCTGAAATGGGGTGGCAGGGTATGCTCAGACGTGAGTCCCTTGCTCACTTGGCCACTGGATTCAAGATAGCCTGGCTGATGAGGGTTATGAATCCGAAACCGGTCCCAGGATGCTTGTTTCCGGTCCATGGAAGACATGGCTTGGCAGTTCGGGCTGGACTGTTCCCATGAGGCACAGGGTCAGACTGATTTGCATATGGCCATGTCTGAAATGGGGTGGCTGAGTGGGCTAAAGAATGGTGATGGATTAAACCCAGATCAGTTGACTGGGGGTGAGTGTTTGATTTGCTCAAACGCTCCGTCCATTATCCCCTTTTGTATCAGATGTAATGTAGCTGGCATCAAATATGTAATCGTGTACACAGCACATCTACGTTTTATGCTGTATAAATATCAATTTAATATCATTCTGAGGAGCACAAAACAAGCAAATATTTAGAAAAGGACACAGGTCTCAAAATGCAAATCTAATCAATCGAGACAGCACATTATTTATTATGCTAGTTAGTTTTATCATGAATTGATGTTAGCCACCAATTAGGGAAACACTGCATGTGGATTCACAAGAAGGGCGATGTGCCAGGAGCCTCTGACTGGAGCAAACAACACATCATAGAAATCATCAGATATGAAGTCAGTCATTATAACAGTCATATGGCCTTATTTGCCTCAATCCTTTTTAGGCCTGACAGGCGTGTGATTGTGCCATTCATGGAGAAGGCATTGTGTCCTATTCATTTTTTAAGTGGCTTTGTGTCAGCTTTCTAGAGCTATTGGTTTCTTTTGTCTTGGAATCTAAATTGTCAATCACATTTTGGATCAGCCCACATGAGCATTTTAGTGTCACCTTTTTTCCTTCTTGGCTGTTCAGGTTTGCTCCTCAGCCTCCACCGGAACGCACGAGGAACTATTTTACAGTGCACAGACGACCGGCTAAGACTAGGGAGCCAGCACGGACTAAAGCATCTGAAAAATGGGTGCTACCAATTTTCAGATGATTTTGAATGTGGTCGCTCCCCAGAAGACAAAAAAAGAACAAGCAAAGCCAACTGTTTCGCCAATGCTTGTTTGAATACTGCATTCTCACCCTGGTCTGCCTCTTGACAACTGGCCCTCTGTTAGGAAAACTCCTACAGCAGAAAGGGTTCACATGCTGGGAGCCTCCCCAAAAATGGGGTAATTCAGTGCCCCCCACCCTTCCATTTCAGTTTGTCAGGATTTAGGCCATAATGCACCTTCTCTGCTACATCTTATGCCACAAAAGCACTACTATTGCCACACTGTATGCACTCTTCATAGCACATTTGCTAGGCATGCAATAACGCTATATACCTGAAGGTTTAAGTTTCTTATTATTCTTCAGAGCTAGCTGGTTCGATACCCAATGGCAGCACGCCGGGGCCTCTGAGTACCTAAGCTCTTTCACTGTAGGTATGGTACCTGCACTGCACAGTCCACTCAGAGCAGCACAGCTCTGCTGTTTTCATTCCTAGCCTTCTGAGTGCTGGGGAGGTTTAGTCATTGATAGAATATTCAGTTCACTTACAAGGCATATATCGTTTACATAGTTTCCAGCGTTATTACCTTTGAAAGATGGAAGACTGAGTGGGCCCACCAGAATTCGAACCTGTGACCTTCATGTTACACACTGATGTCTATATGGATGCATTAATCCGCCGTGCGATCTCACCAGGTGTTGAATGTGGAATCCGGTGCCCTGCATTTAACATCTTTAGGGAGCCGCGAGTCAACACCTTAAATCCCCCAAAGTGGTGCCATTGCATGGGCATTTATATAGTGCGTTTCTACATCCGACGAAATCCAAAGCGCTTATTGATTCAGTTTGCGCTGCACAAACTAATTCGCCCATTCGCCACAGACAACTACTTGGGGCTCTGCCTTTTGGTTGCACTGCCAGCCTATTCCACCAAACATCACAAGTTAATGACAACAGACTGAAACTCACGTGCTGAGCTAGAGGTGGGCATTGGTAGAGCTGGCATTTCTACAATACGAGTGTAGAACTACCCCGAGTAGAGGCGAAGACCCTGGCAGGCACTTGGTAAACACAGATGTATGCCCTCCTGCGATCATGTGCCAGCCAGTCTCCTCTCCGCCAATCATGCGTGTTTACAGGCGCCCTTCGGAGGGGAATCGATGCACCAATTTATTTCTCTATCAGCAGCGTAATCTATTGCACCCATCTGGCACGACCCCTTGTCAACTCCAATCATGTCACGCGGAGAAGGGCACGCGGGGTAAACGAGGAAGCACCGCAGAACAGGGGCACAGGGGCACAGGAGCGAGGGGCCTTATTACAAGGTGCATCGCTGGGCGCCTTCTCACGGGGCCGCCCGCCGCTCCCTGCAGCCCCCACCCCCCGCAGTGCCAAGATAGCAGGCACACAGAGGGGTGAGAATGAGGTAAGCGGTAACACATGATGCTGCAGTAGAAAGGGAATCACTTAACACTCTAAAGCAGGGTTGACTCCTTTCCTCCGAGCGCCGGGATTTATGTGTCCGTTTCTTTTTATTGCTGGCCTTTTATGTCTCGCTCTGTCCAAACATGACACGAGTGAGCCATCCTGTCAGGGTGCAGCAATAGCCAAGTGACCATTAACAACTTGTATTTAACAAGGGACGCCCCATCGAATGTTTGTCTTTACAATGAAAGCATTTACCACGCATGTGCCTTTATCACGCAAGGTAAGTATAGTTAAGCTAAGTTAAACACATCTTTGGGGGGCGGGGGGGGGGGGGGACGACATCCAAACCCACTCTTTTTTTCTATTTTCAAATAACCTTTACCACTCTATACCCTTACCCGCCCCAAAACCCTAAAACTCCACACCCACCCTATACTACTACCCACACCAAACCCTATATATACACACACACACACATATATATATACACACACATATATACACACATACACACACATATATACACATATACCCACATACACGCACATACACACACACAGATATATATGTATACACACATAGACACATGTATACACACAGGCATGTATGAACACAGACATATATACAGACATATGTACACATGTATACACATGTACACAAGTATACACACATGTACACATGCATACATGTATACATTCATGTATACATGCATACATACACGTATACCTAAATATACATGTAAACATGTATACCTACATATACATGTATACATGTAAACATACACATACGTATACATACACATACGTCCACACACATACATACGTATAGTCATGTACATTCACACACATACACACATATACATATATATGTGTACACATATACAGGTATACATTTATGTGTATACATATATACATACAGATATGTACATATACATACATACACATATGTACATATACATACACATATGTATAGATACATACCTACACATATGTATAGATACATACCTACACATATGTATACACATACATACACATTTGTATACACATACATACACATTTGTATACACATAATACACATTTGTATACACATAATACACATATGTATACACATAATACACATATGTATACACATAATACACATATGTATACACATAATACACATATGTATACACATAATACACATATGTATACACATACATACACATATGTATACACATACATACACATTTGTATACACATAATACACATATGTATACACATAATACACATATGTATACACATACATACACATATATGTATACACATACATTCACATTTATATACACATATATACACATACATATATGCATACACATATATACACATGCATACAGATATGTATACACATATATATATATACACATACATATAGATATGTATACACATATATATATACACATACATATAGATATGTATACACATATATACACATACATATAGATATGTATACACATATATATACACATACATATAGATATGTATACACATATATACACATACATATAGATATGTATACACATATATACACATACATATAGATATGTATACACATATATACACATACATATAGATATGTATACACATATATACACATACATATAGATATGTATATATATATATATATACACATACATATATGTGTAAACATACATATATGTATACATATATGTATACATGTATACACATATATACATATATCCATAAACGAGGAGCTCCTACGGGAGATCCCTCGCCTTGCACGGGGTGGCTTGATGCCGGCAGAGCAGCCGGTACTTAATATCAAAAAATGAACGGAGTTCCAACGAGCACTCTGGTCCAACAAAACACCAGGGTCCAATCCTTAAGTCAAAATAACCGGGTTTATTAACACCGTAACCAGTCGTGATGCGTTTCGCGCTTCACAGAGCACTTGTTCACACATCTTGGGTAAATAAAGTTCGTTCTTTTAAACATCCCTTGCAGTGTAACAACTAATCATTGTAGAAAGTGGACTGCACTTTCCAACATGTTTGTGCGCCATCTTGGAGTATGTCAATACATTTCATAATGTGAATCACAATATATGCGTTTAATCTCAGTTCCTGACACTGTTAAATAGGTATATCAATTCATATGTGTATTCTACTGCCCTAATTTCGCAAATTCAGAGAAACATGCTCGAGGACATGAATCTCATGGTGCTCGCTATTCTATAGCTATCGTGGTGCACGCTGGGCCTCGTAGTTAATAAGGCACCATGCAGGAAATAAGCTACGCGTGATTGGAATGGGCTCAAATCAACTAAGTGGTGCAAGTGACTATATTCAAGGGTTACGGGTGCTATGTGCTTAGGATCCACTGTATTCCACCTCGTGAATACGTACTCAAACATTGCAGTTGAGTATCTTTAACATAGTATAATGTAGACAGGCAAAAGATATAGCCAATTTAGTGCCGTCTGTCTCAGCGTTGAATATGATCTGTGGTGAATCTTAGCCAGTTAATGTCACCTATACTTGTGTGGCAGCTCTCTGTTAGTCAATTACTCAATTCTTATTATTGGATTTCTCAAAATGAGGTGCATAGCAATAAAGCAAATCTAATCGGCTGGTGAATGCCGTGTGTCACTGTTTTCAATGTGATCAGAAATCCGTCGTGGCTGGTTAGTGCTACATATAACGGCTGATTAGTGCCATGAAACTCTGAAAGTGACCGTTGCTGAGACTGATTGTTCTGTTGGTCATTAGTGATACTGTTGATGATGCAATAAAATATAGCAAACAGGTTCTATTGTGTCTACTTTATTACTAGTGCATGATGTGTATTAGGGGTCTGAATATGTGTTTCAACTAGTAACATGTTGTGCCCTTTTGGATATCTGGTACAAATGCTTATTATATATCTAGATTCCTTTTGCCTGAGTTTTAAAGTGCGGTTGCCACCCTTTTGGTTGAAGTTCACCTGCTCTACAATGAAATATGAAAGTTTGTTAGGATCTGAAAAGTGACATGACTCAAAGTGACATGCTATCGGGTATTGTTTATCATTCTTGCTTATGGCTCTGGTGTGCTCAAGAATGCGTTTCATTGCCATATGTATAGAACTGCCCACGTACTTAAGGTCACATGGGCAAACTAGTACATATATAACAAAAGCACTAGTACAGGTCAGGAATTGATTTATAGTTTTCATGCTGTTGGTGCTGGGGTTCCAATATTCTTTAACAATATGGCTGTTGTTACAGGCTTTACAATGCCCACACGGGTAAAACCCGTGAAGAACAACCCCTCTATTAAAACTACAGCTGCCTATATTGTTGTGTACTAACATGTCTTTCAAGTTACGACCCCGTCTGTATGTTATACTCGGGCGGTCAGGTAATGAGTGCCCAATTATCGGGGCACCTTTCAGGATGTCCCCGTTCCTATTTATGCATTTCCGTATTTGGTTGGAATTACCATTGTAGTTTAAAATGGTACGGGTCTGTGATACCTCATCATTCGATTTTTGTATGGTCTGAGTGGTGCTGAGTAGCGATTCGCGCTCCACCAATGTTACTTTTTGAGTGGCTTTCTTTATTACCCATCCTTGATAACCTCTTTCCATAAATCTATATGTCATGGTGTTTTGTTCTTAATTAAATTCTCTTCCGTTCTACAGTTTCGTTTGGTTCTGAGCAGCTCCCTGAAAGGAATACTCCATTTGACATTCTCCGGGTGGCTGCTCAGGCCATGTAGTAAGGTGTGGCCCGCAGTACTTTTGTCGAAGAGGACAGTGTGGAGTAAGTTGTTCTTAATCTGTATCTTGGTGTCCAGATATTCTACAGTTTTGCCATTTTCTTCTCCTCCTCCTCCTCAGGTGGTTCCTTGGGTCCCGCAACACTTCTATGTCTTCTGGGTACAGTCTTAACGTAAGTCGTGGTTCGCATACCACTATTTTAGTATATGGTTTCATCTCCCCTCGGCGACCACTGTCTATTTGTGCTACTTACCACTTTTCTTTGCAAAGTATTGTGTGGATTTTGCATATCTCCAGGTAGGAGATACTGGTATGTGTTAGTAAGTGTCTTATAATAAATACATATTGTTATGAATACACTGTGTGGTTCTTTTTCACTTAATCTATGCCAATAAGATTATGCTCAGGTGAAAAAAGTTGCTTTGCTTTCCTTCTGGACTAAGCCTGAAGGCTGTTCTCCACAGCTACCACTTAGAGAGCATCCCAAGAGTATAAGACCACTAAAATCACCATAAGGGTTGTCTGGATTAGTGCAGGGTACCCTCTTACCTAGGTGTGCACCATATACTAAGCCAGCTTCTCACATAGCAGATCCTTGGAAATCCCCTCAAAGACTTTCAAGCTTCAAGGTGTTCATAATTCCATGGATCATCTGATGAGTATTTACTGAAATTTGAAATCGGTTTCCTTCTCTGAGACGTTTTCATTGGTTGGCAATGGGAGCAGAGGTGTTCAATCCGTTTGAGTATAAATTTAATTTTGGGTCTAGTGCCAAAATACCTTGCGCAGATTAGTCGTTTTAACCGCAGTGAATAAAAGAGGAGCGGCGGCCTTCAAATTCTGGGCATTCTGACTTTCACCACCAAACAGCATTTTATAAAAACGGCATGTATGTAAATTCATCTCCCCCTCAAAGCGCGTGCTCGGGGTGGGTAGTCACGGATTCACAGAGCTCTAGTAATTAAGTCATGCCCTAAGAACTTGTAGACACCACAACAAGTTCAGGAAAATCCTCAAGAACAATCCTATCCAATATTGATCTTTCCAATCCATTGCCTACTTTTCCGGAATTGTATTTTTGAGGCAACAAGATGCGATTGGGTATCTCGCATACATCATTCATGGAGGCTTTCACATTCATTCATGAACCACCCATATTTTCTTTCCTTAAATATGTTTGTAAGCATTGATTAGCAGCAAAGTGTCATGTTGACTTTGTTCCCAATGCAGTTTTCTCAGTTGTCCTGTGTCAGTCTTTTGATCAGTGTAAATGCAAACACCGCATCACACTCCGCACGGATGGCTTCCGTGTTGCTGCCTTCTAAAGCACCTTTGCTCCAAGTCCCACATTCAGCATCAGCTATTTCTACATGCCAGTATCCTCTGTTCACAAATGCCACCAACACCAGTGCACCGTTTACCATCCATAATCAAAGTCATCATACAAAAGCCCTACCAGCGCCACAAATAAACATCAGTATTGGAGGGCCAGTGAATATTGAGGACTATAATAGGAAATGTGTACATCAAATCATATATGTACATTCACAAATGCGTGCACCATCATTATTGTGAGGCAGCACATACCCTGCAGGAGGAACATGAAAGAATATTCCCACTGTGGGACAAACAATGTACCAGAACCCTCATGGTGGCACATGCCAACCGGGTTATTGTGCTATATAATGTGCCAATTGTGTCTCACATAATACTTACCAGAATTACTGTGCCTTGAACATCCCCAAATATTCTCAAGCAAATTACTTAGCCACCAAAAATGTCTTCCACAAGGTAGGATAGATAGATACATTTTTATTGATTCAACTTATTTAAAACCATCACATTATAAAAACAACATTATTTTTAAAAATCAGGTAGAAGGCCTGCCAATCTCCTAAAGATGCTGGTGCAGCTCATTCTCCCTGGTAACCTGCAGTCTCTCAGTCATACCACAGACCAGGCTTGTTCTCTGTAGACGATCTGTCCAGGGACTCGCCTTGCTCATCCCCTGCCTCACCTCCCCAGTCATTGCAACCTGGCATTATCGCTGACAAAGGAAGGGCAGGCATTCGCCCAGCCATTTTCAGTCTTTAGTGTTATTCCACATAGGACAGTGCTGAGCTAATGCCATCAAGGCTTTATCGAGCATGAAAATAAACAGGCTCATTCGAGACTATTGAATGCAGTTTTCCTCATGTGTGTGGTCCTTTTCAACTGCAGGACAGCTCGTAATCAGTTAGTCCAAGCCTAGAAATGGGACAAAAGCGTTGGCGAGTGTCCCTAAGCAGCGGCGCTTCAATGAATGGAATCCACTCTCTTCCCTTGTATTAGCCATCACAAAACCAGCCTGAGCAGGAGAAAAGCTGCAACAGAACTGTAATAGCCACACATCATGCATGGAGTAGGCACACTGGCAAGCATCGCCTCAATTCACATCTGCACTGAAATTCACAAATGTGCAATAGTCCAAGCAGGCGAAATACGCACACGCATCTGTTCTGCAATTAAAATGTCCGTTAAGTATCATGTGATGGTCAACACTTTTTTTTTAGCACAATATAGCAAGAAAATGGCAAAGGATCCCCCAAGGAAACAACTGGCAAACTAAAAGGCATAAATCAGCTAAGAACACTGAAGAAACACGATTTCATCTCCCTGGAATGTTTATGGAGAGGCCATTAAAACAGCACTAGGCCAAGGCACATCTCCTCGCTGACCCTACATGACTGAAGCAGATGCAGAGGAGTTGCTACAAGAAAATTAGCCCAAATCATTATAATCAAAGGGGCACGGGGCTAGATGGGTCCTAGTGTGAGGCAACCTCAAGGGCAAAACGTCATTAATGTGCCAAGATTCCTACAACCACCAAGCACTGATGCAGCTGGAAACTGGAATCAGGCGACCCACTGAATCACAAACAAAAAAGCAGGCACCTGGGGTTGACCTCGAGCCCTTGGTGACCTCACGTGGACTTCGCTGCCCTGCTTGGAGGACGTCGGCTGCGTAGTGCGCGCGCGCTTGCCGCCCTCGGCGCGCGGGGACGCAGCCGGCGCGGGCCAGCATCCTGCCCGGCACCTGGTGGCAGCCGTGTCTGGCTGCTCTTAATGCGAGCGGGTCGATGCTGCAGCCGCTCTGTTGTCAAGGGCTGTGGTTGACAGATAAAACCGCGGCTTTATTTGGAACACGCGACCACAAGTCGTTCAGTAAAAACACCGGGATCCTGTTTCTGTCGAACTCCCAAGGCAGCGGGAGGACGGAGCGTCGGTGTCCTGTGTAAACTACAATTTAGGGAGCAGCGCCGAGACAGGCTACGAAATGTTGGTGGGAAGCTGGGAGTTGATGTCCCTGGGTACCTGCTTCAGACAGATGTACTGCTGGGCCTAATGCTCGCGGTGCTGCTGAATGCAATCTTGCCAAAAACAAAGGTTGTCCGGTCTTAATTCCATCTCCTAAATCTTTCTTTCTGTCTTTTTATCTCACTCTTGCAGTTTAATTTAATCCCTGCTTCTTCCTTTTGTCACTAAATTCTTGTCTTGTTCTTTTTTATGTCTCCATTTTCAGCCTCCCTCTCTTGCTGTGGGTCAAGATTTAATGATGAAAAATAAGTCTCTGCCCTTACAAATGTGTGCCCTGCCCATCACCAGCCACGCGTCAATCACTGGTCCCACATCTCCAACATCTATCTCAAAGTACTCACCTGGACAAGCACACACACCTGCTACCAGGAGAGGCAAATTTGTAGCAAGTGATGTACAGTTTGTCGCTAACCAGGACACCGGATTCGGTCTCTCACCTCAGCTTCCTTTCTCTGATATGTGTCACCCTCTTACGTCCTACTGTCATACATCACTCAACGTTAGAAAGATCAAACGGGCAACACTTTTGGTTCCAACTTTGCAATACAATAAACAGAGTAATGCCAAGCAGTTAAAAAAAAGGTGTCTCTTCTTAAATTATTACTAAATAAGGAACCTCTCAGGAGCACTCTTCCCTCCGGATATCCCAGATGCATCTAAGTTAGTAAGTGCCCAAGGCCTTCAACCTCTTCTCAGGCTTCATCAACACCACCTTCAAACTACACAACCCACATCTGGGTCAGACAAAAATACCTAAATCATCGTGCACACTGGGGCCTCTCAGTGTCAAATTCTCAAAGGCATTTCCACCTCGAAACTGAACTTACATTACACAAATAACTTCACTTACTCACATTTTGTATTCACAAAACATGGATTTACTCTAAAGAATGGATTTCCTCACTGTTGATATTATAGTTTATAATGTATGATTACAATTGAGTAAAATTGCTGCTATGGTACATATTTAGGTTTTCCAAGGCAGGGATGGCTGACCAAGTGGGTTAACATACGAAATGCATGAGTTTGTATGAATTCACAAACTTCTGGAAGGTGTAATCCCTGCTGAATATGAGCGATTTACTCTTGTCAAGGGAAGTAGTAAATCCATGTATAGATTAAGAATCAGAGGGGGTGGGCCCCCAAAATGGTGAGACTATGTTGGAAGGCGTTGCTAAAAAAAAAAAAAAAACACTACACATTGAGGGGAAAAAACGTTTAAAGTACCAATACGGGGAAAAAACGTTTAAAGTACTGTGACGGGGTGGGCTGGACAGACGAGTCATCGGAAGGTCTGCAGGACTGGTGGTCTCCCGTCCCCCTCTCACCCACCTCTGTGCCCTCTATACAGCAGCCTCCATCACTCGTGGACGAGTGGAATCAGCAGTTCCCTTGCAGTCACGAAGAAGAAGCAGCGAAACAGTACGACACCTTTAAACAGGCACCGCCCCCTCCCTGGGACGTTATCGCGCAGGACGACTCAAAGGAAGACGGAACCAGGAAGACAGCGGACAGCGTTTCCCTGGAGGCGGAAGGTGAGAGGACAGAGAGAGGAGCGAGACCGGAGGGAGAAGGCGTGTTGAAGATTGAAGGCGGGAAGAGCATCCACGACAAGCCAGGAGGCCAACGTATCCACAAGCCGCTGTGCCACGTTCCCACGGGAGGAGCGTGGCTTGAGCAGGTATGGGGGAAGGTAGCGGGCTGGGTGGGGAGAAGGCAACCCCCGTTGTAAATTCCCGCTGTATTTGTCCCGACCGCTCTGGTTTGATATCCCGTACAAGTGTGACTATCGCTGCACGATCACCAGTCCGCGTTTACCCTCACTAGTATCCCGTAGCACTTAAGCACTTGGTTGTTCCCTCACTCCCGGCCCCTGAGTTGTACGTTGGAGGACGTTTGTCCTAATCCTTGGTTTCTTTTCTTTTCTTTGGGGCTTCAAAAACCGGAGGTCCTAGGACGCTAACCTCGAGAAGAAGAAAGAGGTCCCAGGAAGTCAAACCCTTTGAAGACTGCTCTGGGCCTGGAGTCCTACCCGCAACCCACGACGGACCCTGCAACGTTTGCTCGTGAAAAACTGACCAGCAGGCAGCAAAGACAGAAACGTGTACTTATAAAAATAAAACCTTCTCTTAAGCATCCATCTGTAGCCTCTGCGTCAGTTCCTGTAGCCCAGCCTGCGTCAGTTCCTGTAGCCCAGCCTGCCCCGCAACAAGTACCAATACGGATTTGTACACTTTTCCTACTTGGAAGTGAGCCTAGGGTTCCCTGGAATTCCCAGGCATTTCACCTGCAGTCACTTCCTGCATCCACCTGCAAAGGAATCTTGCAACGTGAAGCCAGTTCATGGCCTGCAGTGATAACAGAAGGTGGCTACAAAACAGCCATATACACACTTTCTTTAAAAGGCACACTGTCTCAGGCTGTGCCGGTGCACCAAAGAAAGGGTGACCCTCGATGCAAAGAGCGACAGTGTGCCTGAACTGTAATGCAGGCCCAGGATCGCCTGCGCCGGTCAATGGAGGCAGCAGTAAAACAGCCCAAATACTCATCTTCCTGCGGCCCTCATTGAAGCTTCATTTATTCTGTCGTGCAAAGTACAGTACGAAATGGTAGGTGTCACAAGGCTCCCACAAAAATGAGGCCTACAGGGATTTATGAATAAAAGTTGGTCAGCAATATTCGGTACAATGAAGAATATGTTTTTTTTGTTTAAATCTGTTTTTATTGACTTTTAGGCTACATGTACATGAAAGGCAATACACCCGTAACACCATCTACCTATGGTATCACGGAATAACAAGGTAAACATACTATTATTACATGAAGGTTGATCATTGCAGGCATACATAGCGTGCCTGATGCACCAAGGTGTACTTAAATGCCGTATACAATGAAGAATAAGTTGATAGCTTTGGTGTATAGAAACAGAGAAGGCAATATAAGGTGAGCTGCCACTCAGGAGAATGAACGCCGAGTTATTTTATCCACCCAACTCAAAGACGACAAACACCAGCAGAAAAACCTAACTTTTTGCTCTCAATGCTTAAGTCACTTGAGAATAATGAAATACAATACTGAGTTTAGGCTTAGGATCGTGTAAGAAGAGTAACAGTCCATGGAGAAGTACTAAGAGAGTAGAAGGCCTTCACCTGAAACAAAAACACTCAGGATTTTGTCTGTATTATGTTGTTGAGATGTAGAAGATGGACGAAATGACAGACACAAACTCATCACTTGCAGTAGTGTAGACAATCACTTGTATAATGTAGGGGTCTTTTAGACCATGTGCTCATAGCACAGGAGAATGGTAGCTTAGAAGAGGTTCAACAGCCACACAAAGAGATTCTGCACAGAAAGAATACTAGATACAGCAAGCGGTCTTCAAACAAGAGCGGGAGGCCAAAATGGCCGCATACAGTAACTCAAGAAGTCTGGTGGAAGATAGAGGTAAGCAATAGTAGGTAAGAGCAAAGGTTGAGCTGGAGGATTGTTTTACAGCGGGTAGGTTAATGACCAAAGTGATCAGCCATGGTGGCAGTGCTTAATTTGAGCCAGTAGTTTTCAGTGCTCAGCACCAGTACCTGATCATCAATACCAACACTATTGTTTCATGAGCATCAGTTAGGATACACTCATTTTTGGTAGGCACGGGCAGATTAAGTGATTTGCCCTGAATCACAGGATTTTGAGCCGATGCCGAGACTCGAACCTGGTTCACCAGATCTGAAGCCAGAAGCTCTGGCCATTACGCCACATCCTCTCCCCACTCCCTGGTTAGTAGTTGGCTCTGTTTTAGGCCATGTTACAGGAGAAATGCGCTGGCGCAAGCTGCCTCCTGACGAGTGCCTGGCGCTTTTTTTTTTTTTTTTTTAAATTAACCACTGCATAGTGGTCGCCATAGCTGTGCAATCTATGTATATGGTAGTTCAATCATGGGTGAGTTGCTGAGCGATTGTGCTGAGGGCAACTATTGGTTCAAGTTGTATATTAGTCTGTTCCTTGGAATCAGGGGTGCACACGGGACATGGATTTAATGGATGTATGACGTTACAACGCATACTTTTACCACGCATACCTTTACAACGCGGTTTTTACCACGCATACCATTACAACGCATAGCGCTTAGAGGTGCTTGATAGTGGTAAGTATAATTTTCTATTCCAACTCCAGTCCCCGTGGACACTAGGGAAGGTGTTGGATAGAAAATTAAACGTATTCCCTATCCTAGAGCGCCCCCCAGCGCAATGCGTTGTAATGGTATGCGTGGTAATGCCTGCGTTGTAATGGTAGTGCGTTGTAAAAATTTCGTTGTAAACGTTACATACCGGATTTAATCTACAGAATCAGAAATCCAATCTCTGACCTTGTTCAAAACTCACAGTTACTCAATAGCATCCACACAAATTTGGCCTTCAAATTAACATAAACGGGTAAGCATCTTTTATAGCTGGCCCTGCCAAGTACCTCACTGATGCACCATACAGGGAGAGTCGTCCAAGCTGATCTCAGAGCGCTGAAGTGGTCATATGCAATGTAGCACTTTACAAGCAGGATCATGTGAAACAGTGTATCTCAAAACGTGCAAGTCCTCTTAAAGGGCAAAAGAGCATCCTGATAGCAGGGGTGTCCACTCTGGAGTTGTGTGGTGGGGACAGTCAGTTGTTGGTGACAGGTTATGGACATTCACAGCATCTGTGTTTCCCATTCCCTCTGCACTGCTGTGGAGGAAGGAGGCACCATTACTCTCCCGCTGCTGCCGGCACTTGCGTGTGAGAGGGTGGAGGTGGTGGTGATGCGATGAGGCAAGGGCTAATGCAAAGTGAGAGATGTCGCTGCCGTAGGCTTCGGGTGGGAGCACCGCCACAACCTCCACGCACACATCAGCAAGCAGCGTTGAGTGGGAGGTGAACGAAGATAATAGCACCCCAAGAAGAAAGCAGCGCGTGGTGAGACCGCGCGAAGTGTGGGAGTCTCCATGAGATGCCAGCAAAAACCCAAGAAGAAAGCAGCAAAGAAGCAGAAGAACTGTCACTCAAGGAGGCAGGGGATTTCAACTGAAGGCTTTCTAATCTTCAAAAACCTCCCACACAGAGCTACTCACTACAGGTATGAATGGTGCAGGCAAGTGCTTGGAATATCTGAAATGTACTTAATTTCGCATTACAGAAATTCTGAAACGGCATAGACCTAATGAAAAAAGAAATCAGGTAGCTAAACAATTCTCATAGGCTGCAAGTAAAATAGGGGCGTGATGGGGGGAATTCAGATTGGTCAATCAACTTTCATCACACATTTTGAATATGAATATATGGGAACCTTAATCTAACCAAACCGGCCAACATTCGGCCGATACAGGATATTTAAAGCTGTGACTGTCCCTTCGTGTTCATAATTCTTTTACTAAATAACTGGAACCTAGCATCAAAGATTGAACTCTCCGAAGATGCTCGACCTATACCTAATTTTTGATGGCAGGCACTGCTGATAAAACAATTCTTTTTCAAATTAAGGAGGAAACCTAGGTCCTCCAGCTGCCAAAACAGGAGTTCACCAGACATAATCTGTGTAGATCTAGGCCACTAGGTGCACCCAGCATGCACTGCGGTGGGCATCTATGAGCAATGCATCAAATTGTAAACCCAATCAGCCTTTGGCATCTAATTGGCAGAATGTAATGTGCATTCCCATTCAAGCATTATACCCCATGCCACATAATGGGTCTAATGTGCGCCTTTGCAGGGCCCTCCACCGGACATAGGCTCCGACAGATCTTCAGGGTCTGTTCCAGGTCCTAGAAAATGACCAGCAGCACTTGCACTTATCAGCTACACTTCTCAGAGACCAGGACCAAATACTGTTAGCTGCCTAGTTTATACCATTTGCCCAATTCAGAAAGCAAGGTCCTATGCTGTTACCTGCATGTTTTGTGGTGAGCAGGGACCGTGCTTTTGGCTGGCAGGTGTCCAGGGCGGATTTGTAAGGCAGCTTGGTGGATGTGTGCCAGCAGATTATGAGGGCGCTCTTCCTTTGGAGGCGACATAGTTTGGTTCTAGGTGAGACAATTGCCTTTTTGCCCCAGCACCATCTAATCCCACCCAAAAAGATTTTATTATCCCTTTTCAGCGACTGCCGTGGTAGGTACGATGGACAGGGGCGAGTGGTCTATAATAGGAGCTTGCGATATCTTTAACTGCACATGTGCAGAAGAGCTGTTTTCAACCCACCCCATTTGCAAATTGTCAATACCTGTACACCCCAGTTTGGACCCAACCATATGCAAATCAGTCTTGACCCTGTGCCCCATGGGAACAGTCCAGACCAAACTGCCAGGCCAGGTCCTACCTGGACCGGAAACACGCATCCTGGGACCGGTGATTTGCATATGGATGGGTCCAAACTGGGGTGGCGCAGTGGACAAAAGAACGATGGCTTTAACCCAGATCTTTTGACTGGGGGAGAATGTTTGCATTGTCAGCATTCCGTCCATCATTTGTTTGCAGTAACACAATACCTGTACATGGGCACCTGCAAGGAAAAAGCATCCAAAGTCAGTGCATTTTTCTCAAATTAAGCAGCCAATATAAGGATCCATTGATTAACGTTTGCAAAGGTATAGTGTTAACCTAGCAACACTACAACAGAGCACGGCACAGTAGAAGGGGGAATGCAGAACACCAAGAGAGGCGGAAGACAGGGATCGAATCAAGAGGGGTGATTAATGCAAAGGAAGGCTCAAGAGTAGGAGGTTCACCAAGCAGGTGGCCAGTAGGCCAGGGAGTCATTTGGATGACCGCAATGAGGTGTCAGGTGTTGTATCCCCAAAATCAAAGCCAGAACACCATACAACATTCAAATATTTCTTTCCTTCAATGAAACCAATCAAGCCTCACTATGGAACAATGACCTCCTTCAAACCTTCACCCTTTACAGACGGTACAATTATCGCCAATGAAATAAAATAATACGCCTTATTAGCAAACCAACGTTTCTGGAAATTGTAATTATATCCCTCTCACAAGGAGACTTTATCTAAACTCAAGAAAGCTAAAGGCCCACCTCATCTGAAAACACTTAATTTAGATCTGGGGACCATCCAAATTTTGAAACACATATCAAAACGGTTTAGTTGGAAAACATGTCAATAAAATATTTTCAAAATTATACTGAAACATCCCTAAATGCAATGCAGTTGGAAACTGCCAATCTGTTTTTCAGTCAAAGTAGAGTACCAAGAGCACTGTGCAGAACAAGAACTTTGTTTATAGATTCAGAGATGACACACTCAAGGCCATGAAGAGCATGCACTCTGGAGCCCTCTTGCCAGTACCACATCTTCTACAGAGTAGCCATCCCCATTGCCCCGAGCTTTACCTCATCATCAACTGCCCCATCAAGACGCCACCTACCTCGACGACGGGAAACCTGCCAAGATCAACCACCTGCTGAAGCCATCCGCCGACCCACCAGACCTCAAGAACTTCAGACCCATCTCCCTGCTCTCCTTCCCAGCCAAAGTCATTGAGAAGGTCATCAACACCCAACTTTCCTAGTTCATTGAAGCGAACCACATCCTGGACATCTCCCAACCAATCTTCCGAAGCAACCACAGCACTGAGAACTTACTCCTAGCCGCCATCGATGACATCTGCTCCCCCCTTGACCAGGGCGAAACCGCAGCCCTCATTCTGCTAGATCTTTGGCCTCCCTCAATATAGTCTCCCGCTGCACCCTCATCACAAGACTCCACGACGCTGGCATCCGTGACAAGACCCTAGACTGAATAAACTCCTTTCACCTAAAAGTAAAGATCGAGCCATGGACTAAAGGCTGATCACAGTTTCAAAATAGCTAATATATATATCAAATGTTATGGTCTCTTAATTTTACGCTTTGGGTAATTGTTCAATATTTGTCAAATGGAATGATACAATGTTGTTTTTACAATGATCGAAGAAGGTGCATGTATGGACACACCACGCCCTGCCTTTTGTAACAATTTTTAATAGTTGATACACATTTATTAATTAATTAATTGATTCATTCATTCACTCCTTCCTCACCAGCCGAACACACTGAGTCAAACTATCTCCGTTCCTTTCAAAACCCACAGAGATCAGCTGCGGAGTGCCCCAGGGCTCCTCCCTGTGCCCCACCATCTTCAATATCTACATGCCCCCCCCTTGCTGTCATCGTCCGGAACCATGGACTCAACATTGTCTCCTGTACCGATGACACCCAGCTAATCCTCTACCTCACCTATGAACCCACAGCCGCTAGAATCAACTTCCACAATGGTATGAAGGCTGTTGCCACCTGGATGAAAGATAGTTGCCTCAAACTCAACTTGGACAAGACTGAACTACTCATCTTGGGACCCACTCCCTCAGCTTGGAACGAGTCCTGGCGTCCCACAGCATTGGGACCTCCCCCACCCCCATGGACCACGCACTCATAATAAAGTGCCAGATCAACGCCGAATCCTCATCATGCTTCCATGCACTCCACCTGCTTCTAAAGACATTCAGATGAATCCCCACTAAACCCAGAAAGATGGGCACCCACGCACTCATCACCAGCAGACTACGACGGTAATGTACACTACGGAAGCATCACCCAGAAACTCCTCAGGAAACTACAGAACGTTCAAAACGCTGCAGCCAGACTGGTCATCAACATCCCCCGCGGCAGCCACATCACCGAACACCTTTGAGAACTACACTGGCTCCTAGTTAGCAAAAGAATCACCTTCAAGTTCCTCACACATGCATACAAAGCCCTCCACGGCGCATAACCTGCATATCTGAACCACCCCCTCTCATTCCACGCACCCTCCAGACACCTAAGCTCCGCCCAAGTGGCCCTGACCACTGTCCCACGGATCTACAAGACCAGAGCCAGAGTAAGATCCTTCTCCTACTTCGCCACCAAGACCTGAAACACCCTGCCTCTTCACCTCAGGCAAGCCCCATTGCTGACCCAGTTCAGGAAGGATCTCAAGACCTGGCTCTTCGACTGAACTCCTGTGCCCAGACGTATCAGCTGTTGCCCCCCAACCCACCCCAGCTTCTAGAGGCAATTACGGATGAGTAGCCATGCTACATAAACCCCTGATTGATTAGCTGATTTTCAGAGCTCCTTATCACCCAATTCATCGGTCATGCCGACACCACCCTTTTGGGTGACTTCAACCTCCCAGACAACATTAGCTAAAAAAATACAAGATGCATCCTCCTTACCTTTATTGACACACTCAATGTGGTACAACACTTCACCCTACCAACACATTCCAATGTGTCACATCCTCAACCTCCAGCTCTACTTCTCAGCATCACCAATTAAACAATGCAACCCATCCATACCCTATGGACCAAGCCAACCACCTCGCCACCCCAAACTCCACGCTCAGTGTACTATCAACAAACCAATGTCAACCCAAAAGAGACATCAAACCTTCATACCCTTCATAGGCATCTCCGTTGGAAAAGTAATGCTTAAACTCATCTCTCACCCTGTCTAATTCCATTTCCGTCACCAACTTGTTTTTGGAAAACAATGTGAATGTCCATACTACTTTGAAAACATACATGTGCAAGCGAAAAACTTCAGCACTATGGGACTCTAATGATGATACCGACAATAAATACTCCAGCAACACAGACAGGAAAGAAAACGGAAGGAAAAAAAGAACATCAGAAGAGGCTGAAATCCTGCAATACAACACAGACAGCTCATCAGACCAACCATAGCAAAGAGCTACATACCAACATCATTGATGAAGCCACCAACATCAGCAGTACACTCTTAAATACAATTAAGCACATAATGGCCCTCCTATCTCACGATCCAAAGTCATGTACAATGTCAATAACTTCTTCTTCAGTGAAACAAAATACATAAGATCCAACAGCACACTGCAACATCAAACCCTGCTTCTCCCTTCACACCCACCCCTTCTAGTAGAATCATAAAATAGTCATCCATCAAAGCACTATCCTTCTCAGATCTTGCCAACATACTTAACCCCTTAATTCCCTTTGAAGACCTTTTACCCTCGTCCTTTACTGAAGCTCATTCCGGGGAAGCTATCATCCCTACTCGCCACTGTCAATACCTCCATCATTAAAGGCATTTTACCATAAGTTCTTCCCACTTTAGAGAAGCCTACAGTAGTTCTTGATAAATTCACCATGTACCACTAATCACTTACCTACCCATCATCAGCAAGATCATAGAAAAAGCTGTCTACACGCAACTCGAAGATCACATCAATGCTACCATCTCTTGCATGACAACCACCTGGCTGCTAATCAAGCTGCTGCACAGAGACCACTACCTTATACATTGTAGATAATAACTACCTGACCACTGATTGAGATGGCCACTGCCTCTTGATATTGCTGGAGCTCCCTGCTACCTTCAACACAGTCGACCAACCCACCCTCATCCACAGTTCATTGGCAGTTCGGGCTTGACTGTTCCCATGAGGCACAGGGTCAGACTGATTTGCATATGGCAATTTCTGAACTGGGGTGGCCGAGTGAGCTAAAGAATGATGATGAATTAAACCCAGATCAGCTGACTGGGGGTGAATGCTTGCAATGTTCAATACTCCGTCCATCATCCCCTTTGGTTTTGCACCCTCATCCACAACCTGGAGTCTCAAATTGAATTCACTGGCAATATCCTTTTCTGGTTCTCGTACTACCTTTCCAACTGACACTAGTTGGTTCACATTGGCACCTCAAGCATTAAAATATCCCTATTACTCTTAAAGTACTTCACACCTCCATACTACCATCTTCAACCTCTTGTATGGCACCACAGCATTATACCCCTAAATCAAAATTCACCAACACGCCTATGATACACAATCCTACTTGAAAATATCCTCACCTTCAGACGTACATTACTAGTCAATGGACATGTTAAAATGGAGATTAATATCCAGCGTCAACCTGAACTCAACCCCACCACCACAAAATACCTCCTATTTACCAAGAAAAACAAGCAAGATAGAGTACAAACCAGGCTCAATTAACTTTGATGTCTTAGACCCACAATTTGGGCCAAATGCAAAGTTATATGAATCCACCATTGACACCAATCTCACTCTCAAGGAACATATTCTAAAAAAAGCAAACTTGTAATGCTACCAGTTTTCTATTTTAAAGAAAGTAAAATAATTTCTTTGAGAAAGCAACTTTAGAACTGCTGTTCAAGTCTTTGCACAAGTGCCAATGGTCTGCTTCAGGGTTCCATGCCGACCCTACGCACAGTTGGCCACATCCTACAATCCATAGCATGTCTCATTCAGAGCCGGAAGAAGTATGATCACATCTCCTCCATCCTTTTGGAACTCCATTGGCTCCCCTTGCCGAACTGCACTCTCTTCAAAACCAGTTACATCATTTACAAAGCTTGTGCAGGATTCGCGTAATCGCGTTACGCAAATCTCCGCGAAACGGTAAAAAATCTCCGCGAACATGCAGAAATTCCGCAAACACGCTTGTTCGGGATGCTTTTTTACTGTTCGCAATCGCGGTTTACGTGCTCGGCGGGAAATATCTCGTGAACACGCATTTGAGACGCGAACAAGCAAAAAATTTTGCGAAGTCGCGGAACGCTGAATTTTGGGCAATTTTGTGTTCTCCGCGGAATGCGAAATTACCCAAATTCCACGAGCGGAATGGAATTTACCGCCCAGGCCTACAACCAGGACCCCACTTACCTTGCAGACAAAGTCTCTGGGCAAATCCAAAGAAAGGACCCCATCAGACTGGAGGCCAAGAAGAGTCTAAAAAAAAAGTCAGAATGGCATGTCCTATCTGCACACACAGGATTGGGAACAATATCCCTGTACCCCAATGCTGCTCCAATTTAGGAGAGTTGAAGACGCATCCCTTTAATTAACACTACATCGTAATGCAGTAACAGTAACACTTCAGAACCAAGAATCCAGCTCATTAGCTGTGTGATTGCCCTTGACCTTTTAGAGTGCACTTCTGCTTTTTTTGTTTACTAAGTTTGCACTATACAAATACTACATACATACACTGCAGGTGCTAGATGGTGGTCAGTAGGATCAATGTGAAAGGGGCAATTGCCTCCGAGCTCTGCTAGATGCAGCTGCAGATTTTGAGACTGTCGATAAAGAGACCTTATTCCTCTGCTTGCCATCTCATAGGATTGAAAGGTTGTTGTGAGCTTGTTACCCAATGCTTATTGCACAGTCCGATCTGTGCAAACCGAAACCTCACAAAGTCCGACTTTCCCTCTGTCGTTTCTTGTCGCAAGGCCCAACAGTATGGGCTAGACTAAGTCTTTTGGGATTTGCCTCAAACAGGTTTACTTGTGAACAGTTTGGGTCTGTAAAGCGAATGTGATGCAAAAAACAGTAGAATGGAATGCTGTTTAAGGTAATGACCAGTCATTGAGATTAATCAAAGCATTAAAGGCCATATGAACTTGCATTACCTTGCACGGAGCGTATGAAAACCAGCAATGCCAGTGATTGGGCTTGTTGGAACAAGAAATGTTATTTGACATGCAGACGATGTCTACACTCACCCCTGCCAAGTGGTCCTTCATTTCTATCGAGTTATGACTAAGGAGACTTCACAAATGAACTTAGCCATTCCATCCACTGCCAACCGATAAACACAATAATATATTTGTCGGGGATCCTTCTTTTATTAAAACTGAGCTTTAATTTTAGGACACTGATCGATAATTCCACAGGCAGCGGAATACCTATGGGGCTCTCCTTGCACTCTGCGCAGATGCCCTGACATTCTGCGAGAAGCAAAATGTCAATTTCAGGGCAAGAAAACTATTGAACCTCCACAAATATTACATCTCTAGACAACGATCACATCCTGGTGCAAGCCACGTTTAGAACATCTGCCCACTCTAGACATTAAAAAATGATCATGCGAAGTTCAGTCCGACTCATTCAACTGTTGGCCTCTCTATCCCCAGAAAGATTATAAAGGGTGCTCAAACGTTGTTGAATCTTTGACCTAAAAGGTAGAGAGCTTTCATTTTTATTATATTTATACGCTACCACAGGTACACTGATGAGGGACATTCATGAGTTTAAATATGTGGCATAGTTCTGGATAGCCTCTGCCATCAAAGTTGATCCGATTTCGTACAATCATTCCCCCTTGGCAAGAAATATCCTTTTCTAGGCAAAAGAGAACAGTGTGAGCTCTGTGTGCATTAACAAATGCAAAGCAAACCCGGCTTCATTGGATTCAATTTATAGCCTAAGTATGAAAAGCTGTTTCTATCTTACGCCAAACTGCGAGCCATCATGCAGCCTGACCACCAACCACCGCATTTATAGATCCAGTGCCGCAGAGAATGAAGGGACTTTAAAGTTCAAAAGCAAAAAAGAAAGGCCCGATTTAGATCTCATCAGACGGTTACTCCGTCACAACGGGGATGGATATCCCGTCCACTGAGATCTAAATCCCATTATATCCCAAGGGATTAGAATTCGGCTGATGGAATATCCGTCCCCATTGTGACGGAGTAACCCATCCTCAGATATCTTAAATCAGGCCCAAAGTCCTATAAAGTGATTTTTACGGTTTGGTTTGACAGCGTAGGTCGCCAGGCAATTATGTGAGCATTACTAGAGAGCAGCTTTGGCTCCGCCCACACTTGGAAACCAGGAGTACATGTTTTGATTGGGCAGAAGTTGCATGTTTCCATAAAAAAGTGCATGCCCTCCACTCAGCTGTTTTCATTTTGTTTTTTTATCCAGCTGCCCAAGTTTGAAATTTCTGGGGCACAAATGATACTGGAATGCTAATAAAGGGTCTTCGGTAACTAGATAATTTATGTATTTTTCTCTGGCAGCAGCACAGTTGGGGGTAGGGCAGTCATTAACCTACATGTATTTTTAGGTCTCGCTTGACAGTGCAACTGTCTCCTGACTTTTTATGGTACACAAATAATATTCTATATTTCTTTGCTTCCACATAAATACATATCTATTCCCATGCTATTTACTTATGTTTCACATTACCGTACAACATTCCGTTAAAGGCAAACCTTTGGTATTGCCAGTGCTTGTTTGTTACTTCTGAGAATAAATAATAAACAAAAAAGCCTCCTGTGAAAGCAGGATTCACTCATCACACATCAGGACTATACCATATTTTAAATTCAAAGCCAGAAGCTCTCAGATAATTCCACACAGTTGAAACAAAAACTGGGTCTGCTGAAAACCCCAGGTACAACAGAGCTTTGAAATCTGTTTTCTAAGTCTGGGTAATCTTTAATTTGATCAAATTACAAGCCCAAAGCCTTGAACTCAATACATGGAGTGTGCCACACCGTTAAAATGACCAGCAACGCAAATACAACGATTGGGGGTATGTTGGCAAGGTTAGAAAAGGTCAATGAAAGACACAGAGGGAAATTAACGATGAAAGTTCTAAAAGAAACCAGGCTAACAGTTTCTGCCTGAACATAGCCTGTTCTGTTCTATGTGCTCAGAGCAGGACATGCAACTTATGCTTCGTCTTTTGTCACCTCATGGCTGGATGGAAAATCACGGTCACAAACACTATCCTACAAATATGGAGTTCATGGTCTTAACCGCATCGCTGCAGCGGCTATTCTGCCGCAGCGCTAAGGGGGCGGGGCGGCCGCGTGGCGGCCGCATGCTGGTGACGGAACCGCTCCGTCATCAGCCACGGTTGGGCTGTGCTCATGACGGAGCGGTTCCGTCATGGCCCCGCCCGCTCAATAGAACGCGCCGCGCAGGCGCGACAGCCGGGCCATGGCGGAACCGCTCCGTCATCAGAACAGCGCCACCGCAGCTGATGACGGAGCGGTTCCGTCATCAGCATCGAATGGGTTAAAGTGTACCTGGATTGTTTGAGCTGGGGCCTTGGGTGCCTAACTAGCCCACAGCTGTGCAAACAAATGATGGACGGAATGCTGAAAAAAATCAAAAATTCACCCCCAGTCAAGAGATCTGGGTTAAATCTACTGTTCTTTTGCCCACCATGCCAACTCGGTTTGGGCCCAGCCATATGCAAATCAGTCTTGACCCTACTCCTCATGGGAACAGTCCAGCCCGAGTGCCAAACCAGGTCCTCCCTGGACTAGAAACGAGCATTCTGGGAGTGGTTTCAGTGTATCACCAATAATCAGCCAGGCTAGCTTGAATCCAGTGGCGCAGCGAGCAAGGGATTGATATCTGGGCATACACATCCAACTTAGAGCAAAAAAAAATGCTGTGCTCCTCATGGGAACAGTCCAGCCCGAACTGCCAAGGCAGGTCCTCCATGGACTGGAAACATGCATCCTGGGTCCGGTTAAGTGTTTCCACCCTCATCAGACAGCCTAGCTTGAATCCAGTGGCACAGCGGGCGTACTTGGCATGAGTGAGGAGCCGGGGTGCCCACCATTTTATATGCAGAGTTTTCTTTGTAATCTCGGGTGAAGTTTATCTTAAATGCCTGCTTGATTCGAAAAATATATAATACTTTACCTTTTCCACTGTAGGTTTCAGTCTTCCATTCAGTAGTTTCTTCTAGGCAAGATGAAAATAACAGCTGCACTTGCCCGATATTAGCCGTAATTCGGTGGACACAGAATACTGCGTCTCTTCCGCTGACAGAGGGTGACCCCATTTCACCCCATTATTGATCGTTCGTCGCTTTCTCTGAAAGCTTTGATTTCTGTACATCCTGCTCTGCACAGCAGAGGTCATTCAGTCCCCACTAAAAAACTGAAACGCTGCGGGTCAAACCGCATACTCGGATCAGCTACTAGTGAGATGCTATGGCGGGGTTGAAAGATGGGGGGGCGGGGTTGAAAGTTGGGGGGGGGGGGTCTTTGATGGAGGGTCCCGGGGACAGTGACAGGTGCAGCCCTGTCTTCCCCCGGGAATTTTCGTGATCAAAGGAGGCCAGACAGGAAATAGGTAGGGAAAGGAGAAGGAGGAAGTGTTAAGGTTAATACTTAGGGAGTCAGGAGAGGCAGAGACAACTTCTTCCTGACTACTACGCACCACAGCAGGATAGGGGATGGTTCTGGCTTGCCACTCACCATACACAACAGGGAGAGTGGTGTGGAGGACTGTTGAATCACGAATGCCGTGATAGGGCAGGTAGCAGAGGTCTCAGCAGTATTTGGGTGGGGGGGTAGAGAGTCAGAAGCGGGCGTACGTACCCCGGAGCACAGGTGAAGGAAACGGTGTGCAGGATTCTTAGAACAGGACAAGGAGGCTTCATTGGAGGATATTTTGGTTGGGGAAGTGAGAGAGATTAGGAAATGGAGGGAGGTCAGTGAGTGAAAGGGGAAATAGTGATGCAAGTTATGGAGCTTGGGATGAAAGCTTGATGAGAAGTGAGAATTGTTGGGTGAAGAAGGGAATGAATTATTAAAGATGTTGGACGTTATGTCAATGTTTTGAGGTTAGATAACTGTTTTGGCAACCCTGCCCTAATAAAATGGCAGAGGCGGCTGATGACATTTGAAAGTGGTGAGGCAAAAACGTTTGGGAAGAGTGACCTGTGGTGAGCAAGCATAGCGACGTCAGATAGCTCAGGGAGAGTGGGGGGGGTCCTTCCCCCGAGAAAAGTTTGAAAAAAAGAGTGGGTTTATAGTGCATTTTCAAGCAAATTTGAGAGAGCAAAAAGGTTAATAAGACAACTGCAGGAGTTCTTTTAACTAAGCCTAAACATGGGGAATGTTGAAACTGGGAATTTCAATTGTAAAAGCTCTGCAAAGGGATAAAAAAAGCGCTTGTATTTGTTCCAATAATATTGACTCGTTGTTCTGCCATATTGCAGTTGTTGTTAACATTCTAAGGTTTATAATGTTGTAAAAAACAAAGGCTATAATAGACCAACACAAGGAAATTCGTTTAATAGCACATAGAAGATGTATGCCAGAAAATAAAGTGCCATTTTTATCAGTTATGAGACTCTGCCAGTGGAGTGCAGAGAGGACAAAAAGCACACTCTGCGCCAGTTAACAGGCTATCAAAATGAACAGTTCAGATGGTAAAATCTGACAGTGTGATTTCCTCACATTACATGCCCAGAAGGGGCCAACATATGACATGAAATGCCAAACTCTGCCTGGATTTTTCGATGGTCGACCTAAAAATGCCATTATTATAATTATTATCCTTTGAGTTTTATATAACGCTAGCTAGACCCGAAGGTATCAGAGTGCTTTACAGGTTATGCGAAGACCAAAGAAAAACATACAACACAACATTGAGGTCAGCAACAGTCATAGTTTTACTTCTTAAAAATCTTGGGCAAATCAAGCTCACAATGACTCTCACATTTCTTATCTACCAAAAAATAAGAAAGCTTTGGAGTAGGTTAAACCAAATTGATATCAATCCCAACTTTAAATGAGTGTCTTGTCACCAGACACTCACAGTAGCTTCGCAATGCACACCAGTCACGAGCAGCAGCACCTGAAACTTGTTCTCCTGCACTTTTGAAAATTCTATGATCTTGTGAGAGCACTAGTTGCCTCAGAGGGAACAATTGATTAAACAAAACTACAGTGTGCAAGGATAGCTTTTGCCGTCTGCTTGAAAATACCTCAAATAGACCAATAAAAACAAGTTTTTTAAACTATGATAAATGTTTCCCAATGAAACAACAGTCTTAAGTCCACCCCAGCGAATGCACCCTTCCCTGCCTTTTTATGATGTAAGGAAGAATACAAGTCCCCCCTGCTGCTCCAACGAACTTCATCAAAGGGGAAGAGAATGTGTGCTCCCTGGGGGTGCGGGCTTCAAGCTATGTTTTTAACCCCTTCCATGCTCGTGACGAAACCATTCCGTCATGAGTCACTGTTGGGCTGTGCTGATGACGGAATGGTTCCGTCACGACCACGCCCGCGATTGGAATGTCCAGCACTGGGCTGGAATTCCTGCCGCACGCAAGCGGTTAATGTAAATGCTAGTCTGCCCAAAAAATTGTATTTCTTATATGCAGAGTAAGAGAGGCACATAAATAGACACTTCTGAACACATTCCTTGGATTATTCCACAGGCCAGGAAAATCACGATGTCAGAGGCACTTCGTTCTTAGTGTGGTCATAATTCCTTTTTTATTCATCGTTTGATATTATACAAACGAATTGTGCAAAACAGCCAATGTGTTTTGCCTTTCGGGCATCTTAAGGGCATAGTCAATCCTGTGATTTCCCATAAGAGAGTAACCCGGTGATAAAATTAAGCTCTTTTTATGAGTATGGTCCAAAATCTCAAAGTATCAATGTTCCAAGCTTAGTCGTAATGTTCAGGATTCATATACCCATGAACTTGAGCGCAAAAGTGTTGCGCTGTAAAAGCAAAGGCCCTGTGTGGCCGCTGTTAACTTCACTGTTGCGTCCCTGTTGAACCAAGCTTGGAGCATAGATACTTTGAGATTTGGACCATAATCTTAAAAAGAGCTTCATTTTATCAATGGGTTACTCCTTTATTGGAAATCACTGGATTTGACTACACCCTGAAGAAGCCCGAATGGGCGAAACGCATTGGCTGTTTTGCACAATTTGTTTGTATAATATCAAACGATGAATAAAAAAGGAATTATGACAACACTAAGAACGAAGTGTCTCTGACATAGTGGTTTTGCTGGCCTGTGGAATAATCAAAGGATTGTGTTCAAACGTCTCTATTTATGTGCCTCTCTTACTCTGTGTTTATGTGTTATATTAAGGACCACCAACAGCAGCCGGTTCTGAGAGGTGGGCATTTTTTATGAGACCACACAGGAAACAATATTGTAGTTTCCAGTACATTGAACTTAACACAGGTAGTGTTGCGACAGTCTAGATACCCTGCCACCGTGAATCAGTGTGTTTGAATTCTTCAATACAGGGCTGTCTTCTTTACCAGCCACCTTTCAGGCGGCAACTAAAGGTGGAGCTCTCTCTTCCTCCAAATCGCTGTATGGTGAACAGTGGCGCATTTTGAATTTTTTTGCAATATGCAGGTGGTTCATGGTAGATTGAGTTAAAGGACGAGTAGTGAAAGGGCTGGAACGATGTCTGCGTGAGGGAAACACACTGGTTGGCAGCATTTGTTAGTTTGAATGTCATTTAATTCTTACATTTCCTTATGTTCCATAGAGTGGAAGTTGTCATTACTTCTTGTTTTCTGTTTTCTAATCTTTTAAAACATGCATAGGATGAGAACATGTCAAGACTGCAGGATACCTTAAGGTGCCACTGCTCTTCTGTAATAGTGTACCCTGCAAATTCTTTGTTCATTGCTACCTTGAAACCGGAACTGCCCACGCTCCTCCATCATTGCAGGGCCTGCTGGTGGCAGGGCTGGGAGAGGCCAGGCCACAGTGTGGCGAGGCCGATGGCCTACTAAGACTTCAAATGGTGGGAGCAGGGGGAACCGCCGGGTGAATAAAATGAACTCGGACCCTCAGGTATGATGTCACTGGGGATCAGCAAGGTGCCTCATCGTGACCGGCTTCCACACCCCCTGTTCTGACTCTTACCTTACCCTGAGTCTTCCAGGACACCGCTCCTACCCGCACTCTTACCCGTGATACAGTCTTACATTCTTCTGAATCGCACAGCCCTGGAATAGCCTAGCAGCATCTCTCAGCCAATCCAGACGCTGCTCCCTTGCTGTTACACAGCATGAGAGCAGCGCCAGGATTGGCTTGAGCAGGCAAACTTGCTGCTCATTAGAAGCCTGAGGGTCTGCGGCTTTGAGCAACCCCGATCTCCTAATGTGTACTAGAGTGAAGCCTTTAGTGTGCATGCCGGACTGGCCGGAGAAAGGAACCTGTCCAACCTGACATGCGCACTTTGTGGCCTAGTTGCTGTGCGCTCACTGCTTCTAATGTTCTTGTGTGTAATCAATGAAGCCCCACCCGCTTCAGAGGCGCATCTGTGTTCGCGGGTGAAGGCTTAGGCTGATACCGGCTACCTTAATAAAAAAACTGCTTTAATTGTGATGCAGGTGTAAAGATAAGTGTAATATTAACATGCAATATGGTGAAGGGGGGATATCGATGGTGAAACGCCAGAACACCCTAAGCCAGGTACTGCCCCTGGTGGTATGGCATTTGATTATTTCACGAAACCACTATCCAGCGAGACTCACTCCTCTATCAGAGAGATTCCAGTACACCTCAGACTTCAATGCAGAGTTTGCCAGTGGTTTCTCCTGCAGCACCGTTTCTACCCAAGTTACTGTAATTCACATTTTCATGCGTAGTCTAATATTGCAGCACACAGGCTGCTTAAAATATAGTGCAGCATTAAAAGTACACTTCGAATTCTGCGCCCGGGTCTCTTTGAAAAACATCCGATTTATATTCATTCTCCAAGAGTGGAGCATGTGTTTAGAAAGTCAAAGCATGGCTGAAATGTACTGCTCTTCACATCTGAGACAGTTCAGGGAGCACTCATCGATGGCCTTGTGAGTGGAGGTCAGAACTCTAAAGACGGTCCATTCGTGAAGTGTCTCTGGGGTAAGTGTCTTCGAGGACGGAGTCTCTAGCCTGTTTTGTGGCAAGCCGAATGGTTTGAAGCTAAATTATTCATTTAGATTGTTTCCTTAAAGGTTCTAGTTGAGAAGTGTTCAGCCAAACTCTTCTTTGCATCAGATCAAGTTATGATCTGTTACCCAATGGCAAAGGGAATCCTGGTAAAACCTGTTAACCTATGTTAACATGAGGATCCCCTGACAGCATATTACCAAGGTTAGCCTAGAGACCAGTGAAAAGCCTGAGATACAAGGTGAGAGTAGGGACCAGTGAAAGCCTGATTAACAAGGTTAGCGTAGGGACCAGTGAAAAGCCTGAGATACAAGGTTATCGTAGGAACCAGTGAAAGCCTTATATACAAGGTGAGAGTAGGGATGTATGACGTTACAACGCAGGCTATTGCAACGCCTGCCTTTACAACGCGGTTTTTACATCGCATACCATTACAACGCATAGCGCTTTTGGGTGTTGGATAGTGAATAGTTTAATTTACTATTCCAACTCCAGTCCCCGTGGACACTAGGGAAGGTTATTGGATAGTAAATTAACCTATTCCCTATCCTAGAGCGCCACCCAGCGCAATGCGTTGTAATAGTTTGCGTTGTAATGACCGCGTTGTAATGGTAGTGCGTTGTAAAAGTTTCGTTGTAAGTGATGTTTACCGAGAGTAGGGACCAGTGAAAGCCGGATTAACAAGGTTAGCGTACAGACCAGTGAAAAGCCTGAGATACAAGGTTTATCGTAGGAACCAGTGAAAGCCTGAGATACAAGGTTAGAGTAGGGACCAGTGAAAACCTGAGATACAAGGTTAGAGTAGGGACCAGTGAAAGCCGGATTAACAAGGTTAGCGTACAGACCAGTGAAAAGCCTGAGATACAAGGTTATCGTAGGAACCAGTGAAAGCCTGAGATACAAGGTTAGAGTAGGGACCAGTGAAAGCCTGAGATACAAGGTTAGCGTAGGGACCAGTGAAAGCCTGATTAACAAGGTTAGCGGACAGACCAGTGAAAAGCCTGAGATACAAGGTTAGAGTAGGGACCAATGAAAGCCTGAGATACATGGTTAGAGTAGGGACCAGTGAAAGCCTGAGATACAAGGTTAGCGTAGGGACCGGTGAAAGCCCGATATACAAGGTTAGCGTAGGGACCAGTGAAAGCCTGATATACAAGGTTTTTGTAGAGCACTGTGATAGCTTGGCATACCAGGCTGATGTAAAGTAAAGCGTGAAATACCTACCAGGTTAGCTTTGTGTACAGTGAAAGCTTGATGCACCAGGCTAATGTATGGTAGAGTCTAGTAAAAGCTTGATAAAGCATGTTAACGGGGGTCCTTGATCATGTCATCATTATCCTGATAAACCTAAACAGAAGCCTGATGTTCTAGTCGGCCTATACAGTGCCTACAGTGTAGCAGCAAAATACCATGCACAAAACTAACAATCTGAGGAGGTTCTCTCTTGCTCTTACGTGCAGACTCTCTCCACCTAGAAGCCCCCCTCCATTTGAACAATCTGAAGCAATCTTCCCATGGAATGATCTAAGAGTCAAGAACTCTCTACCCTGAGAACAAATCCATCCATAGTCACAAGCGGCAACCTAAAGTCCTACTCTTCCAACGCCACTTCCATACTCTGACAGTTCAGCATGCCTTGAATGAACATCTATATATGAATAAAAGAGAAGAGTCCTTTACTCTGGCCCCACATCATTCAAACTGTGGAACACTAACAGTGAGGTATTGAAATCAAACTTTCAATGATTAAACTTCCCAAAAAGATGATTAAACTTCCCAAAAAGATTATTAAACTTCCCAAAAAGATTTCCCTGTATCGTTTTATTCTACTGGTTGATTAATTCTAGTCTGACAACACTTCTTGAATTAGCATTTTTTAGATTGTCTTTCTCCTGCTTAATTAACTCAATTGTGCTACATAGAATTCTCCATCGTTTTGTAAATTTCCAAATCCTAAGTACAGCACTCTGCCATCCTGGTGGGTCTGGTTTGTATTATACAAAACTAGAAACATGCATATCAATTTAAAAAGAAAGCTCCAGGCAGAAGAAGGTGCCTTTTGACAGCTGATGATGGATGTGCAGTTGTCAGATATGCTAAACACCTTCTGGGTCTTTTATTCATTTTTTACAAAGTTGCTGGACCTTTTGTCTCACCAGCTGGAAGAAGCTGTAGGCTAAGACCAAACCGACTTACAGGAGCTCGGATCAACTTTTTGATGGGCCTCACAAAAAGATGCCGCTGGCCAGTGCTGAACACTGCTCACTGCTGGAATACCACAGTTGAGGTTCTGTGAACTTAAGTGTCTGCATATCATGCGCAAACATTCAGCAGAACCTCAGAAGCAAGCACAAATATCATGCAGATACCCTACTCCTTTTAGGCTCTGTGTATTGGGTTCAATCAATTAAAATGATATACTTAACTTTAAGTCAAATACGATTTGGATGAAAGATTTCAGATTCACAAGTTTCACAAACAGATATATATATATATATATATATATATATATATATATATATATATATATGTATATATATATATATATATATATATATATGTATATATATATATATATATATATATATATATATATATATATATACACACACACACACACAGACATACCTATACACACAGATAGATAGATATATATACACACACACACAAATATATAAACATACACAGATGTTATATATCAAAATTTTCACTGTACGGGTTTGGGTATAGTTTGTGCTGACAGGGTTCCCACCAGATCAAGGTACACAGAAGTATATTAACCTCTACCTCCTCTTCATTTCAAAAGAAGCACAATGCTCGGCAGAGGTTTTGTGTCACCTTCGAGGTGTACCTTTAAAATAATGGAATCCCAAAGGCCTGGCTGGTATTTGGACGCACTCCTATCAACAGTGCAGTTTGCAGATGGTTCAGGGTTGGTGCTCACTAACAAAAGCACATATGCATTTCAGAAAAACAGACACCTGAGGTCTCAGGCCTCACTGCAGGTCAAGAACTAGAGAAAAAAATAGCAAAATCTTTCTAGATTCATACAGAGCCAGGTGGGATCTATTAAGTGTTTTATTCTGAACGCAAGCAGCTGCCCATGCATCTCAGCCATGGCTACCAGTACACTGTTCTGTTTCAGTACTGCATGCATGTATAACTCTGCCTATGCAACACAGCTCTGGTACAGACAGCTATGCCATCATTGGGAGTTTGCGGAGTTTTGATAAATCGCCTAACCCCAGACCACTAGCACAACACACTATTCCAATATATGGGACATGCAAATATTTAGTAGGGCACCCTGATCTGGACATCTAGCATCCTGAACCAAGATACACCAGGCACCTCATCTTGTGCATCCGAGGCTCCCTGAGAAAAGGTGTGTTGTCTTAGATTTGACAAGTGCGTTTTGACATATAAGAAGTCCACTTTTAAAACCATATTCTACTATTTTGTACGTGTGTGTGCACGCGTGTTTGTTTTAAATGGCAATCTACAGTAGCAGAGGCAGTTTTTTTTAAAAATGTGTCTTTTATGGAAAAGGGCTAATATGGGGCGTAAACCGAAGCACACAGGACATGAATCTGCACAGCAAAAAAATTAATCGACTAAGCAATGCCAAGTTCACTGACAATATAAGGGATAAAGTACCCCCTGCTGTACATTATGCAGATAACGCTTTATACTGAGGAGCTCCTTTGTAAGGTCACAGAACTTCAAGGTGATTTACAATAGCTCTATAATGTATGACTGGTGGCACTGTACTCCTTATAATACATGCTTACACCATCACCCTTCCTACAAACCGCCTAAATCCATGGTGTGTTGCTCTTTCATATGAAGGATAAACACGTTTCAAACATGTATCATTTTAGGTTAAATCTTAAACACACCAAAAAGCAGTTTGAAATGTGTTGCACAAAAATATTAGAATTGGTTTAATACAAGTCAGTTTTTATCCAATGTTGTAGCTCAGAAAGTGTAGAAACATGCATAGAGATCCTATGCGCTTATCACCGCTCATGTAGAAAAAAGAGCATAGGAAAGAAAAGGGAGGTTTTGTGTTCTTTTTTTAAAACATTTAACTATGCTCTATGCAGATTGCAGCTATTGTGACTTAGAACTTAACAATAATAAGTTTTTACATTAAGCGGCCTCATTTCTTTATGACAGGCAACTATATGTGTAATACATCGCCTTTAATAAGGAAATTAGAGAATGCGTTTATACAAGGATTGCAGGATTCCATGCATTATTAATAGTAATGTGTGTTACAATGGAGGCGTAAGGAGGTGCAGGGGAGATTAGTTAGACACACAGCAGGCCAATGACTATCCTCAGTATGGAACACCTCCCTTATTCACAGAGCCTCTATAGTAAGGGCAGCAGTAGTTCATGCTTATCCTCACACACACACGATCACACATATGAACGCACAACTCTGCCAGCAGTACCACATGCCGCTCTCACGCAATCACGCACACTTACACAGAGTTCAGTAGCACTGCAATCTCTGTTCTCAGGCAGGACCATAGCTATCAACAGTGCAGCAAGTGCAGTGGTACCGGGGTGCAAAGGTCACAGAACTCCAATTATGGCCGTATTTCATCACCAAATCAGTGGGACTAGGGGCATATGTTCTTGGTTTGCACTGAGGTCCATTTTACACAGGCCACGCCACTGAAAACAGGTCAACATAGGCACTGAGAGTGCAAACTTCACACAAATCACGTGCAATATATAAAAAAGGGGGTGAGTTTCTCCCAACACAAGGTTAAACCAGGCAGTAGAAATGCATGGTTTATTGACTTACACTGACCAGGTGCTCCAAGGGCGGAAGCAGTGCAGACACCGACCAGGACCGCAGGAGCAGCAGTAGGGCAAAACTTCCCTAAAACACACCAGACCAGTCAGGAAAGGAAGCCTTAGCCAGCAATAAAGTTAAAATGTCAACTTTTTTAAAAACAATAATTTGTCATTTCAAACTGCTCACACAGATGATATGCAGCGCGTGCAAATCAAAGCCCTTTGACCAATTTCTTTGGAAAATTTTGTTTCAAGATGCAGATTTGGCGGTGTTTTTAGGTATCAGCTAGACAGCGCTTGTGATGTCCCTTCGAAACATGCTGTATCTATGATGTGGGCTTCAAAAAACGCTCAGCTTTTTCATTGGTTCCTGTTGCTGTCCTTTACAAATGCTGGCTTTTCATTGGTGAGTACACTTAGTAGTTCCTCCATTTGGAACTTTGTATCCTCCCATGAAGGCTGCCCCTCTTACATGTATCCTCCCATGAGGACAGCCTCTCTTACATGTGTTCTTACTGTTCAGATTATTTAAACTTAGAGAGAACTCTTTTTTTAGTTGGTCTGCCTCTTTCCTCCTTAACTGTTCTGTTTACTTGTACAGTTAAACTTCTGTCCCGTCATTTGCTTGCCATTGCTTTATCTCCCATGCCTCCCCCTCATGCTACCCACAGCACTGCTCACAGGCACCCTCCAAGGCCACTGCTGTTTTGCTTGTTGTTTTTGTTATTTTACAAATGCTTTTATTTATATAGTACACTTAGCTATGGGCTTGGGGAAATCAAACAATCAGCCAATTATCACAGGATGTTGAGCCTGACAGCAGACTTGAACCTGGATCCCCAACTCACCAGTCGGCTGCTCTCACTGCTGTGCAACATCCTTTGCCTACCCATGTTTCAGGGTGCAGTACCTTATGTGGCCACAAGAGGTCCTAAGGGACACCTAGTGAAAGCATGGGGTACTACACCCTCACATCTCTGTTTAAACGTGAAGTCAGAATTGCAATGTTCACTCTCTGCGCTACGGCAACATTGTAGGTTTACTACATTAAAAAAACACAATGGAGATCTTTATTTCATTAAGATGGGGAGGGTATATCTATTGCACAGGTAAACAACACTGACATTTATAATGCCAATAGCTCCAACTCCAACAAAATGCGAGACCTATTGCATTTCCAAAGCTTGTTTCAAAATTTTCTTGTCTCCCACTCTCACAACACCCCAAAGACCCTTGAGAATACAACTCTGAATGCCCCTTTAAAACGGGGTTCTAAACCTATGGCTTTTCAGACATTTGTGTGTTCTTTTCCTGTAAGATGCTTCATCATTTTATTAAACATATTCTCCCTGAAGAAGGGTGAACCGCCTCACTCACACCCCACCTAGGGGTGAGCCATGGCGGATGAGTGCAGGGTCACTCACCGATATTTGGGTTCTTTGTTTACCCCCTCCGGTTTCAAAGTTCCTCTGATGCCACAGTTAGCGAAGGGAACATATGTTGAGAACATAAAAATGGGGCCAACCCCTGGGGGACTTCACAGAGAAGTGACAAGGACTGTGCAGGTAGAGATAACAAACCATTGTAGGGGACCGCAGTTAAGAAACAGGAGATCCCAGCCTTGGCCTTGTGCATTAGTCCAACCCCACAAGATGAAGCACAGAGGAATGGGGCACAGAAATGTTGCAAGACTCCATGTGGGAGACTGGTTGCTGCGCAACTGCCTCATCTTGCTATGTTGTTGCTGAGATATGAGGGCTCACAATTGGCATTTTCAACAAGAGGAATTTGAAAAACGTTCTGAAAAGCTTAGGCATTAGGACTAGTACTAGAATTATAAACTATTCCTGGTATCTGCAAACCAACTAGTTCATGTATCAACAAACATTGACAGAGAATAAGAATAAGCTAGAGAGACAGTGTATATTTTTCTTCAACAAATAATGCAAAATCATAAATGGTGCAATAGGAAGAAGGATACGAGGTACTAAATAAGAAGGAGACATTGGGGTGGAAAAGAACAGAAGAGAACAGGCAATGTGCGTGCTGCAGGAGACACCTAGCGTGCATGATGAAAGTGCAGCCATATGCAAAGGTTGGTAGGCAGAAGGGCAGGCCTTACACACTGCCAAACAGCATGAGCTGAGTCAGTGGATGGATTTGATAAACAGGCACAGGTTAACCTTTAAACACATCATTGTAGACAGGCAGGCTCAGCTTCATGTTCAGGTATTGCCATCATCACCATTGAATTTACCGATCTAGTCCATAGAGACAGGCTAACTCACAGTCCGCACATAATGCATCGCCAACAGCACAGGGCACTGCTCCACTTATGCCCCTGTCTATTGCACTAAATGCCATGCAAAGTTCTGTTATGAGCGAGTGCCTTAGGAGGATGTTCACCCACTCAATATGTACTAGACTACACTTTGAGGGTGCTGCGATTCTTTGAATGTATGAATGTGGGCCTATAACTGAAGTCCTTTCAGTATCTACCTAAATAGTGGCAGGTTTGGATGCTGGCCAAAGGTGATGGTAAGGTTATTCCTGGTAAGTAGTGCAAGAAGCCTCCAACTCTACTAATAGCCTACCCTCTCCTATCTTTGCAGCCAGGACAACACATTTTCACACACCCCAACGATGGCCTGAGTTTGTAGACAGGCACTTTCGGGGAAGCTGGGCATTAGCCTGGATGCTGATTTTTAAAAGCTAAACAGACCACTGGAAATGTAACATTCTAGTTAAACAGGAGCAATTAAATTGCTTCTTGAGGTCCCAAAATATGATCCGACTTCTCCATCCACAGCATTCCAAGCCCTTGGAGACGATGAACTAATGTGTGTGACATTCGGGCATGGAGGCAGGTACAACAATCTCCCGAGAGGTTATTGTTTATGAATGTATGTGGTATTTCTGTAGCACAAACCTAGCCAAAAGACAATGGAGCACTGTCAGAGACCAGCCAAAAGTCAATGAGTGATAGAATAGGTAGCTGGATGGCAGACGGTTAATGCATTGTGATGTAGTGCGTCTTCAACTCTTTCCTAAATTGGAGCATTGTGGCGGTCCAAGCGGATACGGGGATGTTGTTCAAAACCCTTGCTGCACAGAGAGCACCATAGACTAGAAAAGCTGTACTAATTTTGGAGAAGGGAAACAGAACTGCTGTATAAAATCTTGGAAGTTAAAGATCGCATCTCTTGGTGAAAATCCTGCCAAGAGGCTCAAACACCAGCTCTCTGTCTACATTCAAGCCAAGGTGCCAACCCTCAGAGTCAGAAGAAGCCAGTGCCGAAATACAGATGGAAGGTATGGTTTGACAAAGGTGAGTACTCATTACGTCTAAAAACAATGAGCTGGAGTTTATGACAGATCATTTGCAGCCTTCTACCTCCTACCGTGGGCTGGGTTCAAGCATGTGGTCAATAAAGCAAAAATTACAGAGTATCACTCTGCATAGCACCCTTATACACTCTCCACGACTTAAGACATTTTCCCTCCCGACGCATTGACCACTACTGCCATCCTCGACCTTGCCTCGCATGTTACCAGAGACAGTAGCTGGTATAGCCAGCGCAGTGCCTCCCAGTGATATGAAATGTCCCAGAAAGTGCAGTTGGGCACCACAAATTTCCCCCCCCCCCCCCGCAGCCGCATCGCCCCCCCTCCCTTCCCCACTATCCTTTTCCAATCCTCCATCCATCCCTATTGGTTTTTTCTTCTTTTTCTGTTTGTTTTCTTTTTTCTCTTTGGTTAGGATATACAGCTAATGGGTACAATGATGATACCGTAACGCAGTAAAGGCATGCTTAATGGAGGACGAGTTCTAAAACGTTGGTGCGTGGCCCTGCGCCGTGGAGGCTTCGCTTCTACCACTAGCCGATTGGAACTCTATGAAACTAGCACTAGAGACTCATACGTCTGATACTGTCTTTTGCTACTGATGTGTTTGAGGCATTGCGTAATGAGGTTACATCTGATTTAATAAGCCCTCAGTGCTAGGACTGCCTGAGCTGATATATAGATCATAGAGTCTCGTTCTTATCCCCTCAGTATTGCCTTGAAACATCTGCATATTGTTGTATTAAGTGCTGCGTTGTGTTTTTCTATAAATGCTAATAAAAACGTCTTGAAACAAAAAAAAAATTACAGTCTTTTTTTGTCATGCAAAGATAGAGCGGGTAGCACCAGCACACAACTAGCATCTACTGAGCAATAGATTATGTAGTGACCGAGAAGTCTCATATGCGATCTGGTACATGTCACGCCATACTACTGAATAGGGTAATGTGTTATCCAAATACTAAATAAAAATAACAATCCAGAGGGAACTACTGAATCACTGAGAAGATGGGCTGTATAAAAATCACCCGCAATAAGTACATCTGCTGCAGTGCACCAAAAGTCAGCAATAATGAGTCCTTTTGTTTTCCACCCTTTTTCACCCAGTTTTACCCCATGTCTACAAAGGAGTGCCATCACTAACCACAGCAGAATCTCCATAAGTATGTGAAGTGGTCTTATTAATAATGTTGAGGCGACTTCCCAGGACGAAGGCTGTGAGAAGGTCAAGGGGCAGGAGTATGATATATTCTTCAGGACCACTGTACATAAAAGAATATCAGATTCTGCAAGCATCTCGACCATGATTGAAGACCAATCCAATTGCAGCTAGTAAGCTGCTGATATTTCAGTGACATCGGTGGCTAACTGGAAATTTGTATTTGGTCAATCACTGAAATGAAAAACAAATGTATAAAACGCGCATATACTACATTGCATCAAGGCACTGTTTCCGTTGAGACCATCAAGCCTGAGAAAATAAAGAGCTGCCGGAGTTGAAAAAACCTGTGCCCCTAAGAAGCAATGTTTGGATACCTTTTCTAAAGGCCAGATGATTCTCCATTTCTACTAGGTGGTTTGGTAGGTTGTTCCACAATTAAGCTGTCGCCACAGAAAAAGATCTGCCACCCCAACTGGGCCGACACATTCTCTGGACCAGCACAAGGTTTCTTGTTTTTTTAATTTTATTTGTTTATTCTTTATATTGATTACAGATTAAAACTTCAATCATAAGGTTACAGAGCAGTATACTGTTGTAAAATACGCTTCACATTACACTTGATTTCCCTCTAAAGGTACATAGTTACTTCCGTGATAGTATGTTAATTTAGGAAACATAGTTCCACACCCTTTGAATCAACTGGAGTCCGATTCTGGCTCACTCATAGGTGCGGTACAGATGTTCCCTCTAGAGGTGTTCCAGTTGCCCGATATCCGTTCCCATTTTTTAGGGCACCCGCTCTGTATAAATATCGCCCTTTCTGCCACCATAGCTCGATCCATATCTCCACACCAATCTTGGTACGTCGGTGAGGTTTGTGCCCCCCAGTGTTTAGCTATGTTGCGTTTAGTCAACATCATACCCAGAGTTGCCCACTCTTGAGCCGCTTGATTGAAATCTGTTGGCTCCCATATATTTAGGAGACATCTCTTGGGCTCTGGTGTGACAATTACTCCCCCAACTTGTGAGATTGCCTGCATTATTGTGTCTCAGTAGGTCGTTATCACTGGGCATTCCCAAAGAGTATGGTAGAAGGTACCTAGTGCCCTGCATAGTCTCAAACAAAGTGGGTCATCGGCCCTCTGTATCTTATGCAAAGTAACTCTTGTGTAGTAGATACGGTGAAGTATCTTCAACTGTACCAATCTTAGTTTTGAGGATATCGCCACTTCTCGAGGGGACATGAGTGCCTCCTGCCAATCTGTCTCATCTAGATCCCCCACTTCAGTCTACCATTTATCGTGAAGGAGTTTTGTGGGACCCAGCTGAATATTGATGATCTTACGGTAAGTCAGTGAAATGGCCTTCTTGTACATACACTCGGTCAGGAGTCTATCTTCTAGTGGGGAGGCCTCTGGAGTATAGCGCCCCCTGGGATGGTTTTCCTGAGGGGATGTGTAATCTGGGTATATCTATTTATTTCCGTGGGTGCTATCTCATACTGATCTTGGAAGTGGGCAAAGATAACAACCTCTCCTTTTTTCCAGAGATCCCCTACTGTTGAAATTCCAATGGAATCCCATTGTTTAAATCCTTTGCTGGTACTGAGTCTGCCCAGCTTTTGAGTCTCCCAGAGCGGGGGCAGTTGTGTTATGATTTCATCCAATCCCAGCTTTTTTGTGCCATGTGCCAAATTTGAACTGTGTGCACTGTTGGTGCCATTAGTGGTGTTTTACAAGTTTTATTATAAAGTGCTGTGAGACGGCGTCCCGAAGAACCCACATCGGGGGCCACCCTCCCCCGCACATACCTCGTCCATTACCTCCGGGACTGCAACTCCAGAGCCAAAACGCCATAGCCGAGACCGGACTCGGAACACCAGCCATGACCAACGAAAGCCCGCCCTTCTCTCTCCCGCAGGGACCAACCAGAGCACCAGGTCCGGAGGAACCATATCGCGCTGACCCCGGAAGTCCCGCCCCCGAGGCAGCGCCAGCACAGGATAAAAACGAGGATCGAGGAGAACCCATCGTCGGAGTATCGTGGCAGGACCCTCTGGCTGGAGACGGAGAAGGAGAGCAGACGTGCGAAGAAGACGTGTGGACTGAGGAGTGGTGGAATCCAACGGAGGTGGCTGGAGAGCGGCTGTAACTCACCGGAGAGTTACGGCGGACCGCGTGAGTGCCTTTTACCTTCTTATTCCCTACTCATTAGGAGTCCCTGTGTTGTCCCTGTAAATACCCCCTTCTCCATAGTCTCACCTCCCCTACACTGTATAAAAACTGTATAGCACCTCACAGCAGCCCCACCCGTTCCTCTCACGTCCCGCCTTGGCACCCTCTCTATTTCCTACCCTGTATTCCCTTTCCCGGTACCCTCCTTTCCTCACAGCCTGTTTCCGCCCCCCCCCCCCTCGCACTATCTGGGTGACGGTGAGCGGTATCCACTGCGTAGAGTTCTGGATAGGACTAACGGTCCCTTGTACTTTTGTTTCCTCTCTTACTGCCCTCCGTGGATCCTCCCCGTCATCGGAGTCATCCCTGGAGAGCCTAAAGACCTCGAGCTGAAGAGAAGAGCCGGACCAGAGTACATCGCCTGGAGCCTCCCTTCCTCTCGCTTGTGACATTCCTTGTTGTTTCACGATAATAAACTTCCAGTATTGCCCACTACCTACGGCCTCCTCGCCTGATTTTCCGGCCCGCTACGCCCACTCCCCCACATCTGGTGTCAGAAGTGGGATCCGCTGGAAGCATGGAGGCCGTAGTCAAGAAGATGGCGGAATCCCAGGAACAGTTTAGTAAACTGATGGAGCAGTTCCTAAAAACCGCAGAAGACGACAGAGGACAGCTTCACGACGTCCTGAAGGGCCAGGGGGTGGCCCACGAGCAAACCATGGGAAAGCTAACGGATGCCCTGGGGCAGCAACGGCCGGTGACCTCTCTCCCCTCTGTGGTCCTTCAAAAGTACGTCCCAGGGGAGGATCCGGACTACTTTTTCACCAATTTTGAGAGAATAGCCCAAGCCGCCAACTGGCCGGTGGACCGCTGGGGCCAATATCTGGGGCCGCTCCTCACAGGCGACCTACAAGCCGCCTACCAACAGGCCAACATACAGGGCAACACCCCATATACAGACATTAAGCGGTGTATATTAGAACGCCTTGGCATCGACGATGACACCTATAGGGTGAAACTACGCCAAGCCAGGGAGAAACCTCAAGAGAACCCGAGGGCCCTCTCATTCCGGATTCGGGACCTCGCGAACCGATGGCTTCGGCCTGAGACGTCCACCAAAGAGAACATCATGGAGAAAATATATCTGGAGCAATTCCTTACCTCCTTACACCCGGCCACACAACGCTGGGTGAGACAACACTCCCGACTCACCCTGGAGACGGCCATAGAGATCGCTTCAGCCTATAGCCGTGCTCAGGAGCTCCAACGGGGGAAGGAGGAACACCCCCACAGGCCCTCGTCTGCTCTGACCACTCGCCCTAACCGGCCACCACCTGCCCGACGGCCTGAACCAACCCCCCTTTTTCCTCCCCCGGTTGTGTTTCGAACCCCTACTCCTGGACCCCAGTGTTATTCGTGTGGAGGGTACGGACACATTGCCCGAATGTGCCCGCAGAATGAGGAGCCGATGGAGGTCGGCTTTGTGAGGAACTATCTGTGCACCCCTCCTGGGTGTTCTCCCCCACCGTTCCACTGTCCTGTGTCAATTGACGGTCAAAACCTCATGGCCCTTGCCGACTCCGGTTGCCGTCAGAGCGTTGTTAGACCACAAGACCTTGCACACCCGGTCAGTAAACCTACTGGCCTCGTAGCCATTCAATGTGTCCATGGCGACACCAAACAGTACCCCACGACTCAGGTGCGAGTACAACATTCCAAAGACCCCGGTTCCTGTATCACTGTTGGACTCGTACCCGCCCTTCCAGAACAGGCTATTCTAGGGAGTGATTATCCGGGACTGCCTACGCTCCTGCAAGACGCCTCCGATTCCCTGGCTCAGTGGTGGAAAGACGCACCGTATCCGGGACAACCCAATCTGGTGACGACATCCAAACCCCACAAACCCAAAAGCCAGAAAAGAAGAGAGAAGAAGGAGTACGTCGGCGCTTATCCCGCTATCGTGGAAGAACACCCTTGGCAGACCGACCGGGAGTTCAGGGCGGCCCAGCAGGAAGACCCCCTCCTACAGGAAGCCTGGGGAAGAGCCCTTGATCACGAGGACCCCTTGCAAGTAGGTCCTTACTTCTATAAGAAAAACGGGCTCCTGTACAGAAAAGGGGGTGTCCAACAAAACGCCCAGCTACTTATCCCCGGTCCCTTTCAAGAGAAAGTCCTCTTCCTGGCCCACAGTCATCTTCTAGGGGGACACTTCGGGGACGAGAAGACCAGCCAAGCAGTCTTGGAGAAATTCTATTGGCCAGGGGTGTTTCAAAGAGTCAAAACCTACTGCCGTGAATGTGTAGTATGCCAAAAAAACAGCCGTCACAGACCTCCCCGTGTTCCCTTACAACCCCTCCCTCTCATAGACGTCCCCTTTAGCCGTATAGGGATGGACATTATCGGGCCCCTCTTGCCCTCCCGTAGCGGGTGTCGCTATGCGTTGGTCATAGTTGACTATGCCACCCGCTTTCCGGAGGCCATACCTCTACGCCAGCCCACTACCCAGACTATAGCAAAGGCCCTGATCTCCTTGTTTTCTCGGGTTGGGTTTCCCCGGGAAATCCTGACCGACCAGGGTACTCCTTTTGTTTCGGCTCTCATGAAACGTGTCTGTTCGGAGCTTGGGATTAAACAGATCAGAACGTCTGCTTATCATCCGCAAACGGACGGGTTGGTGGAGCGTTATAACGCCACTTTGAAGCAGACGCTGAAGAAACTTTTGGGCCTAGAAGCAAAGAAATGGGAAGACATGCTTCCTTTGGCCTTATTCGCTATCCGCTGTAAAACGCAGAGTAGCACCGGATACTCCCCTTACGAATTGCTGTATGGGCGTCCCCCTCGTACCCTGCTAGATATGGCACGGGAGGCCTGGGAAGACGAACCGGACCACACTCGTCCGCTTCCCGAATATCTGGAGAATCTGAAAACTCACCTGTCCATGATCCGGGATATTGTCCGACAAAACCTAGGGACCGCCCAGAACAATCAAAAGAGGCAATACGACAAGGGCACCCGCAGCCGCGTCTTTGCTGTTCAAGACTTAGTCCTCCTCATGATGCCCTCATCCGACCAGAAACTTCTGGGACAGTGGCAAGGTCCCTACACCATCCTCCGACAAGTGACCCCAGTCACCTACGAGGTGGAATTAGACCCCACACGAGGCACTTCCCAGATTTTCCACGTAAATTTGGTGAAAAAATGGGAAGGTCCCCGTCCGGTGATGTCCGGAACCAGTAAAAGGCCCCCCTTCTCTTTCGACCCCTGTCTTGACCCCGATCTAAACCCTGTGCAAATCCAAGAACTGCAACAAACCCTAGTGTCCCTGAAAGATGTCTTCTCCTCTTCCCCGGGTCGAACCAAGGTCACTGAGCATACGATAGAAACAGAACCAGGGAAAGTTGTCCGACTGAGACCCTACCGAGTACCAGAGGCCCGCTGGACGGTTATCCGTCAGGAAATAGAAGCCATGCAAAAGATGGGGATCATAGAGCCCTCAGTTAGCGAATGGAACTCCCCTATCGTTCTGGTGCCAAAACCTGACGGGTCGGTCCGTTTTTGCATAGATTTCCGGGAGGTTAACAAGGTGTCCAGCTTCGACACCTATCCCTTGCCCCGGGTGGACGAAATGATTGAGCGGATAGGACAGGCGAAGTTTATTTCTACCCTTGACCTCTGCAAAGGGTACTGGCAGATACCCCTAAGGGAACAAGACAAAAAGAAGACTGCCTTTTCCACCCCTGAGGGGTTATACCAGTTCGTAGTCATGCCCTTTGGTCTTCATGGTGCCCCAGCCACCTTTCAACGCGCCATGAACCAGGTCCTGCGACCTCATTCCCAGTACGCAGGCACCTATTTAGACGACATCATTATCTTTAGCGACAGCTGGCCCCAGCACTTGAGGCATCTTTTCAGCGTCGTCTCCTCCTTGGGCTCTTTCGGATTTGCCATCAATCCAGCCAAAACCACCTTAGCGGCGAAAACAGTCAAATACCTGGGGTACCTTCTGGGGGATGGCCTGATAAGACCCCAAGAAAGCAAAACCGTGGCCATTCGGTCCCTTCCCTTTCCCCAAACAAAAAAAGACCTTCGAGCCTTTTTGGGGCTTCTCGGGTATTACCGGCGGTTTGTGCCCAATTTCTCCCAGAGAGCTGCAGCCCTTACGGACCTCCTGAAGAAAACGAACCGCTCAGACGAGAAGCTACGAAACCCCTCTCCCGAAGCGTGGCATGCCTTCACGGACTTGAAAGACGCATTGACTTCCAGTCCTGTCTTGGTACCCCCTGACTATTCCCTGCCTTTTATCCTGCAAACGGATGCTTCCGATCATGGGTTGGGGGCCGTGCTATCTCAGAAAGACACCCTCGGCAACGAACGACCCATACTCTACGTGAGCCGCAAACTGTTTCCTAGAGAAAAACAATACGCTGTAGTTGAAAAGGAGGCCTTGGCCATTAAGTGGGCCGTGGACAATCTGAGGTACTACCTAGAGGGCAGAGACTTCGTCCTCTACACAGACCACGCCCCCTTGGAGTGGATGGCCCGAAACAAAGGACAGAACGACAGGGTCCTACGCTGGTTTCTGTCCCTACAGCCCTTTCACTTTCAAACAAGACACCGGAAAGGCTCAGATCAGGGTAATGCAGATTTCCTTTCACGGTACCCCCAGTCTCCATCCAGTACAGGAAGGACAGCTAGGGGAAGGAGATGTGAGACGGCGTCCCGAAGAACCCACATCGGGGGCCACCCTCCCCCGCACATACCTCGTCCATTACCTCCGGGACTGCAACTCCAGAGCCAAAACGCCATAGCCGAGACCGGACTCGGAACACCAGCCATGACCAACGAAAGCCCGCCCTTCTCTCTCCCGCAGGGACCAACCAGAGCACCAGGTCCGGAGGAACCATATCGCGCTGACCCCGGAAGTCCCGCCCCCGAGGCAGCGCCAGCACAGGATAAAAACGAGGATCGAGGAGAACCCATCGTCGGAGTATCGTGGCAGGACCCTCTGGCTGGAGACGGAGAAGGAGAGCAGACGTGCGAAGAAGACGTGTGGACTGAGGAGTGGTGGAATCCAACGGAGGTGGCTGGAGAGCGGCCGTAACTCACCGGAGAGTTACGGCGGACCGCGTGAGTGCCTTTTACCTTCTTATTCCCTACTCATTAGGAGTCCCTGTGTTGTCCCTGTAAATACCCCCTTCTCCAAAGTCTCACCTCCCCTACACTGTATAAAAACTGTATAGCACCTCACAGCAGCCCCACCCGGTCCTCTCACGTCCCGCCTTGGCACCCTCTCTATTTCCTACCCTGTATTCCCTTTCCCGGTACCCTCCTTTCCTCACAGCCTGTTTCCGCCCCCCCCCCTCGCACTATCCGGGTGACGGTGAGCGGTATCCACTGGGTAGAGTTCTGGATAGGACTAACGGTCCCTTGTACTTTTGTTTCCTCTCTTACTGCCCTCCGTGGATCCTCCCCGTCATCGGAGTCATCCCTGGAGAGCCTAAAGACCTCGAGCTGAAGAGAAGAGCCGGACCAGAGTACATCGCCTGGAGCCTCCCTTCCTCTCGCTTGTGACATTCCTTGTTGTTTCACGATAATAAACTTCCAGTATTGCCCACTACCTACGGCCTCCTCGCCTGATTTTCCGGCCCGCTACGCCCACTCCCCCACAAGTGCTCTCAGTGCTCCTTCCTCACCCAGACTGTAACTGTTGGATCAGAAAGCCGGTTCTGTTTGGGGGGCGTGAAGCCACTGATTGATTACCATCAACTGGGAGGCCCAGTAGTACATATGCACATTCGGAAGAGCAATGCCGCCATCATACCATCCCTTTACCAGTTTGTTCATGGGAATGCAGGCCGGCTTTCCGTCTCAGAATAGGCTACCCACTTCTGCCTCAATTGCCTTGAAGTAGGTCAGGGGAGCTGGAAACTGAGTATTTTGAAGGGTATAGAAGAATCAGGGAAGCGCCATCATTTTAAAAAGAGCGGCTCTTCCGAACAGCGTCAATGGTAGTGATCGCCAATGTTCAGTATCTTGGCGAAGTCTTCTCAGAGGTACTAGCAGGTTTTTTCCGTAAATTCCACTGGTGATGGTGTAATGTAAATTCCCAAATATTTAAAACCCCCTTCTGCGATTTGTGGACTACATTCCTCCTGTAGTTGCGGAGGGGGACTGTGTAAAACATATAGCATCGATTTAGACCAATTGATTGTATACCCGGAGAACTTGCCATATATTTTACAAATTTCTAGGAGACTAATGATGGAGCACCTGGGGGATGCCATATACAATAGTATATCATCCGCATATAGGGATATGCGGTCTTTCCATTCCTCCGCCCATCTGAGTCCACGGATGACCGGGTCTCTTCTTATCCATGCTGCCAATGGTTCCAGCACCAGGGCAAATAGGAGCGGTGATAGGGGGCAGCCCTGACGTACCCCGCACCCATGGGGAAAGTTCACTGAGATTTGACCATTTACTACTACCTGAGCTAAGGGTTTTGTATATAGTAACTGGACCCAGGCGCAGAATTTGGGCCAAAGCCCATATGTTTGAGGACAGCAAACAGGAAAGGCCACTCAACCATATGGAAAGCCACATGCGTGTCTAATGAGAGGATAACGGCTGATTCTTGGATTGTAGGCATACGAGCCATTACACTGTTTAGCTGTCTCAGATAAAGTGCTGTGTTCCTTCCTAGCATAAATCTGGATTGATCCGGATGTACTAATTTGGTAAAATAGGGTGTCAATCTGGTTGCTAGTGTCTTAGCCAATATTTTGGCCTCTGCATTAAGTAGTGATATAGGCCGGTATGATGTACAGTCCTGGGGAGGCTTTCCAGGCTTGTGTATAGCCACTATTGTCGCCAGTCTCTGGTCTCTGTGGAGTTCTCCCGACTCTAGACTAGCTAAGAACATATTCAGTTAATGCGGTGTGAGTGTAATTACTGTTTTTTTGTAAAGCTCGATAGGCCCTAGAGCCTTCCCTAACTGCACTGTCCCTATAGCCAATGCTAATTCATCTGCTGTGAGGTCCATTTCAAGAGCTTGGGCGTCTTCCGATGTGAGTGTGGGCATATGGATATTTTTGAGGAGGGATTGTGCCTCCTCGATCGTGATTATGTTAGTTGGAGTAGTGCTTCGATAGTGCATTTACTATCCTTTGTGGGTCTGTTATGAGGTCTCCATCATCTAGTTGTAACTGTGCCACCCACCGATTAGCTCGTTCACGCTTGTCTAGCCAGGCCAGAAGTTTTCCTGCCTTATCCCTGACCTCATATGATGTTGAGTGACTAGGAGTCTGGTTTTAGTGTCTTCCCACAAGTACTCTCGATAGCCCTGTTTTTTTTAAGTTAAGATCATGAGCAGTGTCTGCCGTGGGATGTAGAGCATGTGCCTGCTCACTTCTTGTTCTAGAGCTTCTACTTGCTTCTGATTTTCTTTTCCACAATTAATTAAATAGCCTGGCCTCGAAGGACGGTCCTATATGCTTCCCAAAGAATTACTGGGGAGGCAACCGAATGGTCATTTTCTGTGAAATACTGATTTGTGGTGTTGGCCAGCCCTTTCCAGAACTTGTTTCTTTTTTTAAATCCCGGATAAAGTGGGAAAGTTTGCCGCTGGACTGCATTGCGATGTACATATTTAACCCACAGAGGAAAGTGATGCCTGTAGGTAGGTGGGTTGCTTCCTCTACCTTCCCTAGACTATCTGCCAGCGTGAATATGTAATCTATTCTCGAGAGGCTATTATGTGCTCCAGAATGGAAAGTGTATTGTTGTCCTGCGGGGAATCGATAACGCCAAACATCTATACCTATTGCCTCAAGGAATTCTGTAAATCTAGAGTTCGTGCCATCTTGGTCCCTGTGGGACTTGCAGTCAAGCGTATCGTCTATGGTGGCATTGAAGTCTCCACTCATGAGGAGTTCCCCTTCTGGGAGTTTGAGTAGGAGTGCGCTAAGCACTGGGAGCGCCACCGAGTGGAGTGTAGGTGGAATGCATAACGAAACTATATTTTATGCTTGTCCCTCCCATTGGCATGAGTGGGCTGCAAACCGCCCATGATCGTCTGTCCATGTTTGTTTAACAAAAGTGGGGATTGTTTACGAACCAGTATGCCCACTCCTCGGGAACCGGAGGTAAATTTGGAGTGCCCTGCCATTCGGAAATCCCATCTGTCTAGGGCCTTGCATGCTGGTACCACTAGATGCGTCTCTTGAATCAAGACCACTGCTGGTGCTTGGCACTTAAGATATTGCAGGACTAGTCCTCTCTTTATCCTGTCACAGTTATCCTTCATCCATGAAGGGATAGTTTTCATGCAGCATTTAAAATTCATGGCTTCTGAATGCACATCCTCCGTAAGGTCACAATAAGTTATGTGCTGTCTGCATATTATAATACCTGAAGGCCATAAGACCGAATCGATTTTGCCAGAGAAAAGACATACAGGAAAAAGGAAGTAGGACTTATCGAGGATCCTTGAGACACCCGACAAAGGAGAAAATTATTTTGATGTATACTGTCCACAAATTACTCTCTCTGATCTGTCTGACAGAAAAGATCTTTAAAGAGTCAGGGCAGTACCATTAATACCAAACGGAGACAGGTAAGATGTTTGGCTCCATGGCGGTTAGGTTAAACGGGTTATAAAACTTCATTGATTAATACAGACCAGGACTAACTCCTGTCCAAAATGTGAAGCCACAAAGCTATATTCCCTTTTGTTACCATATTTTATAGTTTAGCAAATCCCCTTCTAGTGCGACTTAGAGTAATATCAAAGTGAACAGTACACTGTTGTACATCATTGCTTTCACAGGGTCATCTGCCCATTGTTGATCACTTTCTTACTCAATATGCTGTGATCGAAAACAAAATCAGATGATGGGCAGCGATCGAAAATTATTATTATTATTATTATTATTATTAAAACTTATATAGCGCACAGCTACCCTGGGGCATCCCGGCGCTCTGAACCATACATCAGAGTATGAAAAGTCAGTTTGTTACATCTGACAATTCCACAACTATGCTTATGCACATGAAGTTAATAACAAGAACCTTTTTTAAGTACTTGTAACTCAAGGATGAATCAGAAAGGCAAGCACTTTTACTACTGTGACACAACCTTTGTAACAGTGTAGAAAGATAACTTCTCACACTACCTACTGAACTATGATTTTTCCACAGGTGGCTTCAGAATATCTGTGCTGTTCTATCCAGCCAGCCAGTTGGAAGGACCACTGGTTCTTATGTTCTTTATAGGTACTTTACTTTGGTAGCCATTTGTCTTTTGCATTTCCCTCAATGTTAATAATCTTAATTCTCAATGACCCACCCATTGTCTGTTTCGTAAGAAGCAAATGTCAAGATGTCCAGGCTTGGCGGTGGCATCCTGGTATTGTTAGAATTTGATTATAATGATAAAGAGGTTATGCCTTGCCCATTGCTGTGGTTCGTTGTAGAACTCACTAGCCTAAAGCATTCTTTGAATGTGGATCCTACACAGATTGTGCAAACATACTTGAGACCTCATCTTCTGCAGCACGACTCTCTTTCGTGTAGGTATGTTGGCTGGGGTATCTTTAGTCAAGCGCAGTTCGCATCCCTTTGTGGAAGGTAACGAATGGGCACTAAAACAAGAAACTCCCATGCGCCTATCACAAATCACCTAGCATGAGGTTACTAGTTTGGAATTGAGGTGTTACACATAATCCCCTACACTTTACTCTTAAAGTATGCAAAATATGGCATAGTTGTATCCCTAAGAAAAAGATTGCCTATTGGAAAGGATACCGTAAAGTAAAGAAATTAGGAGCCAGTTTTCTTTTGACCACTAAAATGCTGGCCGTGTACCTAAACATCTTTCAGCAGAACAGAGAAGCTCATTGGTGATTTTTGGCAACTGTTTGTTGAGAGCTTCAATTACATAATACGACTGCCCATTTGTAAGGTACAAAGCTCAGTTGAAATAGCTTTTTGATGCTCAATGTAATCATCATTCACTGCACTGACTATAAACAGTACAGGAGGTCATCTCTTCCAATTGAGAGACATCTTCTTGCATCTTTTAACAAGATCAGCTGACAAATATATAATTCCACTAGACGCGCCCTGCTTCATCATGCCCGACGCAGCCCAAGTCGCTTATGACTCCTCCCTGCAAAGCACCCAGAAGTGTTAACTCATGACAGCATTCATATGGGATAGGGTGGGTGCAGTGGCGGCTGGTACGCAACAGGGTTGGCGAGGCAAGGGGCAGTGAAAAAAATATAACCCATACCTCTGCACGGTTGTAGCCTGTCCTCTGTCGTCTCTCCTCCACTTCTTTTCCTGAATCCTGGAAGCAGGAAGCACACAGGCTCCCCTAAGCCAAGCATGACGCTGCTGTCACCAGCATGACAGCAGCATCTTGATTGGTCTGATTGGCCTAGTTCGACACTCAGACAGGGAGTGGGAGCCTGTGCAGGTTTTCCCCCCAGGCTGTGCAATACAGCCAGGTGGAGAGCATGCTAAGTGTGCATTACTGTTTGGCCGGCCCAAGACGGCTGGCCAAACCGTCATGCTCACTTAAGTGCACATATTTCCGCCTCCCCCCTCCTCTGGCAGCCCAGTCCCGCCTCGCCCTAACCTGGCTCGTACTGAAAAATAAAATGATAATAACATTGTGTTATTATCCTTTTATTTTTAACTTTTTGCACTGCTGAAAAACAGTGGGACAATGCTACTCCGCTTTAGTTTAGTTTATAATTTATAAAATGCCTGAATCACCCCCAAGGGGTATCTCCGCGCTAAGAGGAGGAGCTGCCACTGGTTGCGTGGTTCCAAGTTCCACTTCTCTCTCTGAAGCATCACCTTTCCAACCTCTTCTGTGAAACTTGCACAGGCAAGGGGCAATGTCATTGACCAATGTATCCCCCCTCAACTCCAGTAAAAGCATTAGTTGGGTACATCTGCAGACAGCTGTTGGCCTGAAAACCTAAAGTGGAAAGCATCCTGGGACCAGGAAATGTTGCAGTATACAGAAAACATACAACATTAGACTGAACATCTTGGGCCATAAAACTGTGCAAAGAGAACTGTCATGACACAATATAAGTTCCTCCGTTCCCTTATCCACCAACACTCAAATATGTCTCCGATAATATAAGCGCGAAGATAGACAGCACATCTTGAGTTGCGTGCAAGGCCATTTATTGTACCTGGGTAATTATGACTCCTGTATCTCCGCACATCAGCTAAATCATGATCGCTGTACAATGTCTTGTACTGTTTGAAATATGACTCACAGACCTTGACACATCAATCACCCATTATAACCATCAGCTACAACATGTGTTATGCCACAGGAAACAAGACTTATGCTCTTCATAACATCTACCAACTTATAACCAGTGCACAATGCCAATCATACATCACAAGAAACAAGACCCACCATCTCCATGGCCTTTACCAACTTTAGACCAGAGAACAGTGGCCTCTAAGGCACGGCCTGCATTGTTTTCAATGTATACTGAGAGTGCAAATCTTACATGTCTAGGACATACATGTCAAAGGTTCAAATCCCAGAAGACAAAACGCATAATCTCATTGATCCGAAGTTGATTGAGTTGCGCAATAACAACACCAATTACTGAACACCCCAGAGGCTTTTCAGTTTGAGGTGTGTGCTCCATAATTAGCCATTACAGTCACAATTAAGCGCACAAACATATCAATTACAGCATAAGCCATGTTCCAAATAAACAGTCAGCACAAGCAGCTGTCTCATAAACTTGAAGAGATAAAACAAATTACCAACCAAAAGCCAGTACAAACAAGTATGGAGACAAATAGTGATATTAGATGTTATTTTAGAAGTGTGTACAGTGAAACAGCCATTCTCAAGAGGACATCTCATTCCCCCCAGATATAGGTCTGTCTGAAGCTACTGACCATCAGCCATTTTGGGATCACACCTCCTGCACCATACAACATCTGCACAACTGAACTGATGGCGAACAACCAGAGACACTGCATAGTTTCACACCAACGGCCTGAAGGCAGAAAAAAAGCTGACCGGTATTATAAAGTCGACAATAAAATACTATAGAGTATTTTACTTTAAGTGGCGTATATTGGAAAAAATATTAGTGCATTTGAGAAACCCAGAACTGTGGAGAACGCCAAGATTCCAAAAGTGCTGCAAGGCCATAGGCATTATAGTAAGGCGCTATTCTATACCACTGCAAATAACAACCAGAAATGTAAGGATTGATATTTGAAGGGGCTCCAATACAGAGCGCAGGAACAGCAGGCTGCCAAGATATTCAGAATACAAAAGCGGCATTTTGATGCAATGTTTTACCGTCCTAAAATCATTTTATGGACACGATCTTTGAATCTTATTCGCGGATTGACACCAACCTGGGTGCAAAGGCTCAAACAAGCACGCCCCAAATGTCCAGACACAAATCCGAACTGCTGACACAATGGGCTCATTAGGACAAGCTCTGCGCGCGCGCTTATTTGGACACACCAATTACCGAACCATCACAACAAATGCATGGAGGCAGTGTTGGTCCTGGCGCTGCGGATACCAGGCTGCCTGCAGCCTCCGCCGCGCTGCATTTGTGGCTTTAAACGGATATGTGAGGAATGGTGAATCTTTGCAGGTATTTTGTGTGCAGAGAGGCGGCTTTCTTTGGATCTGCAGCATGTTGTTACTCGAACAATTCTGATATTTAACAGACAACACATTTTATTTCCCTAAACGCTTCATTTAGCTGGATTCATTTTCTGTTGTTGGTTTATTCTGCCAATTACGTTACATCACTTTCGCCTTGTGGAACAGGGTACAAAAGAAGGCAGAAAGTTATTTTTGTGGCCAAGCCAAAGAAAGCCCGCTGGAAAATGAATAATGTAAGTTTTGCAAAGGAAAGCAAGCGCAGATCGATACAAAAATGTTCACCTAATGACATTACCTGGCAAGAAGCGCTGTCTACCTTTTAGATACATAAACAAACATAGCTAGAAACACTCTCGTCAGCCCCTCGTACATAATCTACTAATCGGTTTCATCTCGGTCTCCATACCCGGACTGAGAACTCTTAGCATTCATTCAGTCAATCAACCAGCCCACTATAAATCAATAAAGAAGGCACGTACTGCTGTAGAGAGTGTCTATCCAGGAGAGACGGGCCAGGCCTCGGTGGCTGGGGGGCTCCATGCTCCTCGTCGGGGGTCCCCTCAGCGCCCCGGCCCCCCACTCATCTCCCGGCGCAGGGCGGGCTGCAGGGGGCACCACAGGCTGGAGGGCTCCCGGGAACGGCTGGGCTGTGGCGGCGCACGGAGCAGAGACTGCGGTCCCACAATGAAGGATGGCTTCGACTACAGGGGGGGTGGGGGGAAACGGGGAGCTGGCGGGGCTTCCTTGAGGGGGCTCCGGTCTATGTGGGGGACTCCACTGGGAGGCAAATATGTGTCCCTCGAAAACTGACAAATAACGGGGAAATGTTGAGGGCTGGAGATGTACAATGCATCAGTCATTTAGAGCTCCAAGCCCTTCCCCATCCGGAAAAGGGAAGTGGGGGCGAGGGGCACTGTTGTCAGGCGCCCCCGTCTTCTGTGCACCGCTGCTGCTCAAATACCCCAGGGGTGCCTCCACCCCGCCCTACGGCTGGGGCGGTGGAAAGGGGGCGGAGGCTCTGAAAGCAGGTGTTCCTTCAAGATGAGAGCGAGCGCAGTCCGGCCAGGGTCAGCCTCCCCCGCATCCACCCGGAGGACGCCCGGCCTCCGTTATCCGTGATGCTGGACTCTGGTACCCACGGGGTGTGGCCAGCCTCACCAAACTGGAAACAAATGCGAAAAAGAGCCGTCCGCAGCCAGGCTTCTCAAGTTGATGTGTGGTGGATAGGACTGGGGGAGCAGTGGGAGGGGGCTGAGCGGGCGGGGTGGGGGTTCGGCTGAGACTGACAGATGGGCAGGAGTTTCCCCTCCAATGCAGTTGGTAATTAGCCCGGTCTGCTTCGGCAGCATCACAGTTCCCCCCTCCAGGCACCTGCTGGGGAATAGCGCCCCCTCCCCTGTCTGCGCTCCCAACAGAGAAAACGCATTTCAGATGCACCAGGGGGCGGGAGGGGGGCACATCAGTGGGCAGCATTAGAGGCACGACTGGCCTCGGGCACAAGAGGGATTGATTGCCAGATTACTATTTACGAGGTTTTGTCTGTGTCTCCCTGTCTGCAGCTGGCCAGGGCCCTGCCGTGCTATTACTATCTCACGTTTTATGGACAATATTTATAACATTTCTTTCAATGTAGCGCCACGAGGGCTTTGACTTTCTTCTCTGCGCTCCTTTGTGCTCTCAGATAAGATAACTACAGTGTAAGTTTGACAGGAGGACAGGGGCGGGTGGAACTCGCAGGATGTTGCCAAAGGTCACAAGGTGCAGCACGAGGGCAAGCCACGCCAGGACTTGTGTTAAGATGTATTTGACCAACCGAGTTAGATGACCACATCCTGATTCCATGTCACCAAAATCACAATAGCCCAGACCCGACCTTTGCTTTCACAACCGCTTTAACCCTGTCGTTATTTTAATAATCTCCATTAATAGGAAAATAGGCTACGGCTGCCAGGCTGCGCCATGATGTTAAAAAAAGAGGCCAGGACTGGAACAGTCTCTACCTGGTGCATTGGAGTCATCAGTCAACGCCTCTTGGCGCTATACCAGTAGACTTGCAAATGGAGAACGGTGGCACACACAGTTAATTGTGGCTAAAACTGCTGAACGCTATAACTCAATTGCTAGAGGCCTAGAGCAGCCTAATTGTGGCACCTGGCGTCCTCTGAAGTACCAAACTGTAATACTTAAAAATACAACAAACAGGAGAGATAGACTTCAAACTGGTAATACATACAGCAACCTTGTCGTAGGGGACACTCCTGGACAGCAAGGCTGGACTTAGGATGTGAGCTCCCAGAAAGCAGAGAGGAGGTATATGTTTATATCTTAATATAGAACACAATAAAAGTCAAGCATTTGAGAGGAAAATTGGCTGCAACCTTCATGGACGTCAAATCACCAAAATGCCAGGGGTAGCGTAAGTGACATCACACGCCATTTGACCTTTACTTTGACTCACACACATGCTTACACATACTAACACATTCTTTTTTTTTTTTTTTTTTTTACTTTTTATTATTGAAGTTCTTGTATCATATCAAAAAAAAAAACAAGGTAATACAAATATGAATATTAACAACCAAAGGGTACAAAATGATACTTACAGAAAGCATCTTCCAATATTACTCAAAATACGATTTCCAAATTTTATCAAATTTCCTTATCCCCCCAATTCGCTGTGCATAACGAAATTCACTGATTCGAACGTTCCTCATTTTCTGAAGCCAGGTATTAAACGAAGGAGCTTGTGTTAATTTCCAATTCTGGAGCACCAGAGATCTCCCTACTGCCATCATAATAAATATTAATTTTACCATCTGTTCTAGCAATCCAAGATCCGAATCATATCCATAAAGTATTAATTTAACGTTATAGACAATCTGAATCCCACAATACTTTTGTAAATATTCAAAAATGTCATTCCAGAAGGGTACAATTTTAACACAGTGAGCTATAGTGTGAGACCAATTAGCAGGACTATATTGCAAACATCTAAAACATGTGGCACTAACATTTACAAACATTTTGGAGATGACGGCAGGAGTTCGATAGAGGAGCCATTTGCTAAAAAAAATCATTCTCCTCCAATTAGAACCTCGAAGAACACTAAAATTCATCTTATTGATACATTTCCAGGTATTCAAAGTAAGAGCATGATTTTCTTGATCGTACCATTTCTTAATGACTCTTATACTAAGATCTGTTTCAATATGTTGAGCTAAACAACGTTTCCATTCTCCTGGCTTCTTACTCTGAGGAATCAAAAATAAATCGTCCCTCAACTGAGAGGGAGAGTCAATCATTCTTGGCTCGACTTGTCCCAGGGTTTTAAATGTTGAAACATAAGAATTTAATAACAAAGTTTCCTGAGATTAATCGCTGCATCTCTCCAGGTGACAGCCAGGCCCCTTCTCTTAAGAAGTCTGACAAAGTACGAAACCCAGCCCGTTCCCATTGAGAAACAATATCTACTCCGACTTTAATTCCCATAAAAATAAGAGCATTCCTTAAAGGAGTTCTAGAATTGAACTGCGGAAGGGAATACCTTTTTAGAAAAACATTGCGACGTTTGAAAAACCAATACATCATTTTATACCGTGTGAGTTTTGGCGATTTAGGGATGTGCAGAGGAACTGGGGTTTGAGCCTCTTGACTGATTTGGTCAAAAAAGAAATTAATAAATAATTTTGGACTTTGCATTCCTAATTTAAATCGTTCTAAATATTGGGCGAAATATCCACTGTAATAATCTCCAAGGTTGGGAACCGATAAGCCTCCGAATTCAATATCCACGTAGAGTGTCTTCATTGCAATCCTAGGATGCTTTTTAGCCCATATAAAACTTGAGAATAGTGATTCTGCTTTTGAAAAAAAACTACTAGGTAAATAGCACGGAATAGCTGAGAATAAGAAATTAAAAAGTGGAAGTATGGACATCTTTATAAGTGCCACCCGACCCATAATAGTGAATGGCAGTGGATCCCATCTAGTAAATAAGGATTGCACCTTATGTAGAAGTGGGTCAAAATTCAACTTAACTAAATCGGATACCAAGTTAGAAAACATAACCCCTAAATACCGTTTTGGTTTTGAACTAATACATCCAACTAAGTCCGCATGTAAATCCACCTCCCCCCACTACACACTAATATTTCAGTTTTTTTTTGTTAATTCGGTAACCTCATAAGGCCTCGAATTCTTCGAAAAGCTGTAGAACAGCAGTCTGAGATTGGATATCCGTCTTGATTATCAACATGATATCATCGGCGTAGAGTTTAATTTTGGCCATAGATACTAACACATTCACACACTCACGCAAATAAACACCCACAATCATACATACAAAATACATATAACAGCATGTTTTACTTACCTTCCAGATAGGGTCATATTCCAGGTAATGTACTCCTTTTTTTATTACACTAATAATAAATATTATTATTCACTATTTGTAAAATAAAAAAATGGACAGAAGGCAAGTGGAGCTCCAACCAGCGTCCATTAGGAAGAGCTGCCCCTGTGTTCCAAGCATTGATTCTGCCACCTCTGAGGCCAGGGGTCTCAAAAACAGTGCCAGTGGTAGACAGGGGTAAGCCAGGGGTAGCAAGGCGCAAGCCAGGGGTCACAGCTGCGACCCCTGGCCACCCCTAAATCACATCCATGGCAATCTTGGGAGTGAAAAAAGATGGTTAGAAGATGGTGGATCTATGCAGAGAGGCAAATAAGATGCGCTAAATACAAGAGGTTAACAAAGAAAAAACAAAGGTGGTGATGGACGGAGCGTTGACAATACAAACACTCACCCCAGTCAACTGATCTGGGTTTAATCCATCACCGTTCTTTAGCTCACTCCGCCACCCCAGTTCAGATATGCAAATCAGTCTGACCCTCTGCCTCATGGGAACAGTCCAGCCTGAACTGCCAAGCCATGTCTTCCCTGGACCGGAATCAAGCTTCCCAGGAGCGGTTTCTGGCATTACAGCCGTCTTCAGCCGGGCTTGCTTGACTCCAGTGGCAAAGTGAGCAAGGGATACAAGAGGTTGGCACAGACCAACTGGGTCTCTGACATGGAATGAGCAAGCAGACGCCTCACCAAGGATGCCAAATGGGGTATGTCAACCACTTTCTTTTCTGTTCTATTCTGATATGGTAACAGTGATGTTCCTAATCTCCCTTCTTCAGACAGCAAGTTTTTAATAGTTTATTAACATGGATATTACTTGAATATAGGATGTGCCTATTCTCTGTGTTTACTACCATGGTCACTGCCAGCCTGTTCATTTATTAGGGTTGAGCCTGGGAGAGCATGCACTAGTGAATGTGTCTCACTAGAGAGACACTCTTGTAAACAGAAAAGGGCTTCAGCCTGCCAACTGCCTACCATTGGTTGGCTTGTGTGGTATTCTTCTTTACAGCCTCATAATTTGTCAAGACAGCCTAACATAATTTCCGTTCCTCTCTGTGGAGCTGCTCCCAATGTGATCGAGGTTCTATTTTGTTCTTTTTAACTCTTAGTGCCCTGCAAACAGAAGGTGCGTGACTGGCAAAAAGTTGCCCAGCAGGACAAAAAAAATTGCAAAGATTTCTTTTATATAGTTAACTTTCTTTTATTGGGCATTTTGTTTTCTCACTTTGCACTCATATTTTCTTTAGTTTTTGATCATGGCAATTGTTCTCAAAAGATGAGGATAAGGTAATTGCAAAACAACATTGTTTTTTCTTAGGTGTCATTTCTGAAATGATACTTTAACACATAACCGTGCAGAACACTCAAATCCGGCCACTCCAATTCATGCCAAACCACCCCACCTCACCTCTTACCAATGTACCTCACTCAATCCAATCCACCCCAGACCAATCTGATCTACCCCCTCCAATCCAAACAACTCACCCCAATCCAATCCACTCCAATCTACTACACTCAATCTTCCCAACCCACCCCACTCTAATATGACCCACTCCAATCCAAAACAATCTGCTCCAATCTAATCCAACACAATCTGCCCCAATCCAATCCAAAACAATCTGCCCCAATCTAATCCAACACAATCTGACCCACTCCAATCCAACACAATCTGCGGAACTCCAATCCAAAACAATCTGCCCCACTCCAGTACAAAACAATCTGTCCAACTCCAATCTGACCCACTCCAATCCAACACAATCTGCGCCACTCCAATCCAAAACAATCTGCCCCGCTCCAATCCAAAACAATCTGTCCCACTCCAATCCAAAACAATCTGATCCATTCCAATCTGTCCCACTCCAATCCAAAACAATCAGCCCCACTCAAATCGGCCCCACGCCAATCCAAAACAATTTGCCCCACTCCAATCCAAAACAATCAGACCCATTCCAATCTACCCCACTCCAATCCAAAACAATCAGACGCATTCCAATCTCTCCCACTCCAATCCAAAACAATCAGACCCATTCCAATCTTCCGCACTCCAATCAAAAACAATCAGACACATTCCTATCTCCCCCACTCCAATCAAACATAATCAAACCCCATTCAAAATCGCCCCACTCCAACCCAAAATAATCTTCCCACTTCAATCCAAAACAATGTGACCCACTCCAAACCGCCCCACTCCAATCCGCCCCCTTCCCATTCCCCCCTCTCACCTCTCCCCAGTTTGGCTCTCCCAAATCTGCCTCTCCCCAATCCAATCCACCACATCCCACCACACTCCATTCCACCCCACCCAAACCCAATCCACTTCAATCCAATCCATCCCACCCAAATCCAATCCACTTTAATCCAATCCACCCAAATCCAGTTCACCCCACCCCACCCCACACCAATCCATTCCACCTCAAACCAACCCCCCACTTCAATCTAATTTAGTCCACTCCAACCCACCCAACAGCACCCCATGCCAATCCACCCGACTCCAATTCACCTCAACAGCCACTCTACCCTGCCCCACTCCAGTCCTCCGCAAGGCCTGGCCGGAGACCCGGCCTGGAACCCACCCCTCGCCGCGCTGCAGGCAGTTGGCTTTAAGTATTGTAATACAATAATACTTTATGTTAAAAACAAACCTAGAAATTCACTGAAAAAACACAAAGGTTAACGTTATAGTTAGGTGTGATAAGAAGATCCTTTTTTGTTTAAAAAACAAAAAAAAAACTTCGAAATCCAATGAAAAAACAAAAGGTTAAAGTAAGGTTATAGTTAGGTGAATATGTCAGTGACAACATTAATGTTATGAAATAAACAAATACAGGCATTCACCAGCTATAGTTAGCATAGCATGATCTATGACATTTATGACTGATGGCATATCAAATGACATCACTGATGACATCATCCAACGAGTGTGCTAGTTTGTATCATAGTTTACTGGGTAGCTACCCTATTACTTTTCTACCCAATTCTGTACAGCGTGTGTCCATGTGTGTCCATTCTGGGCATAACAGCTAATTTTCTTTAACTAGCAACACATGCCCAAAGAAATCAAACTGCATACATATCAGACATGGCCCATCGCTATTGGGGAAGGGGCCACCCACCCACCTTTTTTGTGGAGAAGAGTGTTTGTCAGGCTGAGCAAAGTTCCATCTTCTTGTTCATGTCAGGCAGCCAGGAGATAGATGAATGTATGTCACTACATCGCACACTAATGCCACGCCTGCCATTACAACTCTGGTATCACTACGCGATGTCAATGACGACGTGCCATTACATTGCAAACTTTTGCCACGACTATGCCTTTACCATGATGCCATTACAACACAAAGGCACGCGTGGTAAAGCTATACTCGTGGTTAAAGTTTGCAAGGTAAGTGACTACCCAACCCCTACACAACCCTCCCCCGACCCCCAGTCAACTCCCAACAATAACACTACGCTAACCTGCAAGACCTCCAACACTACCCTAAAACACTATACTACACAAACATTACAACATTACCCTAATGCACTACACTACACAAACACTACAACACTACCCTAAACCCTAAAACACTACACAAACACTACCCTTAGCCCTAAAAACCTACACAAACACTACAACACTACCCTAAACCCTAAAACACTACACAAACACTACAACACTACCCTAAACCCTGAAACACTACGCTAAACAAACAGTGCAAAACTACCCTAAACCCTAAATCACAACACAAGCCCTACAACACTACCTAAAACTCTAATGCACCACACTACTCAAACACTACAACAGTACCCTAAAACACTAAAACACTACGACACTATCCTAATCCCTAAAACACTACACTACACAAACACTACAACACTACCCTAAACCCTAAATCACTACACTACACAAACACTACAAAACTACCCTAAACCCCAAAACACTACACAAAAACTACAACACTACCCTAAACCCTAAAACAGTAAACTACAAAAACACTACCGTAAACCCCAAAACACTACACAAACAGTACACTACCCTAAACTCTAAAACACTACACAAACACTACAACACTACCCTAAACCCTAAAACACTACACAAACACTACTCTAAACCCTAAAAACCTACACTAAACAAACACTACAACACTACAACACTACCCTAAACCCTAAAACACTACACTACACAAACACTACAACACTACCCTTATCCCTAAAACACTACAACACTACCCTACAACACTACACTAAACCCTAAAACACTGACACTACCCTAAAACACTACACAAACACTACAACACTACACTAAACCCTAAAACACTGACACTACCCGAAAACACTACACTACACAAAAATCCTAAAAATACAATAAATTGTAAAACAAAACCCCACACAACACAAACATTACAATGCTACTTTGATACTACCCTAAACCCTACAAAAGTAACCCCCCCCAAGCACAAATCCCCTTTTCTCTTTTTCCTCGTGGTTCCTCTCCAGCGTTGCTGTCTCTGCTCCCGGTTCCTGCTTCCGGCTTCGAGGAGCGGTGTATGTTGTTGTGAGGAAACAGCCTCAGTTTCCTCACAAAGACTTGGATAGCCATTACATCGCAGGCGTTATAAAAGCGCATGTGATGTCATGGTATGAGTAGTAAACACTACACGTTGTTACATCGCATGCATTGTAACACATGCAATGTAAGGGCTATGCGTGGTAAAAACCACGTAGTAATGGCTGTTTCCCGGAGATAAATATGTGCTAAATGCCCAGGCTCCTGGCTGCCCAAGCTGAACGTTGCCAGGCTGAGGATTTCACAGCCCTGGGGCATGACCACCTTAGCCTGGCAAAAGTGCCTTGAGGCTCTCCCCCTTGTGATGAAGGGGGATGTCACTGATTGCCTCGGACCTGGGTGCTTCAGTTTTAAGCCCTGAGGTGCCCTGCGCTAAGTGTCAATTAGTGATGCCTCATCACAGAGTAGGGTGGGGTCAGCAACTCTTCTGACCCGACTCCACTCTGACGAGTGAGGTACTACTGCCTCCCCTCACTGGCTGACCCAATGTGGCAGCAGATCCAACCGCCCTGGGACCTCCAAGGCTTTCCTCTCCGGGAGGTGCAGGGTAGGTAAGTTTTATGTTTTTGAATGTTTGATGCGTGCATTCATATATAAATGTATGAATTTGTTGTGAATGGGTGCAAGTGTGAGCATTTGGGAATGCATGGGTGTAAGTGAGTGAGTATATATGTATATAGGTTTTAACTGCACGTTTGAGCCCCTTGGGCTAGAAGACTGGAACCTCACTAGTGATAAAGATGCGGTCTGGGGTGTCCCGTCATTAATGCTAGCCCCAGTCAAGAAATGGTCCGAAGCTGTGCTCCAGCTTAAAAGTTTAAGAATGGAGTGTGGGCTTCGAGAAGTCAATGGAATAAAACCGGTCTCCTGGAATGGTATAGATTTAAGAACACATTTCCTGGCTTCTTATTTGTGTTTCACTTGAGGACTCTTGTACATACCTGTGCCACTGTTAGACGTACAGGTGTGCAGCACGTGCTTACTGTGGGTGTTTTGGAGTCCCGTTCGGCCCGGAGAGCCCTTACACTCCGAGAGTGCACTACGGCTGGGCAGTGTAAGCGCCTCGCAGCAAATCCAGAGCGCCTATTCCGTCCAGAGTCTCAGACCCGGGGAATGGGTCCTCCCAGGGAAGTTTGCCACAAGTCAGAGCCAGGCCCGGACTGGCCGTTGCGGGCACCGGGCAATCCCCCGGTGCGCCGCAGGGTGGGGGCCGGTTTTGGGCCTGGGGGCCGTTTTTGTAACAGGGCCGCTATGCTGCAAAAACGGCCCTTAAACAAAATCAGCCGAATACCGGCCTCGGCAAAGAACTCGGTCGCTCCCCTAGGGGGCCGGCCGAGAACTTTGCCAGGGCCGGTTTTGGTTCTCAGTCCGGCCCTGGTCAGAGCGTAAGGGACCAATGCCCTTCATTACAAATACTAATTCTTTCTCAAATCGTAATATTTCATAGAATAAAGTGCCCGATTCTGAACACAGGCTGACACCAATTTCTCATTTCACGACTCAGTGATGTCATTTCCCTTTTCAGGGCTTCTGGTGAAACTATTCATTAGTTCCATCAGTCTAAGTGACACGCAGGAGAATATTATTAATAATTCGTCGAGTTGCAGCACAATCTATGAAGTGAATCGCTTCAAGGCGTTAACAGGTTTTTTAAAACTTACTTAACTTAATGGCACGTACTTCATCTACCCTGTAAGGATGACAGCCTGAGTAACCCCTCAGACACTGAAATCTTTGACTTTTTAAGTTATTCATTTGATTTTTCAGTGGGGGAGGAGGAATGTTATTTAGCCTGTGGAAGGAATTACATGTTTAACTTTATTACACGGGCTACATGTTAAAAACATTACACACGCACAGAAACCATCAAACACTTGGATCGCTTTGTCTAAACTCAAACTCAGACATATTTTACAAAAATCAAGTAAAATCCATTAACGACCACTAATCGCAATCCAGTGCCACTTTTGAACTCCGTTTCATGCGTAAATTCTCCAAGTTTTCAATTTAGAAATTGAAGTAATAACCTCACACTTGGTAGAAGAATCCAAAAATCTGCAGCTTTGTGGAACAACAAACAACTCATGATTGCTGGTCATGGGGACTATAATGGATATGATAGGTCTCTCAGATACATAACTTTGTGACCTTGCCTGCATTATAACACTAAAGCATAGGTTATTTTTTTTAAAAACCTACCAAAAATAAGACAAGGCTGAACCCAAGAGGGAGAAATCTGATTTGTTCTCTCTTAGACGGTCCGTACGCCAGGCAGACAACAAGAAGGCGGACACACAGAGTGTAGAGCTGGGGAATTTCAAGATGAAGCATTGTTTTTATCAGCCTTAATAGACTTGCTGTGAACATCCAAAGATATTAAAGAGAAATTGACATCAATAGAGGCTTCCTTGGTCTTGATGGCTCAGCAATTGCAAAATCGGAGAGGCACGTTCACGAAAATGTTAGTTAGAAGGATGCATAATTAGAGACGTCTGTGGTGGAACAGCAAAACAAAACAAAAGAAGAGATATTTCAAAGAATGCATTGCTCCATACGGAGTCATAGGTTGAATGGTTAGACGAACAGTCTCCTGCAGCCACCATAGCCTACTGTGGGGACTAAAGAGCTCTTCAGGAGAGAAATACTGGGTTACAAGATTCCAGATGTTTTTATGTTCAGAGGTCCTCTCTGTGGACGATATCCGAAGAGCTCTTGTGCAAAAAGTTTATCGGTTGCCCACAAAGGGCAAACGCAGCTGCAGGGTCTCCAGAGGTAACAACACAGTGGATTAGAGACTGTGAAAAACAGCAAGTGTATTTTGAGAGCAGCATCCAGTTTTCAAGAGTTGATCAATGGAAGCCTGTTCTGATTTTTTCATATTAAAGAAGGTCGGCACAGATTATGCCCCAAAAGCTACAAGTCGTTTAGAAAGAACAGCTGAATTTGGGATTGGAGATGTGCTTAAGGCACCCTACTAAGCTGAGTGTGTCGCATGAGGGAGATGTCACATGTTCACCCAGGTGGAGACAGTGTAAGACTTTTTGGAGACAAGGAACATTGGTAAATATGTCAATCAAGGCAAACATGTGCCTGTAGAACTGCAGTGTGGTACACCTTGAGGGTATACAGGAAAAAGATGTTCCTACATTTATTGGGGTATTGAGCTATAATTATGGGGGAACTTGTCCTTATTTCTAGTCTCGGTATGATTGTAGAAGTCACGGAGAAGATAGTCAACAGACAGCTGACCTGCTACCTCGAAGACAACAACATTCTGGACCCATCCCAGTCCGGCTTTCGCAGCAACCACAGCACCGAGACCGCCCTCATCGCTGCCACCAACGACATCAGGATCCTTATGGACAAAGGAGAAACAGCCCCCCTCATCCTTCTGGACCTATCAGCAGCCTTCGACACGGTCTGCCACCGCACCCTAACAGCACGCCTCCACGACGCCGGAATCCAAGAGAAGGCCCTGGCCTGGACCACATCCTTCCTCTCCGGCAGAACCCAGAGCGTCCGCCTCCCACCCTTCCGCTCCAAGACCACCAAGATCATCTGTGGCGTTCCACAGGGATCTTCCCTCAGCTCGACGCTGTTCAATATCTACATGGCACCACTCGCCCACGTCGCACGACAACATAGCCTCAACATCATCTCCTACGCCGACGACACCCAGCTGATCATATCCCTCACCGAAGACCCCCACACCGCCACAGCCAACCTCCACAGAGGAATGAAGGCCGTCGCCGAATGGATGAAAGACAGCAGGCTGAAGCTGAATTCAGACAAGACGGAGGTCCTCATCCTCGGCCCCACCCCCTCAGCCTGGGACGACTCCTGGTGGCCAACATCGCTAGGAACAGCCCCAGAACCCACCGACCACACACGCAACCTGGGGGTCATACTTGACTCCGCCCTCTCCATGACCAAGCAGGTCAACGCCGTCTCCACTTCCTGCGTCAACACCCTCCGAATGCTCCGTAGTATCTTCAAATGGATCCCCTCGACACGAGAAAAACCGTCACCCAGGCCCTCGTCACCAGCAGACTGGACTACGGGAACTCCCTCTACGCAGGAACAACAACGAAGCTCCTGAGATGGCTGCAACGCCTCCAGAACACTTCAGCACGACTGATCCTCGACGTTCCTCGACGTCCCCCGACGCAGCCACATCACACCCCACCTGAGAGGCCTGCATTGGCTCCCCGTCAACAACAGGAACACCTTCAAACTCCTCATCCACGCACACAAAGCCCTACACAACGCCGGACCAGCATACCTCAACGACCGACTCAGCTTCTACACCCCCACCCGCAGCCTCCGCTCTGCCAACCTCGCCCTCGCCACAGTTCCACGCATCCGGAAAACCACTGCCGGTGGCAGATCCTTCTCCTACCTCGCCGCCAAGACCTGGAACACTCTCCCTACCGGCCTACGACAGACCCAGGACCTACTGGCCTTCAGAAGACTTCTCAAAACCTGGCTTTTCGATCAGTGGCAGCCCCCCCTTCTTACCCCTCCCCCCCAGCGCCTTGAGACCCTCGCGGGCATGTAGCGCGCTTTACAAATGAAATGATTGATTGATTGAGAACAGGGGTCTCCAACCTTTTCTGTAGTAAGAGTTACTAATGTTCAATGAAAAGAATCCAGAGCTATTAATAGGCGTAGAGTTTCAATACTGACCACGTTAAGTTTACATCAGAGGCCCACCTTTGCAAGATTACCTGCAGTGCGAGTGCAGCAGGCATGGTTCCCAGCACTAATGTAAAAAATGGTGTGTCAATGTGGAATGCCTCTACGTGGGTAAAACATAACAGCCATGCTAGCAATGCCCTGACACCAAGTTACTTTTAATAACAAGTCTCCCCAAACATCAGCATTAGAGTTATAAAAATACACACATTTTCGCCTTGAATAACCACTTTTCGATTTTGGTATACATATAATTAAGTCAAATCAAATCAAATCAAAATAAGCTTTATTCGTTATCACAAGGATATCATGAAAGCATACATTACATTAATTAAATTGTAAAAAGGCAAATATAAGCCCAATAAAAAGCAAAAGAAACAGGAGAAAAAAAAAAAGTCAACCACCAAAACGTTTCTAGTTTGGTAGACTGGGCTGCACACAGCAGAGCTACTTATGGGTAGCTGGAGAAGCTCCTAGTTGGAGAAACCTGTTCTAGAATCTGCTTTCTTTTTCTGTTCCCCCTTTTCCTTCACCCATTACTCCCTAGAGTATGTATGAATTAAGATATCAATACAATGGTCGCTATTTTGTGGTCTCTTTATCTACCTGGGTTGTTTGAGCCAGGCCTTGCTTTGAATTTCAGATTTTCAAAAATGGGAATATACTTTTAGGAGTCCACAAACCTTAAGGTTTAAGGTCCCTCTAATCAGGAATCTCCCTTGTCTCATGGGACATTCTCTATACCACTCACACACGGGATCTTTTGTGTAGGTAACTGTCCTTGAGCCTTGATAACTAGTTTAGGACCACTTGCAACGTCCTCACTTAAAACTCACGTAGGATGCTGCCTGTAATACAGGCCCTACCTGAAGAATGAAGGAGCAAAGAAGGCAGCGGTCAAGAATGGTATCCACATCCATTGGGGCAGCCTCAGCCCTGCTGCTTAAAATGTAGGAAAGCACTGAAGACACACTTCTTTAAATAAAACTGCATCATGATGCAGTATCAGTCCACTTTTACTCTGAGTACCCAGCTATGCCTCATATCACACAATGACTGTCTTCTTTGCCTTGGTACTTGTGTAGCACTACGCTGACCTTCAGTTAGGTTTGTGCAATTTAACTTCCACCTACATACGTAAAGGACAGAATGGTAATGGTAATTGTGCTAAAACTCTGTTTGACGCCCTTTCTCTATTGAGAAAGAAAGACTGAAATAGCTAGAAAAATAGTGGCTCACTTTTAAGGTGCACAGTCAAAATTTTAAGGATGCTGTGGAAAAAATTTCCTTTGCTTCCTAAAGCATCCCATAAAACTGTTATTCAAGTCCTGATCAGTTCTAGAATCTCCCTCTACCTAGGTGCCCTTTAATGTTTGGTGCAACATCTTCAAATAGTGAAAAAACTTGTGGCATGATTACTTCTGAACTTGCCATCCCATGTTGGCGTTTCTTTCCATCTGGCCAGTCTACACAGATTAGGAAGGTTTGATTTACTTATTAAGCAATCGATAATGCAGCCCTATATATCTCTGGAAAAAGTTCACGCAGCTTCTCTTATTCCTATCTCACTCCTCCCACCCCAACCGACTGCTTCACTCAGCCGTCAACTTTAAAATCTCTGTTTCACATATAAAACCCCCCAGGCAAGGTGGTTGCTCCATCACTTGACTGTGGATATTCTCTTAGCTCTAGGATGCCTTTTAGGTATCAGTCACGCTCTATAAAACTAGCCATCATCATCATAGTAAATATATCTTATGTTTTTTGCTTATCCACTTACACTTCACTCTTTCCTCCTCAATTCTCTAAAAGGGGCTCAATAATCAAGTCTTCTTTTGGGGGCTGATCATCCTATGGATAGTGAGGTTCAGGGAAAACCCTTCTTTAACCGCATGCGTGCGGCATGATTTCCGCCCGTACGCTGGATTTTGCGGATTCGCACTTTACATGACGAGCTGGGCTCGTCATGAGCGTGCGAGGAGGCTACCTCATGACGAGCCCAGCTCGTCATGAGCGTCGAAGGGGTTAACAAGCAGACCACTCAATCACTTTGGTGGCCTACCAAGGGTGTGCATAAGGTAAGAACTGTTTCCCTTAAGCTCAATGGGGATAAAACGGAGCTGATGCTCCTGGGCCCCTCAAACCCCACCTTTTTAAACTCCCTGTGGCCTCCTTGTCTAGGTGCCCCCCCAGTACCCAAGGACAACATTAAGAGCCTTGGGGTGTGGCTGGACAAAACCCTCTCGTTTAACACCCAGGCCACAAAACTCTCGGCTACCTGCTTTGGACTTCTTAGGATGCTAAAGAAAGTCCTTCCTCTTTTGCCTATGGAGGCAAAGCAGGTGGCCATCCAAGGTCTGATACAGTCTCGTTTAGACTTCAATAATATCATCTACCTTGGTGCCCCGGAATACATCCTGCGCAGACTACAGATAGTGCAGAATTGTGCGGCTCGCACACTGTTACAGCTACCACGCAGACAATCAGCCAAACCTGGTCTGAACAGCCTGCACTGGCTACCAGTACGACAAAGAGTCATCTTTAAGGCCATGTGTATTGCCCATCAGGCCTTTTGGGACACAGGACCAATGATTGCCCGGGACCTAGTAAAACAGTATCTTCCAAGCAGAAACCTCCGATCTAGCCAGGCCTGTACGGCTATAGTTCCTAGAATAAAAAAGGCAAGAGCTGGCGGCAGGACGTTTACTTACAATGCCTCTAAGATCTGGAACTCACTGCTTCTTCACCTCGGATCCAACCCTAACCTTTTCTCATTTAGAAAACAGCTAAAGACCTTTTTGTTTAACGCCTCTCAATAATTTCTGCAAGGCACTTCTGTCAAGCAATTTCTTTTCTGGTCTCTAGCGCTTGGACGCCTCTGGGCAGCAATCGCGCTCTACAAATTTACTTTTCATTTCATTTCATTTCCAGAGCACAGTCACATGTTTTTTCTTCAGGATTTCAATCTTTGTATTGATCGGGGGGGGGGGAGGTGGGGTAGAAGGGCCGAGGATGTTCAATAAATATTTCGAAAACATACAAAACCAGCATCGCTATGAAAAAACTCATAAAGCCACCAACAGGGCAAGCCATGCGTTGGATCCAATATTCAATCGAGTAGATCATGATGGTGCAACAAATTGTTCAGAGTCCCTAAAGTGGTAAGACTGTAGCCTGATAAGCTTTTAACTAAGTTTCTTTGATCAGCAAATAAGATCCCCTACATACACTGAGTCTCAAGAAGAAAATGGAGAATGCTTGATTTACATGTTCATCAGAGAAACTTGGAGCAGAGTCAGGTTCTCCTCGATAAATGTCCTTAGTTCAAGTCATTGAACTAAAGGTTCAATTGTCAAATTATTTTTAAGCAAGAGCCTGGATATTGCCAGACTGGAGGCAAAACAATGCAAGAAGTCAAGAAACAGACACGGAGCCTTCTCCATTCATGCTCCCAGTAACGGCATCAGTTCAGCACTAACTCCACTAAAATTAAGAAAAAAAATAAAGATACCTTTTCAAGGAACACTACACCCCACCCCCATACCCGACAGAATACCCTTGACCTTCCCCCAATGTCATGATCCCGCTTCAGCACTCAGTTGCTCTCCAACTACGTTTGCACTCTACAAATACATACATACCCGTATATAAGAAGAGTAAGTTCCGCACTTTTCATCTTGTCTAGCGCCATATACAAGTGGATAGGGCGAACTATCTGAAACTTCACCAAAACAGCACAGATGATGGTGATTGGAGAGTCCTGTTTTTCTATTGTCAGACCAACGAGGACTAGGGAGCGAGGTCAAACTCCCCTCATATGCAAAAGGTTAAAAGTCTGAGAGTAATATGAGAAGCTGAACGGTCCTCATGTCTAAAAACTTCCAGAGTGATCAGTACCAATTTATACCATCTTCGCACTCTTAGGAAGCTTATGATCCAGACTGTCCAAAGTCGGGTACAACCCACACTTGTGAAAGTACCGTCAAGCCTAGATGGGTAAAATAGTGTCCATCTGGGAAGCCCAAACTAACTGTTTAAAAAGATTCAAAGGCTCCAAAATGCGGCGCAGCTACACTAGCTGATGGTTGAAAGGAATCAGGAATTTAAATACTGCATAAGTTACACAGGTCAATACTAATCAAGGACCTTGATTTCTGTGCACAAAGGAGTATTGCATTCGTCAACCACACCTTTGTGCCGAGTGAGAAAACAAACCTTGGTCATTCTCCGTTTTAAAACGAACAAAAACAGTGACCTGGTCTTCTCTATGCTTGTGAGACATATTTATAACTCTCTGCTGCTTCCAGTTTGATGCATCATAGAGCCTTTCTTCGAGGATTGAAAACATGGCAAAGGTTTAGCCACCCTCCCAGTTCAGTCTACTGGTAGTTTGGATTATATGTTTTACATCTAGAAGCGGTGGCAGTGGTGAAAATTGCACTTTACAAGTACATTTAAATATAACAAACATCAAGGAAGAAAAATAAGAAATAAACTAAAGAGTGAGAAAGAGACTATAACAAATGTATAACGTAGAAGTGAGAAAAACAAGCAGGAGAAACAGAAGACCAGAGAAAACAGAATATGCACAACACAAAGAACTAAAGAACATCCAATGCAAACAGACCAAAGAAAGAAACATAGCATGACCTACAGTAAGAATTATATGAGAAATTAAAGAAAAAGGCAATCAAGGAAAGGGCAGCAGAAACAAACAATAAAGACAGAAATAACGAGCTTTGGAAAAGCAAACAGGTTTTGCCTATGCAAATTCTATTGGCTTTGTCAATGTTTTTTTTTACATGTTTCACACCACTGGAGCTGCTGTGCAACATGTCTTAAAGTAAAGAAAAAAGAAGAAAAAAACGCTTCTCTCAGCTGTGTCAGATGATAATTCAATGTGAGGCAAGGGGCCAAGAGATGGAAATCGAAATAAAATCAAATTGAAGAAACAAAAAGAGTTATACATAGGCCTCTTGCACCACCTCCCACACAGCCTCCTACACAGAGACACACTTGACAGTCTGGCACGGTCTGTGCTCCCTTCTCTTCTTAGCCACAAGGCCATGCCAGCAACCACTGTGCCCAGATCAGCGAGAGGGGACTTCCTTCTACCAACTGTAGGAACAGGCAGTGGGTTTCATCCATTTCAGATTGCTTTTTGGCTCTACCTGTATAGGTGACATTACGGAGAGAACGCTTTTAAAGGTTGGGGTGCTCACAGTATATGGTTATATCCAAGATGTATATAAAAGCATCATTTAACATGTGCTTTCAATGCATTTCCAGAATACTGTACAAAAACCTTTTTAATCAATTTCGGCCACATTCGAGGTTGCATGAAAGGCATCTCTGTTGCCTCAAGGTCTGGTGTGCATGCGCACCGCCCTCCTTTTGGTATGCCCGGTAGATAGTTCGGGTGCCTTTAAAAACATGGATCGCACTTCAACCAAAACATGGCGTGTTAGAAATATGCAAATGTAATCCCTTATGTCAGGTTTTCAAGAGCAATGACAGAAAAGCTTTGTGGGCACTGTCCCCCCTGCAGAGAATGGAGCGTGAACTGCAATTTACATGATCCAGTGCCCGTGAAGCGGACTATTGTTTCATCCTTCTGAGGTCGCTACATTGAGTCCCAGTGAGTGGGATAATATCAACACCCATAATTTTAGCAAAATGAAGTAATTCAGTTTGGGCTGTGCAGCCACATTAGTATCAGTATATAAATTCGTTTTTTATTATACAGTGTTGGAACTGGCCCTTTTTGCAGGGTTATTCCCCAAACTTTTTGCCTTCCTCCTGTATTTTCTTTGACCTATTTTTGTTGGATTTATGACTCTGGGCACGTTACCACTGCTGATCAGTGCTAAAGTGCATGTGCTCGCTGTTGTAAACTTGGTAAGATTGGTCTACACCTGTTTGTCGTTTTATTTACCTGTAAGTTCCTCGAACAGTGGTATCCCATATACACAGGTCCTGTAAATTAAATGCTACTAGAGGGTCTGCAGCACTGCTTGCGCCACCCACCGAAGTAGCCTTTCAAACCGGTCTCTGGCCTCTGCAAGGCCTGAATGCACAGTTTACTTCCAAAGTGACGTGGAATTTAAAGTGTTTGCCACATCTAAAACTCCCCTTTTACTACACATAGGTCACCCCTAAGGTAGGCCCTAGGGGCAGGGTGTTGAGTAGGTAAAAGGTAGAAGATGTGCCTTAGCTGTGTGGCATGTCCTTGAGTGACAAAAAGCCTATTTGGTTTCTCACTGCTGTGAGGCTGCCCTCTCATAGGTTTGCATTGGGAATTCCCGGATATGTGCTTCTGTTGTAATTTCTGACATGAAAGGGGTAGCATGGCTATGTTTGGTATGTTTGGAATTGTAGTGATAAATTCCGCTTTTTGGTGAAAGTGGATTGGTTAATACTGTTTTAGAAATGGTACTTTTAGAACTTGACATTTCTGTGAGCTTAATGACTCTTTGTGTCCTGCCTGGTGGTGTATTCACTGTCTGGTTTTGGAGTGACAGGGGCAAGGGACGTGCATTCACTGTAGACAGCCACAAGGGGGGTTGAAGTGTGTCCTGCCTTTCCAGGGTGACTCACAGTGGGCTGAATAAGCCTGGTCTGCATTTAGAGTGGTGGGAGGAGTGGTCACCTGCACCTGAATAGGGTTGTGCCTACCTTTCCCAATGCTGTCTCTGCCCCCCTGTAGTGTGTCTGGAGCCAGGGCTAGGGATAGAATGGGGGTGTTGTGCACTTCTAAAAAAAATGTAAAGTGCCCCCAGAACAAAAACATGTGGAGTATAAGTACAGGGGCTGTGACCCCATATTGGAGAGACACTATGTTGGACTTGTAACCAGCCACCGCTGGCTCTACAGACTACACCTGGCCAGAAGGAACTTTTATGCTGCCAGGAGGAACCGCCATTGAATTCCCATGTCTGTTGTGCTGACCTGTGGCCTGCAAGAAGGACTGCCTGCTTTCCGATAAGGACTCTATGTGCTGGCCTGCTGCATCTATCCGTGCTTGGTGCCCCCAGTGATCTGCCATGTCTTGGTGGCCTGCCCAGAGGTTGTGAAAAATTAGCGCATGGTGAGTGCTTTATGATTTTACTTATTAAGCGCGTGGGGAGTGCTGTATGGTCCACTCGTCCAGTGCAAATTAACTAACTCAATGTCAGTGCATCCCTGCATTCAGCGTCTGGAGAGCAATCCATTCAGGAGCTTTATTAATCCCTGCAACTGGGCAGATTTAGAAAGTGCGGGAGGATCACTTTCCCTGCCCTAAAACAACATCCAGAGGACATCGCATGGCAAGCGCTCCTCTGCCTCATCTGTGTGGGGGCAGTGCATCGAGCTCCTTGAGAAGCACGTGTGGAGTGCTTCTTGACCAACAAATCTGTGCCAATTGGAGGCAACACTCATCAGTTTGTGTCCTTGTTGCCTGTAGGCCCAGTGCTATGAGCAGCAGGCAGTGAGCCTGAGCGCGGCCCTCCCCCTTCCAGTTGAAGCTCGCCTGTTGAGTAGCTGCAGCGCCCTCAACAGAAAGGAAACCCCGGGCTGGAGTTCTGAGTTGACTAGCAACGTCAACTACACTGTGAGTGGGGTCCAGTCAATGTAGAATGCCGGGGTGAAGAGAGCAGAGCAGGAGACTTCACTTTGTGTCCCGCCGTCAATGGGAGGCCTCGTCCAGAACCGCAGCACTGAAGGAGCCTGTGCAGCTCGAGGCTGGTTGGTGAGTGACCCACCACATTTGTCGTCCCGGCTGGAGAAGGCCTGTGCAGAGTCACGAACCCTCACCGCACTTGTTCGGCAGCTGCACTGCGTGTCCATAGGCAGCTGCCTTGGGGCGATTTTTCCATGCAAGGGGGACCGAGGTAGTTCTACCGCCAACTTGGGAAGTGCGCCCTTTCCCTCTGCTTGTGACCTACCTTTAGGAGGGGCCCTTGTTCTTTGGTGGCATACATTAAGAAGGCATTTCCGACTCAGTGGTCCAGACGGGAAGGAATCCTCCCTGGAGATTCTGATCCTCCTGAGTATGTCAGTGTACTGTAAAAGATTTTTTTTGAAGTGCAGTGTTCTATGGTCTGACATTAACTACTGTATCAAGTGCAGTAGACGCTTTTGCGCGTCCAGGCCTCAAATGCTGAATCTGGGTACCTTGGGACACCTGAGAAAAGCGCAAGTGCGCGGAAACTATGTTATGACTGCTTCTATGGTGATTCATAGGTCGTGTTATGACCAAACTGCATCTCATGCCCTGAAGTTCTAAACTTTGTCATTTTGATCCCTACAGTATCAAGGTAACAAGTATACTTTTAGGATCTGCATATTATGTACTGGGATGGTGGTTTTATAACATATGCAATCTATGAGTATTTAAACTATTGCACTATCTATGCTGTTCTGACCATTGCCTAGTGGCAAAGTGATTTTAGGATCTGTGTGACTTCCTGACAAGTGCCTATGATGGTGGAAAGTTTTTTATGTACAATACAAAGGATACTTTTATATAACCTTGTGAGGAGTCTCTTTTTGTGGTGTGCCTAGTGTGTCACTGGTGTATGTGTGTGTTGCGCAAACGCTTTACACATTGCCCATGGGAGAAGCTGGACTGCTCTGCCAAGCTACCAAAGGGGTGAGCAGGGGTCATCTTGTGTGTGTAACCCCCTTACCCTGAATAGAGTGGTGGGTTCTACCAGTTTAGGTGCATACCCTAGCCAATCAGATACCGCGTTTCGAACATATAGACAATACACAATTTTCTGGTATAATTCAAAATTAGAACTATAAAATCACAATGACCACCTGCTGCTAGAGTAGCATGGACTGGAGCACACTACCTGGAACAGTCACAGCCTCGTCATCATGTCACATCTGAGTAGTGATTGTTACACTAATGAGGATGACGTTTCTTGTCAGTTAAGGTCCTCCCAGAGTAGTCAAGACTGCCTCGGGCCTTAACCAAAGTTAAAGTGCATCAAACGAACAGGAAGTAAGGAGTTTGAGCTCCATTCCTCTAATAATAAACTACATGCATGTAATACATGCATATTAACTGGCTGTCAGAAAGCAGACACTGCCTACTAATGAGTACGGCTTAAAGTAAACAAAAAAAAAAGCGCTATTACGCAGTCAATGCTGGGCGCATCATATCGTTTTTTAAAGCTTTTTTTTTTACCTTATGCGGAGTGAATGAGGGGGAATGCAGAGACATGCATTCAAAGAGTGCATGTCAAAAAGTAAAAGAAGAGTGCCTACAGTGCAGGAGCCTACAGTGGAAGGACACTGACCACTGGAAGCAGCACTTGGTCCAGGCTCCACGGCAGGACGGCAAGACGAAGACTCGACTCAATGTCCAGGAGGAAGATAAAGGTGAGGAGGAGATCCTGCCACTAGCAAGCAAGAGTGACATGGGAGCCAGCCAATGGTAAGTAAAGTGACGTAGCAGCCAGGTGGGAGCCAACCAATAGTAAGTAATGGACAGGATCTACTCCCTTTTAATATATTTCTTTTAAATACAAGAGGTTTCGCAAGCGCTGTGCAGGCAAAACCTACAAATGAAAGAAAGATCAATAATGATAAAGGAAAACTAAAGGCATGAAAGAAAGGAAGACCCATGCAAGACAAATCAAGAGAGAGCCAAACAATAATTAAAAACACAAAGAAATGGAAAGGCACAGTAGGAGATGTAGGTGAAAAGGGATATGGTTACACTGAAAAAGGTGGTTGAGAAAGATAACGAACATTGGTGAATGCAGGAATGGGGCAACAGTCAGTGTAGGTTTGACAAAAAAAACATTATTTGTGTGCAGAGGGGTATGCAGAACACTTTTAGAACAAGTAGCAAAACAACGCAAAGCTGGGAAGTCTGAATTTGAAAGCTAGGGGCAAGTACATTCCAGGCCAGCTTGTTCAGTTGCATCAGTCACGGTGCGAACCATGTCTCCTCTATTCTCATTAGAATGCCGAAGACCTAAAACAAATTCCAAATGCATTCCGACTCGGTAAGCAGCAAAGCCCACTCAGCTGGAACTGTGAAATGCACTGACAGGCAGTTCCTTCGTTCTTAACCCCTGAGCAAGAAGCGTCAAAGGCAGCAAAAGTGTCAATCTCTGGGAGCCTGAATCCGCCGGAGAGCGCTGCCCTGCAGTTTGAAAAGGCCCGCATTGCTGACATGTTTGGGACGGCCATTTCTGCGTATGAAAAAGCAATGGACACGGCGGGTGTCTTTGTAGAACCCCTCCGACACTGTAGAGAGCTCCAGCGAGCGTGTCTGCAGGGCTGTGCGGACACCACAGCTGTCCCTTATTGTCCACACTTGTCCTCTGCCACGGCTGCTTTAAAGCCAAAGCAAACTACTGCATCTTTAAAACACCGCTCGGAAAAACGACAGAAAATGAGGTGGAGGTAGCAGAAAAAAGACTCAATGCTCAAAAGGGTACCCACACAATGGCCCCTTAAGTTAGCTTGAAAAATTGTTGCAAATGTGCAAAAAGCGTTCACATGACAGAAATAGTCCTATCTTCGTTTCTACGGATTAAAATGTGAGCCTTATAGAGAATATCTATCAAAAGTTAAAGCATTCTTGAATGGTGGTGATTTCATGCAGCGGTTCTTCTAGATACTGCGGCCTCAACGCTCCAAGTTGGGTGGTTGTGCTTTACGACATATTTTGTGGCGTCTAGAGCGGTGTTGTGTTGCCGTGCCACTGTTGGTGTCCCACAGGTATGGCCCTTACCGTGACACGGGCTGAGGATGCCATTGACAAAGACTGGCGATGTTCTTGGCAATGACCGAGGCTCTGCTTGGCAGGGACACAAGCTGTCCACCCCTTTCACTCACATTACCTGCCTTCCCAAGAGAAGAGAATTTGACCAACAACACCTAAAATCTAAAGATCACGATTAAGAGCAGAACTCTGAAGACTGCTGGAATGACCTTCAAGTGACATTCGCCAGCGGGGCTCCTAGGGACACCTCACAGCAAGGATCTCACACAAGTCTACCTACGAACTAAACATTCAGGGGACCTGTGGTCATTGAAGCTCAACAGGCCTAAAAGGTCGAGGCTGGAGAAAGCTTTGCTAAAAAGCTACTCCGTGCCGCCATATTTGAGAAAGGAGGTAAGCCTACTGTGCTGTGGTGCTAGGTCTGTGGTTCATCGAGCGATGATATTCCGAAAGTTAAAGATCTCCTGGGTACCGTGACTTGCCTCTCTTACAAGAGATGATCACTCAGAGAAAACTCTTCGCTCCAGGAAGAATTCATCAGGGTTCGGTGGCCTTTGTGAAATGGTCCCAGGCAGGCGTCTATAGGCGTCCAAGTTCCTTCACTATTAACTAGCTTTGAGCTGAAAGGAGATCTTCCATTTGACCCTTTGCTTGATGCCATTTCTCTCTGAGACCAGATGACTGAGTATGAAGTTGCTCTTTGGGCAGATCCCTTTTGGAAGTTAGCAGGTACATGACCAAAGGAAACTGCATTGTCCAGGACCTGCTATTGCTATGATGATTAAATCATGTTCATTGTATGCCTTAATATGGAAGACTGATGTAATGTTGGCTGCTGTCTTTTTTAGCAACATTTGGTCAGTATCTTCTGCAGTGTATTAATGCAGTCTTTGCCTGGCAGGTTTATCTTTGTGGTGTAGTACTTCTCGGCTCACACCGGTAAACAGTAAGCACAGTGAATACACTAGACACCCCGAAAGCATAGAAACTGTGATGAGTTTCCGACTTCTGACGACTACAGTTATTTTTGCATTTTCTTACAGCTGCTGTGTGCAGGCAAGAGCTTGTTTCAGGCATGTGTGCAAAACTACAATATAATGCACTGTACATAGATAAATACTTCTTAATGATGGTCTATCATCTTGTATTTTACAAAACTGTACAATACATTCTTAATTTACAGATTAGTACAAACGATTGTGCAGTGCTATTCCAGGGAGTTAAGCCCCTTAGATCAAAGGGACATTATTTTACATCTCTTCCCTGGCCACGCCCCAGATGACAACGATAGTGCAGCAATCATTTTGTGATAAATTACCATTTCCCTGAATATAGTTACTGAAGAGTACTTTTTCAGAACGAATTGTTATATTATTTACATGCACGACAATAATCCAAGCCACTTAGGCATTTATTGATAATAAGACCAATCAGCTCCAGGTTTCTTCAACACACTCGCCATCCAATCCTCGCGATAGGTGGGGAAAATACTACTAAAACACCAAAAGACTCTCCGAAGTATCTTTCCAACAATAAGATCCTACATCACCCATATCTCACAAATTCACCAAGCCATTTACCTAATATGTGTAATCTGTGCAGAAAAACATGCGTTAATACCAGATATAACGAATATTGTAAAGAACCTCTATTAGTTTAAAAAGGACTCCTCTTTTTTTTTTAAACATAGATATTGCTTTACTAAAAATCATCTTCTCAATGACAGAAACAAACATATGTTCGCATACTTTACCACACATAACAAAAATTGGAAGAATTACAGAAAAGACGAAATTAATCAGTCTTTAGAAATTTTCAAAAGTGAATATAGCCACTGTTCGATTATGCATGGATATCTCGTATACAGTTGTTTAGTGCATACCTATTGTGAACAAGGAAATAGTCATTACACCCAAATCTACGTTCTTTAAGACAAAAGGAGTCCCCGGCCTCGCAAACGAGAAACCTAACACCCCATCCACGCACACAAGAGCCTGGCGCTCCAATCGGATTGGCTGCAAACAGAATCAAAGCGTCCTTTGAACACAGTGGAATTAGCATTCGTAGAGCGGGAGCTTTCCTCTGGGGTTTCCTCTTCCGAGTATTTCTCTTTGTAGAGTCGAAATTAATCATCTAATTTTTTCAACTTTGTTTCCGCTGATGGTCCCTCCAGGCCGGTCCAGCGCACGGCTCAGTTAAAGTCAATCCCAATCAGTGGGAACAAGAGAGAATCTTGTATCTACGAAAGTGTAAGTAGGCTCATGATGTCAGTGCAGAATTTGTAAAAAAGAAAAAAAAGAAATATTAAGTACCAGGGCCCTCGTCCGGATGCAATTGCAAATTGCAACCACCCATTCATTGCCCCTGCCAGCGCTGTCAGCAACAGTACCTACACAACTACTAACCATTGCACAGCTAAAAGTGTGACAAATTACACTATTTCAGGCCCCCAAAGTTGGGAGAATGGTTTGGGCGACAATTACAAGTCGTTTTTATGAATATTGAATTAATAAACAACTGTTATTCTGCACATCTCAAAATTACACAAACAGCGCCACCATGTGACGGTCATTGATAAGTGCCAGTGTTGACAATTAGGCCAATCCACTGGCTCAGATTAAGCACTGCATGATGTGGTCACGGGCAGGAAGAAAGAAGGTGATGAAACAGAGTGTTACAGATTAGGAGGTAGTTAGACAGGGAGAAGTGTAATAAGAATTTCTCCTGTGAGGAATTAAGTATACCAAAGCATCTATCACAGCTTCCAAGTGAGAGTAGCTTGTGAGTGTTGTGCCCACTTCCCTCCCAACATGCAGCTTTTATGGAAGATGTTATGGGGAAAATAGAGAGGTGGGCAGAAAGCAGCTGAATAGCAGAGCGTAGAGGAGAACGGAAAGAGGGAGAACGGATTTATACTGAGGGAAAGGTAGATGATGGAAGCAAAAGGAACGAGGACAAGAAGAAGGATAGACTAAAAAGGATGACAACATAAAAAAGCATGATGAGCAAGATGGACAACATGAATAACAGCGAAGAGTAGAAAGAGGCAATGGGGAAAACGGTTAGGAAAACTCCGGAGAGGAGGAATGCGGACGGGAAAGGAGGACTAGACCGAGGGTGGAAGATAAACAAGTGGACAACATTGTCCATCAAATAAATAGGCAGGCGCAGAGAGACAGCACAGTCTATGGCACCAATGATGAAGGAAGGCTGGATGAGAAAGTACCCGCATGGAAGACAACGAGGCAGCTGAGGGAGGGTCAAGCTTAAGGATGTGGGTACAACAAAATATGAGTGGTGACGAAGGCAGCTAGAAAATGCAATGGAAGCAATGGGTGGGAGCAGCCTGGTCCGGAAATAGAAAAAGAAGAACCACCATTCACTTCGTGCAAGAGAGTCTGCAACCTTTCTTGGTCTGTAAGCAGTGGCTGCAGCTTTTCTCCTCCAGTGAGAAGCTGCAGCCTTTTCTTTCTCTTTAAGGGTGCGTACAGTTTCTTCTTACCTGGGGAGAGGTTGCAGCTCTTCTGTTGGGAAGAGGCTGCGATCTCTCCCCTTCTCTAAGGGGGACGATAAAGCCCTTTTCCAAACGTCCCTGAATTGATGTTTCTTCTAGAGAAAGACGCTGCAGTCTTTCTCTTTCCCTAGGGAAAGGCTGCAGAGCCTTTTCTTCTTCTTTAAGGAGAGACAACAGTTTTTCTCCATCTCTAGGGAACCGTTGCAATCTCTTCTTCACTGGGAAGAGGCTGCCATCTATCTGTAGGCAGAGGCTGCCATCTCGCTCCTGCTCAAGGGAGATGCAGCCGTCCTTCTCCATGGGTGGTTGGATTCCTGATTCTTCAGAAGGAAGATGCTTCAGTCATTCTCCTTTTATAGGGAGAGGTTTCCATCTTTCCTTTTCTGTATGGAGAGGCATCCGTCTCTGAAGTGGCAGCACTTTGCATCTTCTTAAGAAAGAGGATGTTGAATTTTCTTTTGATTTATATGGGACATGGTTCAAAATGGTTATCCGTCTGCATGAATCCTTGCTTCTTCTCAGCAGCTGTGGGGAGTTGGTTAGCTCCCCCTTCCGAGTGTCTTAGGGATTTTGCTCGTCTTGCCATGTATGAAAGAAGCTAGAAAAAGTTCCACAGAGGCTGGTGTAGCTGCAGGTGTCAGGGATGTTGTCACTTCTCCCAAGGCAGTAGGCCCGGGAGATGTTCATTTCCTATGCTAAACTGTGCTTCTACACCCTGAGGATTGTTGCCTACTTGTCTACTCTTTGGCAGCATAAACCGCCTATATCTTCACATTTTTTGTGTAATTCTGGGACCACATTTACCAATTCACCCACAAGTGCTACATTAACTACGGACATGGGTTAACAGGGCTACATGTGTCCCTCACTGACCAATTCACAGCAGTGGCGGCTGGCACAGCTTGTGGGTGCAGGGCGGGAATGGTGGGTGGCAGTGAGGGCATGGCACACATTTTTAAATTAAAAAAATACACATCTTGCTGCTAGGTCCCGCGTCTCCGCTACCCTCGGTCTCGGACTCCAGGAAACAGCCAGGCCCCCCTGACCCATCCCAATGCTGCAATGTAGCATTGTGAGTGGCCTGAGTGCCGTGGGTCGGCTCTCAGCCAAGAATTGGGGGCCTGAGCATGTTCTCCATGCAGGCTGTAATGCAGCCTGCATGGAGGACAGGGAAAGAGCGCATGACTGTTAGGGGCAGCACAAGAGGGTCAACCAGTCATTGCACACTCAGAAGGGTTCAACCACTTCTGCACTCCAACCCCATGCACTCCCCTCATGCAAAGCTGCTGCAGCAGGAGGTTAAATTAAAATGATAACCGTACGTTATTATCATTTTATCTTTTCCTTTTTGTTTATTGCTGCAAGGCAGTGGGGCGACGCTCCTCCGCCTTAGCGAAGGAGCCGCCCCGATTCACAGTGTCATTGTAAGTCTCTTGAGTGGGGTAAGTTGGAGGATCCTCAGTAGATGTGTTCCTTGGCTGGGTACAGACTGCTTAAGACGGTGTTCAGCGCTCAGTGGCTCTCCAAATAGGTTTGCACTATGCAGCCACGACTGCGTGCATACATTACTTCTCCCCCACTGCCACTTCTATGCAAGTTGTTTTATAAAACCAGAAGGACCTCCTGCCACAGGTGACTATTGTTGCCCCTCTGAGGCCCACTACATTTGTTTTTTAGCCCTTCTGGCACCGTGATGGACAAATAGTGATGCCACACAGGTGGGTCTCACTTGTACTTTGCACCTTTACACCCAAATAGCTTCCTTTGTTTTTAGCCTTGTGGGGTAGCAGAGTATCCTCTTTTTCCTACTCCAGGTATAATCCAAAGCCCCTGAGCATCAGAAGGCAGGCCTTTTCTCTTTCTTTTTATAGGGACAGTCCCCTTCTCCATCATGACAGATGGAGCCAGTTCTTGCATCATCATGCAGGAGAGGTTTCATCCTCTTTACAAACAGTTTTTTGCCCTAGGGTAAGAGGGCAGGAACTCCCATCTCCATGGAGCAGGACAGTGTGCGGCATGGCCTCCATCTATAAGCAGGGTATATGGTCTCTTTCTCCCACTCTAGGCAGCGGCCATAGCCTCTTACGCAATCTAAAGAGAGTGGCAGCCACAAAGTTGTACCTACCCAGGGGGCCGCATCTTATTCCACCTCTTACAGACTGTGGAGTACCACCTCTAACAGATTCCACAACAGCCAGTATCCTGCTGGCATAGGGCATTTCTAGGGCATAAGCGGGCAGTGACCAATAGCACGCCGCACAAGTACAAGGCCCACAGGTACATGGAACGCTACAGCATAAGTGGGCAGCGCCCAGCAAACAACACTACAACCAATAGCATACTAGAACACCAGACGCATGTTGTACAAAACAGGTTCCAAAACAAATAGGGTCCTCTTTGCACAGGAGTTTCTACAGCATAAGCAGGTCGTGCCCTATAGGCACCTGAACCACTAGTGCCCTGCTGGCACAGGAAATCTCTAGAGCATGAGCAGGCTGCGCCCAGCAGACAGCTGAACAACTGACACCCAGCTGCATAGGGAATCTCTACAGCATAAGGGTGTGCTACAAAGCAGGTTTCAGGTTAAATAGTGCCCGGCTGGAATCTCCAGAGCATAGGCAGACTATATACAGCAGGAACCGAAGAAATCAGGGGCATAGGGAAACTCCAGGGCACAAACATTAACTGGCAGACCCAAGTTCCCAGGAACAGGGTTGCAGGCTTAGAAATAAACGAATAGCCCCCTACAAACAGTGCAGGTTGTGCAAAGAAAGGAGTCACAGCCAACTCAGCAAATACCTGGATAATGATATTTGCAGCACTCAAAATCAGGAAAGAAACAAGAGCAGTGACAATTAGGGAGCTGTGATGAAGGGCTACAGGGGAACCGCATACAAGGGCTCTGAGAGTAAACAAAAAATAGGTACATTTCGAATAAAAGTGACAGGTGTGGGAAGTTTATACAGTCCATGTCGGGGCCAAGAGAAGGCCATGGAGCAAGACAAAGCAGAACACTACAGTAAGCAGCAGACAGCTCAAACTGCAAAGCAGCAACTCAAGTGATAACCTAAAAGTAATACAGAACCCCAAGAAAAGCATCACAATGCTGGAGAATGAAGCAGAAAACAAACAAGCAATCATAGCTGCTAGAACTGCAGCTGCAGTTGAAAGGCAAGTTTAACTAAGCCCTCCCTGCTCATGCCAGCACAGGGTGAAGCTGGCCCCAGCACACCACAGCTGGAAGCAATTAAGGCCTCTTCTCCAGCTCTGAGCAGCAAGGACTGCATACAGATACCAGAATATAGCAGCTGAACAGAACCAACCCTTGGAATTGATTGTGGATTCCATATCCCGGTAGAAATGCATTCTAAGTACTAGGTTCATGTTGTACACTCACAATAGTGCTCAAATTACTTGCAAATTCTGGAATGAGCTCTTCACCTGCTCCAGGGAACACATGGTGACCCAACAGAGCAATAGCCAGTAGTGTAAAAGGCAGAATTGCTTATGTGCCCTCTCTCAGTGGTGTCATGCCGTCGCGCCCTTTGATAGCATTGCCCAAATACAAGAAGGTGCTAGCTACTGGCACCTGCCATCATAACATGGGGGCACCGCATGATATGACCCAAAAGGCTGAGAATTTGAACTCGCCATTCCCTTTTTAATGCACTCAATCTTTGCATTTGTCTCCTTTCACCTACTGAGTCCCACAGGTTCTATGTGGACAGCTGACCAGTGATCTGCCACAACACAGCCCCTCTTTCAAGTTGTGTTTATCTTACCAATACGCAATGTTGAAAAGGTTGGGTGAGAGGGTTGGCATTACCACAAGTGCAAACAGTGTTGGTGTGTTAGCAGATTGTGTTTTGTACTACACGTTGTAATGCAGCCAGGAGTGGCAGCACAAAAGGATGGTTAGATAATCGGGTAATGAGAGTTTCTAAGAAGATAAATGTAGAGGGGGATTGAGCACAAACACAAGCACAGCCAATGGGTCTCCCTATGCAAGATATTGGCTTTGTCAATGTTTCAGGCATGGAGTACAGCACCTTTCTAAAGCCCTTCATTGTCTATTGTAGACTATCTTGCTATCCACTGTAGACCAGTAACGCAGTAAGCATGATGGTTTTGGGTGTCGCAGTCTACATCACTGCGTGGGCCAGACAGCCATCATTCAGAGGAACTGATCCCTCCCTTTCCTATTCATCACATGGTAAGACTGGATGCAAGAATTTGTGACTTAGCACCTTGTCCTCGGTAATGTTAAGTGTTATAAAGCTAATCTTGTGTTATGTATAATGTACTGAGACACCTGGTCACGCTAACCTCCCTCACTGTGACACCCCATGCCCTGAAGTGGAGCTGCTGGATTTGTTTCCCGCACAATTGATGCAAAAGATGAGCAGGGTTTTTGTTACCTTGAGAAATTGATCCAAATTTCTTAGTCAAGTGCAAAGGGAGAAATATATGCTTATAGTAAAGACAGCTAAATGTGTATGGTGTTAAAACTGGCCTTATCTTCATGCCCTTAACATTAATGCCCAAAACATGAATAGATTTACGTACAATAAATGAAAAAACAGTTAAGCTGATGCATGTCTGTGATTAAGTGCCTCTAATTTCACACGTTTTACTTAATCTTGCATTCCCCAAGTGTGTTAGCAATTTAATCTTGTTGTGTTTCTGTATTTTTTGTGTGCCTCTTAATATTCTTGTATAGTGCATACTTTGAGGCATGCCAGGTGTTTATGAGGGGCTTTGATTGAGAGCTCTAGCACGCAGGCTGAAGGAAAAGCATAGTGCCTGTCAGTGGTTTGGCCTCTCTGCAGAACACACAGAATAATAAACATGTATTCCAGTTGCAATTGAAATTCTATGTAAAAGTGTGTGAAGGGGGTACATAAAGGTCAAAATATTTACAAGGCAAAATGTAAAAGAAAAGAAAGACAAAAGTGTGGATGAGTGCAAAGAATGTTTGGGGTGGTGAAGTGAGGGAAATGCAAAGAAGAACAATTTAGGAAGAGTGAAAAGAGGGTGCTGAAGAGGAATTGGATGAGGTTGAAGATGTGCAGATGGACGAGGTGTGACGAGAAAAATGGCATACATATTTAAAATTAAGCAAACATAACTGAAGGCCAATACTCCTTCCATTAGATTCAATAATATTTAATTCACAGTCTCATAAATTAAAAATGTAAACATTTCCAATGTTAATTATTTATAACAAATCATTGTTACTCATTTATCTTAAACAGCTAACAACCATTTACAAAGCCAATAGTACTGGCAGGTGTTTGGTATTTCACTTGTTGTGTTATTTATCTGGATACAAGAACATCTCAGAAAGAAAGCAAAATACCAGTTAAGTCGCACACTGTGGGAATTACAGAAATGTATTAATCGTGTTCCCTTTTAGAGAACCCCCACATTTCCCATCCCATTTAAGACCTGTCTGTACATATTTCTATATGACTGATTGCAGCCAGCAGCTGTGGGTGCTTCCCGAAGCCTGGGTAGAGCATTTTCTTCAAAGTTGGATACAGCTTGCAGTTGAATACACTGGGTAAACACACACTTTGAAGGGCCTGAAGTTGTTGCGCTGTGCAATTTGGACATTTCAGTAACTGTTGAGCATATTAATGCAGTAAGGTATGGGGCACTTTTTGATGGGCTCAATATTTCAAGACTATACGTTCCCACTGATTTGTAAACTTTGCTTTCTCACTAAATTCATTTGCTTTAAAATGCACCAATTGGCAATCTTTTTTCAATGTATTCTCAGGAGGAGGACCTTCCCCACCCAAACCCAATGTTTGTCCATTAAGCTTGTTCGCTTCGCTCACTACACAAAAGTCAAACCCAACCTTTACACCCTCCACTTTCAAATGTCACCAGCCGCCACTGATCCCTGGTCATGCTGCAAATGGTAGGGCTTAATTCCATGTTTGTGTTACACGGCTTTTTTGCCTCATATCCCCTCCTCCCCCCTTTTTCTCTTCAGATACCCCTGCCCATTTCCTGCTGCTGCTACCCTGCGGCCCCGCCCCCCACGCCGTCCATTGGCCATCCCACTCTCGCCTCCCAGCTGCTCCTCCCTCCCTCCCCGCCTTAAATGACGGCCGCTGCACGGCAGGCGCGCCGCTGGTGCACCAGAGGCAAGTCCATCTGCGCCTGGACCGCGCCCAGCACCAGAACCCCTGTATCCTGCAAACGCCACAACACCATACTCCAATACAATGCCAGCACACTCCACGCTCTCAACGCCGGCAGTGACCACACCTGCTTCCAAGCCGCCCCGAAACTGACCCACGGACCTTTCTCCTGCCGCACATGCCGCTTCACCTGCGACAGAGCCACCAAACCTCCAAGGACCGGATCCAAACACCTCTGTTGCATACTCCTGAACACCTGCTCTGCACGCAAACACGCCGTCGAGCTCTGGGACCTGATCGACACCTCTGCACCAGACGTTGCCTTCCTGACCGAGACCTGGTGGAACGACTCCTCGGCACCCAACATCGCCATAGCCGTCCCAGACGGCTACAAGATCACCCACAGGGACCGTGCCAAAGGAATCGGAGGAGGAATTGCCATCATCCACAAATCATTCATCAAGGTCTCCACCCACTCAGACAACACCCTCAACACCGCCGAACACCTGCACTTCCAGATCCACACCGACCCCAACACCACCCTCAGAGGAACACTCGTCTACAGACCCCCCGGTCCCCGGGCGCAGTTTAGCGACTCCATCGCCGACTTAGTCAGCACCCACGCTCTCGCCTCCACAGACTACATCCTCCTCGGGGACCCGAACTTCCACCTCGAGAACAACAACGAAGCAAACTCCACCTGCCTGATCGACAAACTCGCCAACCTCGGCCTCAGACAACTCGTCACAACTCCCACCCACACCGCCGGCCACACGCTTTACCCCATCTTCTCCACCAACACCCTTGTCTCCTTCGACCACACCACCGAACTCCACTGTACCGACCATCGCTGCATCTATGTCACCTTCAACAAGGTCACCACGCACCACCGCACCCAACAGCTGCCACGCCACTGTTGGAGCAAAGTCACAGAGGACCAGCTGACCACCACCCTCACCCAGAACCCACCCACCGACCACACCGATCCAGACATCGCCGCCCCAAATCTCAGACAGAGGATCAACGACTGCGCCAACACCCTCGCCCCGCTCAAGAAACCCTCCAACAGCCTCACCAGCAAGAAAGCCACCTGGTTCACCGAAGAGCTCCAGACCTCCAAAGGAGCATGACGAAAAATTGGAGAAGAAATTGCTCCACGAACAAACACCAGTCAGCCATGCAGCCCACAAGGATGCCACCCGCAGACATCACCACCTCATCAGACTCGCCAAGAGATCTTCCTTCAAAGCCCGCCTAGATAACAACGCACACAACAGCAAAGAGCTCTTCAGCATCGTGAAGGAACTCTCCAACCCCAGCGCCAATGCCAACGACATCCCGCCCTCACAAGAACTGTGCGACGCACAGGCCACCTTCTTCCACCGCAAGATCTTGGACATCCACGACAGCTTCAACACCTCGATCGCCCCAAACATGACAGGCCGCGCCCACCCGACAAACACCACCCACATCAACGGCCTGAAGTCCTGGACCAACGTTACAGACGACGAGACACGCAAGGTGATGAACTCCCTCCACTCATGATCACCATCAGACCCCAGCCCACACCACGTATTCAACAAAGCAGACGCAGCCATCGCACCCCAACTACGGAAAGTCATCAACATCTCCTTCAAGACATCTACATTCCCGGAAAGCTGGAAGCACGCCGAGATCATACGCCCTTCTCAAGAAGCCCAAGGTGGACCCCAAGGACCTCAAGAACTTCCGGCCCATCTCCCTGCTCCCGTTCCTGGCAAAGGTCATCGAGAAAACTGTCTACATACAACTGACCCGCCAACTTGAGGACAACAACATCTTAGACCCGTCCCAGTCCGGATTCAGAAGAAACCACCGCACCAAGACATCCCTCTTCGCCACCACAGATGACATCAGGTGCCATCTAGACAACGGCGAAACATCAGCCCCATCCTCCTGGACCTATCAGCCGCCTTCGACACGGTTTGCCACCACACACTAAAGAAATGTCTCCAAGAATCCGGAATCCAAGAGAAGGCCCTCAACTGGATCACGTCCTTCCTCACCGGCTGAACCCAGAGCGTCCGCCTTCCACCTTTCCATTCTGAAGCCACCGACCTCCTCTGCGGCGTACCCCAGAGGTCCTTCCTCAGCCCGACACTGTTCAACGTCTACATGGCCCACCTTGCACAAGTGGCCCGCCAGCACGACATCAACATCATCTCCTACGCCGATGACACCCAGCTCATCCTCTCCCTCACCAAAGAACCGCACACCGCCAAAACCAACCTCTACAAGGGTATGAAGGCCATAGCCGAATGGATGAGGAGCAGCCGACTGAAGCTGAACTCAGACAAGATGGAGATCCTCATCCTCGGACCACCCCCATCAGCCTGGGATGACTCCTGGTGGCCAACCATGATAGGAGCAGCACCACCACCCACTGACCACGTATGCAACCTAGGAATCATCCTCGACTCCTCCCTCTCCATGTCGAAGCAGGTAAGCGCTGTCTCCTCCTCCTGCTACAACACCCTCCGCATGCTCTGCGGGATCTACAAGTGGATCCCCACCAAAACAAAGAGAACAGTGACACAGGCCCTTGTCAGTAGCAGACTAGTAAGGCATTGCACTCTACGCAGGAATCTCAGCCACTCCAACTACAACGTATTCAAAACTCCTACGCCCGTCTGATCCTCAACATCCCTCGCCGCAGCCACCCCCCACCTGAGAGACCTACACTGACTCCCCGTCGACAAAAGGATCACCTTCAGACTCCTCATCCACGCACACAAAGCACTACATAACACCGGACCAGCCTACCTTACCAGCAGACTCAGCTTCTACACCCCCGCCCGCCAACTCCGCACTGCCAGCCTCACCCTTGACGCTGTTCCTTGCATCCAACGAGCGACCTCCGGCGGCAGATCCTTCTCCTTCCTCGCTGCCAAGACCTGGAAAACCCTGGCTCTTCGAGAAGTAACAGCACCCCCTCCCCCACCCACTCCCAGCGCCTTGAGACCCTCGCGGGTGAGTAGCGCACTCTACAAGTAGATTGATTGATTGATGGCTTTAGTCCTTCTCTTAGATAATCTCTCTAGGAATCTATGATCTAAGATTAGACATTTAAAAAGTGTAAACGGTTAGTCCCTGTGATAAGCCCCCCTGTTTGGAGTAATAAAGAGCTTTGCCCACAATCCTGGCCCCTGAAAATTGCCTACTACCTTCCCTTCTAGCAAGAAGGACAGAAGAAATGTCTATCGCAAGACCTACACAAAACAATACTCCTCTCCCTCTATTCTTGTGAAGTGGCAGTGAACGCATTACATGTATCTCAATACACCGTGCTATATATGGTATAAAGTAGCCCCTGGTGTACCCTATAAGCATATTGCAAGTCACAGAGAAGTTCCATTACCATATAGAGGAACATGGCCGAAGGACGACTTTCTTTATATGGTTATGGAGCTTCGAGGTGACTTGCAATATCCTTATCATGTATGGCAGGTGGTACTTTATCCCATATAATACACAGTTAGACCTTCACCTTTTCCACAAATTACTTAAATCCTTGGTGCATAGCTTTTTCATATGAAAAAGTGAGCATGTTTCCAAACATGAATACAAATAAAACCTCCAGTGCAAATTGTAACGCATCAAAACCTGTTATATAATTGTTGCAAACAGATATTTGAAATGGTTCAATACAAGACAGTTTAAAAAAAAAAAGATCTAGTATAATGTACAGAAACATACAGAAAGATTCTAGCTTATCACTATCTATTTTAGGAGTTCAAAAAATAAACATTCTCTCTGCTGTAATTGTAAGCTAGTTCAAACAGAGCAGATAAAAGAAAAGCAACCTTTTATTGTTGTTACTTTAAACAGCTGCTTCAATTATGCTCCATGGCCTGACCTGCCTTTCACCTCGGCTGCCTGCTCTGGCAGCAGGCATTGTGATGTCACAACTCGATTGCAATAACTTATAATAATCGAGTTCTGACATCTTTTCTTTAAAATCGGCAACGGAGTGTGTCACTAGTTTAGTGTTTAATTTGAGCAAGATGGAGTCTGGTGCTCTGCACCAGCACTTGATTGGCGGCACTGGCACATATGATGTTCTGCCTCATGGTGGAGCGTTTTTACAAAATGGTAACCCAATATACCAGTTCCATCAACTCCCAAGAAAATTCTATAGTATCTGAGCAATTTTTCTCTAGGTTTAGTTAATTTTTGCTTTACAATTATTTAGGAGCTGATGTAGGTGATGACATATAGTCTCAAACTGATTTTGTATATATGTACATGACTTCTTTTGCTGATATTTCCCCTCCCCTTTTCTTTATGTACCCTTGCAAACTGAGATGATGAAAGCTAGATAAAATTATCTTTTGATATAAAACAAGATTTACCGTGTGCTTTTCTTCATTGAAATTCATTTTCACTATTGTTGTCCTAGTGGACACCGTGAAGTTTGTTCATCTGTGACTTACTTGAAATTATCTTAAGTCAAAAAATATTCTAAACACAAACGAAATCCCTTGTAGATACTTTTTCACTTTGAGATTTCATGGTGGAGCGGTCAGTCTAATTTAGAGATGAGCACAAAAGCTGTTTTGTAATTCAATATACAATTAAAATTACTAATACCTGCCGCCCAAGTCATTCTTTTAGCTTTAAGTGGCCTGGATTAGTCTGAATTGTCACACTTGTAGGAGTGCGATGGTTATTAGTTGTGTTGGTACCGTCATTGGCAGAGCTGACAAGGGCAATGAGTGGTGCAAGCTGCAGTGCCCTCGTTATCAGGGCCCTGACACTTCTTGTTTTCCCTAACAAATTAAGGACTGCGAAGAGTTGCCAATTATAAACAAATTAGAAATGTGCATTTATACAGAGATTACAGAATCCCATTTGTTATACAGAAATTAGAGACCGGCGAATATATGGGGGTTGCAGAATCCCATGTACTATATACTGTTATTATGTAGAAAGCCTATAGACTTAAATAAATACGAGCTACTCTTTTGTATATTTACCTCTCCTAGTGAATTTTCCAAGAGAGAAGGTAGGTAAATCACACTTTCTTCACAGTTCTCTTTCTTAGAGTGGCGTAATTAAAAACCTGCAAATCACCAATGGGAAGACCGGCACATATTCTACCCTAGTGGAACGGAGTAACTTTAGCGGTTGCTCCGACGCCATTGCGGAGGAGTGTCGCCCCCACTGCCAGCAGCCTCAAAACGGCAGGAAAGGAAAAATAAAACGATAATAAACACGTTTTATTACCGCTTTCTTTTTCCTTCCCTGCCGAGTCTTTGGGGGCGAGGCCAGAGGGGATGCAAGGCTGCAGGAGAGGCGGGGGCACTCCCTTCAGTGCGCATGACAGTTTGACCGGCCGTCTCAAGCCGGCCAAACCATCACGCGCACTGAAGCCGTCTCCATTCCAAACTGCATTGCTGGGTTGGCGAGAGCAGGCACAGGCTCCCCGCCTCACTGGGAGTGCAAAATCAGAGCACTCAGGCCAATCTTGATGCTGCTCTCATAAGATGAGAGCAGTGTCACGATTGGCTGCAGTGGAGTCTGGGAGCCTGTACCTGCGAGGAGCAGCAGAAGAGCTCGACGCGGCCGGCTGCAGGTATATTTTTGTATTTTTCTTTATTTTGTTGTCTCTCCCGATCCCTTCCACCCCTGCCCCCGCCCTCCCCCACAACGACAATCTTCCACGACACTGACATCTACTGAGTAACTTTCTACCTTGCTACAAATTGGAGGCGGGTTAAAATCACAAATATCTTACCCACAAATGCAAACAGTAGTTACCCTATAAAGATTAATCATCTACAGTGGGGTCTATTCGGAACCCATTCCTTATACCCTAGGGTGAACTATCAGAGCAAACTGGTGTTACCAGGCGCCCCCTGGTGGACAAGGAAAGGTGCTCGGTTGGTAATAAACTTTCAGCTGTTCATTCCATTACTCAGAGCTCAAAGAATCGGACGAAGGAGGAAGTCTGCTGAGTCAGCCATTATATATGTACGCCCGAGACAGAATTATCGAATGGAAAAAATAACTAGTAAACGTCACATCACGAGTTAAGTTGTCTCCCGTGATCTGAGGGGACTACAGGTAGTGTTGGAATTCAAATGCACATACATTATTTAAGAGGCAGAATAAAGCGTGTTTACATAGCAAAAATGCATTAAAAACCTAATATCTACTATGATACCAGTGCTCGGACATTCCTGCAGAGAGGTTGTGTTTCAATGACTGGATACATTCATCAGCTGTCGGATTAATTTTCTCCTTGGCCTTGAGGTTCCGTGAATTCTGAACCCGTTTCATAAAGGTCATGGTTTTGTTATGAATTTGATATTAGCGAACCGTAACTAGTTAGTGCGGCAAGTATGAGTGTTTTCGTCACGTTAGACCGATGGATTCACTACGTATTTAGGGATTTCGTTTTGAACCCTTGAGTTCCATTTTGTGTATGGCAGCCATTTTGTGGTTGCCCTCACATAGGCCGATGACTGTAGCTGAACTAGTCTTTTTAAGGACATGTACGCCTTAGCTCCAGTTCGTGCTGACTTCTGTATGACCTGAGTGAACTGACCCTGTTGCCTGAAGCTGACCGTGTTAAACCAGTTCCTGCCCTTTAGCTGATCAAGATAAGGATCAGAGCACAGGAAGTCATAAAGTTTTACTGCACACAAATATGCCTTATCCTAGTCTCACCTGTTTCTGCTCCTTTCTTTATGGTCTATTTATGATTGGGTTGTGGCCTTTTTTATTATGGGTTCGTTCGACCTGTCTAAAGAAGAATGTTGGGTTTGACCGATGATTGATCATGGGCTGGGCAACTGAAAAATTGGTTTGTCGTCATGCAATACTTTTGTTGTAGAAACATGTGATTGGTTAAACTGTAAACAAGGAATGTTTGCCTGAAGCATAATGTTTGGCATAAAAAGGGATGACTTGCTTTGTAAAATTGAGCAGTCTCCTGAGAACTCATACCGTGATGATTTCTAGGACTTCTGTTACTGGCTGCAGCCAATACATTTGATCTTTGACGCCACTCAGAAGTATCCCGTGTCTCTATATTCTAAGACAGGTGAACCCGAAGACTTTGGGCGTGTCCCTGGCGCCGCTGGGTTCTTAAACCCGGTTCTTCAGTTGGCGCTTCCAACGTGGGGCGACTTCAGCGGTACCGGTCCAAGCCTGAAGATTGTGAGGAGCTTCGTGAGGAAATTCTGGAGGACGGCCACCACTTCATCGACCCCGGCATGTCGAATGTGGACTGAAGGTCTTTGCTGCGAGGCTTCCCGCTTTCCTGACTGCTACTAAGGACTGCTGCCCTGACTGTCGCCCTGTCTTGGACCCATTTGTGATGCTTTGTATGGCGAGACGATAGACGGGTCTTCTGGTGGCGTGACTGATACCTCAGTTAAGTATAAGTGGGTCGCTCCCAGTCCTTAGTTTTTGGATCTTTGGTTCTTAGTTTGTTTGGTCCTTAGTTTTGATTTGAAAATTGCAATTTCCAAAGTCGAGGGTCTTGTATATTTACGAGTGTATCGGTAGAGATAATCCCTTGAAGTTTGAAACTCGATTAGTGAGCGAAGATGCCTAATCGTAGCAAATTTGGTACTTGGTTTGGTTGTGGTTGCAACAGGGATTCCCGATTGGAGGATTCGTGTCCGATACCTCCGGTTGGAACTCCGACTTATGAGCTCTATTCTGAACACGGCGTGGGCCCCATTACGTTCAATGAAGTATGGGTCCACTACACTAGAAAAGATGGTGTCTTATAATGGCCCCAACATGATAGCTTTAATACAGAGATTTTAGACAATTTAGAAACTAAATTATTTAGGAAGAAAGCCCGGCCGGCAATGTTTGACTCCTTTCGCCTTTGGCGTAAAGAAGCCAGACAACGAGAAATTAAACAAGCTAAAAGAGATAAAAGAGAAAAGGATGTATCAATAATGCAAGCTGTTAGGCCGTTTAAAGAAAACGAAGAAGATAAAGCAATTGAGGTGTCAGATAGGCAACGTTGCATGGCCATAGATAAATGTTATCCGGCCTTGCCGTCTTCTCCCCCGGAAGCGATTGAAGATCTTGAAAAAGATTCTTTGATCTCTCATTAACTGAGATTGCCACCTCCTTATGTGCAGGGTGCTACTGCGCCTCCATTACCACCGGTTGTTCCACCCTTTGTTGTTCAACCTCCTGCTGTTGTTCAGTCACCCGGTGCTCCACAGATGGTTTTACCTTCTCCTGTGCAACCCGCTCTAGGGTCGCCATCTTTGCTACCAGCTTTGCCTCAACCTCCTTTGCCTTCTACTTCTGTTTCTTCGCCTCCGACTGTTCTTATGCCTACACCTTCTTTGCCTCAGAATACTTGTTCTCCTGTTCTTATGTCTGTTTCTTCTCCTTCTGCTCAAAAACGAATGACCGAGACTGTTGCTAGTCTGCTGTCTCCATTGTTTGGGTCATTGAATATGACCCCTGTTTCTGAACGTAAGCAGAGTCGTAGTCAGCTTCCTAGTTCCGAGGAACGGACAGTGTTGGATTTGTTGGCTCGTAGATGGATTTTGAATGCTTCAAGGTATAATTTGCCAGCGGTTATGGATGTTTTCTTTCAGTGGGAACCACCTAAGCAAAGGTATGTTTTCGATGTGATGTGTACTGTCCTGCGTCAGGAATGGGAAGATAATGAATTGGGTCCGATTCCGCAGGATGTGCTTGATGTTCAGTCAGATTTTGCTAAAGGGATGATAGTGGACACGGATGTTACAGATGCTGTAGAGATGATATTGGCTTTTAGATCTAGACTTCCGTCTCAGACGTTGTATGAACCTGATTCCTCTGTTAGGAGGAAAGTGAGACAGTATCCAATGAGAGAGGTTCCTCCACTTTGTAAAGAAAGAGACGCAACTGCTAATCCGCCTGTTATACCTCATTTTCAACGAATATGGGTACATGTCCATTGAAAGAGAGCAGAGGTCTTGGCTCTTAAGCAGACCTTACCTGATCCTCGTAAGAATCCTGCTGGTTACTACAAAGAGTTGTCTCAGACAGTAGATGCGTGTATAATGAATTTAGCCGACGTTGACATGTTGATGGGTAATGTAGTTCCGCAACCTTTGTGGGCGAAGATTCATCATGAGAATCATGCAGCAGAGTTAGGTGATACTTGGGCGAATATTGTTGCTGCAGATGGTAGACAAGTAGGAGGTGCTAAACTTGAACCCTTAGTCGCAGAATTACCTGGTAGAATTATTACTTTGATGAAGACGATGATGCCTGCTTTACAAGTGAATTGGGATAAGTTAGCAGCATGCAAGCAGAAGAAAGATGAGAGTGTGTCTGACTTCTTCACTAGGTTTGAAGAGACGTTTATTGATCACAGTGGTCAGGATATGAGTACGGAAGGTGGTCAAAGGTTGTTCGTGGATAAATTTGTCTTTAATTTGCTTCCCGAACTTTCTAATAATTTGAAGGACTCTGAGACTTCATGGGCCGTTTCTTCGTCGGCCCAGATATTGGCTACTGCTCAATATTACGAGAATAAGGATAAAGATGAGAAGGATAAAGTAGAGAAGAAAACGAAGGATTTAAAGACGAAAGTTCTTTTGCAGCAAGCTTATCCGCCTCATCAGAATCAGCCTCCGTTTCAGCAACCTCCACAATTTCAGAGATTGTTACAGAAGCCTGAGCCTTATGTTCAGCGATTCTTTCCTGGTCCGAAACAGTGTGCTTACTGTAGAGAGGAAGGTCATTTCAAGAATAATTGTCCGACTTTGTTACAGCGTGCGAATGGTGCCCCTGGTCAGAGAGGTCGTGGTGGTTTTCAGCAAGCGCCTAGAGGAAGAGGTTGTGGTGTGATCCCCCAGAATGAGCGTTCCTCTTCCCTACAGAATTCTGCGAATTATTTTGATAGACAGAGTGTTCCGAGTGGTTAGTCTCCTCAGTACTATGTTGAGGATTACTATGTTGAAGGTGAGAGTGTTGGTTATAATGATAACTAGGACAGCCATGGACAAAGTAAGGGAGTAGTGTCAGTTCCAGTAGATCAGAGTGGACCGTATGTTGAAGTGATTACATCAGGTGTAGTAGACCCTTTTCTTTTGGATACTGGTGCGACAAAGAGTTCTATTATGCATTCTAAACTCCCTGGCGCACCTTTGTCTGGCTTGACCAATGTTTCCGTAGGATTTTCAGGCGCCCCATTTCGTAATCCAGTTTCTAGTCCTTTGTCCCTTTCTATTGGCCCTTGTGAATTGGAAGCTCCACTTATTCTAACGACTGGTTGTGGTGAGAATTTGTTGGGATTGGACTTGCTGAAAAGATTGTATGCGACATTGCATTGTTCTCCTTCGGGAGTACAGCTCACTCTTGGTAAGAAAGTGATTTCTCCAATGTATTTGTCTAAAGATTGTTTGCCACTGGAATTGCGTTCGCTTCCTGAAACGCTTTGGGCTACAGGTCCAAATGATGTTGGCCTTTTGCAGATTCCACCGTATGTTGTTACGCTAAAGTCGAATGTTAAGTTGCCTCGTATACCACAATACAAGATCTCGAGTGATGGTGAGAGAGCTCTTTTAGCGATTGTCTATGATCTGGTTGAGAAGGGTGTGGTTGAGGAAACGAGAGGTAACGTGTGCAATAGCACGGTTTTGCCTGTTCTTAAGCGTACAGATGCTTCTCAGCCACCTGTGTACCGGTTTGTGATCGACCTTCAAGAGGTCAACAAGATTGTCGTGCCACAGTTTCCCGTGGTACCTGATATTACTGCATTATTGACTCTGATTCCTGCTTTGGCAGTTTGGTTTTCTGTCATCGACTTGAAGAATGCTTTCTTCAGTATTCCTATTGCTGAGGAGAGTAGGGATATTTTTGGCTTCTCATTAGGAGGACGAAGCTTCCGATTTAAGAGAGCTCCCCAAGGTTATAGTGAAAGTCCCTCAATTTATAGTCAAGCGTTGAAAACTCAGCTTGACGGGTTTGTGTTACCAGTTGGTTCTACTCTTATTCAGTATGTCGATGATTTGTTGATTACTGCTGATAACGAAGAGATTTGTAAAGAGGCTACTCTTTCGTTGTTGCGATATTTGTCTGACCTTCATCATAAAGTGTCGCCTTCGAAGTTGCAAAATTGCCGCCAAGAGGTAACCTACTTAGGTCATCTCTTGTCGAAGGAGGGAAGGAAATTGACCCCAGAAAGAATTCAAGCAATTGCGCAAATGAGTGTGCCATCGACACAGAGAGAAGTTTGTGCCTTTTTGGGTATTACGTCATATTGTAGACAGTGGATCCCCAATTTTTCACTGTTGGCGAAACCTCTGTTAGCATTGACTCTGAAAGATACTCCGTATCCTCTTCCTTGGTCTGATGACTGCCAGAAAAGTTTTTCTGAATTACGTGATGCATTGTGTTCGGCTCCTGTGTTGGGTACTCCAGACTATAGCAAGCCTTTTACGTTGTATGTGCACGAGAGAGAAGGATGTGTGTTGTCAGTGTTGACACAATCTTTTGGGGACAAGCAGCGTCCATGTGCGTATTTCTCAGCAACATTAGACCCAGTTGCTAAAGCATTGCCGAGTTGTTTGAGAGCTACAGCCGCAGCTGCCGTTTCTATTCGACAGTCTGCTGGTTTGGTATTGGATAATACGCTGATTGTGATGGTTCCGCATGCAGTGGATACCTTGTTAAACAGGACTAAGACACAGCACCTTACTAGTGCACGTCTTTCAGGCTACGAGTTGACACTGTTGGCTAGCCATGTTCACATTAAAAGATGTAATGTTTTGAATCAAGCTACGTTGTTGCCGATCTCTACAGAGATGGATGCTCAAGAACAGCATGATTGTTTTCTTCGTACAGAGGAAGAAACAAAGGCTAGAGTGGATCTTAAGCACACTCCTTTTGAAAATGTTGATGGTACGCTGTGGGTTGATGGTTCGTGTTTTAAGCTTCCGAATGGTGAAACGACTGCAGCATATGCTATCACAACTTTAAATACAGTTGTTGAGACAGCAAGCATACCACAGAATTCTGCGCAAGCAGCAGAGTTGATTGCACTAACAAGTGTGTTGTCGGAAGGAAAGCGAGTGAATGTTTATACTGATAGTCAGTATGCGTTTGGTGTTGCGCACAGTTTTGGACGTTTGTGGAGAGAGCGTGGGTTCCTTACTTCTCATGGAACTAAAATTCAGCATGGGCAGTTAGTGAATGAACTTTTGGAATCTCTCACTCTCCCAAAGCAGATTGCAATTGTGAAATGTAGTGCGCATAAGAAAGTTGTGGATGATGTTGGTCGAGGGAATGCGTTTGCGGATGAAGTAGCGAAGGAAACAGCGAAAGACATGATGAGCCGTATGTATGTTGCAGGACCAGCAAGATGGGTTATGGCTGGTGGAATGTGTGAAGACACAATAGAAAGTGTGAAGATGATTCAGGCTGAAGCTACAGAAAAGGAAATGAATGTTTGGAGAGAGAGTACGGGTATGTTGGATTCTACAGGTTGTTGGATTGAGTTGTCGGAACACCAGCGATGGTTGTTGCCAGATGCGTATGTGCTCCCAGTGGTTACAATGGCTCATAGATTGGCTCATAAGTTCGAAAGGGATATGTAAGTTGTTGGCTCCAGTTTGGCAGAATGCTGGAATACCGAAATGTGCAGAGAACGTGGTGAAACATTGTATAATTTGTCTGCAATATAATCCTGGTAAGGGAACTCCAACTCCAGCTGGTCATTTTGCTCCTCCGACGTATCCGTTTGAGGTGATACAGTTAGACTATATTCACATGGAGAGATGCAACAATCTGAAATATGTTCTTGTGGTTGTTTGCGCCTTTTCTAGATGGATAGAGGCTTACCCCCTAAAAGATAATACTGCCTTGTCTACAGCCAAGGTTTTGTTGAGAGAGTATTTCCCTAGGTATGGATTGCAGAGAATTGTATGGTCAGACAATGGGAGTGAATTTGTGGGTCAAATCATGAAGAAAGTATGCTCTGGATTGGGAATCAGTCAGAAGTTCCACGCAGCAAATCACCCCCAGTCTGCTGGACTTGTTGAATGTTACAATGGTACGCTTAAACTGAAACTAGCTAAGGTACAAGCGAGCACTGGTCTTACATGGCCAGATGCCTTGCCGTTGGCTCTTTTGTCAACAAGGACGACTGTGCATTCTCGAGTGGGACTTAGTCCGTATGAGATTGTGTTTGGTCGTCCAGCGAATGTTTGGGGAGTGCCTCGTCCGAAAGAATACAGCAGTATCGAATATGCTATGTTGGTGGATTACTTACATGACTTGACTGCTAAATTACGTGTTCTCCACCAACAGGTCTATGACAGTTTGCCGACAGCTACTACAGATCCAGGCCACGTACTTGAACCCGGACAGTACGTTCTTGTGAAGAATTTTCAGCGTACCAAGAACTTGCAACCTAAATGGACCGGCCCCTATCCGATTTTGTTGGTTACTAGAACCGCTGTTAGAGTAGCAGGCAAAAAGAACTGGGTGCATGCCACCCACTGTAAAAAAGTTATTTTGCCTTTACCATATGATCAGTGGGTAAGGGATGGTATCGCCGATTCTGATTGTGAGAAGGTCCCTAGATTCGTTCCATTTAGTGATGCTCATTTGACATGGACACGGTCTGAACGTGAGGATGATGATGTTCTACAAGCTGCTGTGCCTCCTCATCTGAAGATTGACACCACCAATCCGGGTCTTCTATTCAAAGTTCAGACTGTGCCTGACAAAGAAGGCTACGATTTGAGACCAAGAAATATTGTACATATGGACAAATAAATATTTTTTTTTATGTAGTGAATTTACACTTTGGCAGATCAAGAAACTTTTCTGTCTTTTTCTTTTTTGAACCACCATCCGGGTTCAGCTGTAGGGTCGCGGTATAAAGACTTGGGATTGCAAGCCGTGTAGACACAAGGTCGATGGTTTTGGTTGGTCCAAGGGCGTTCCCTAGACTGACAGGCGCATTCCTTAGCGGAAGAGAACCAACTGCCGCGAACAGCACGGTTAGAGGATGGAGTTTTTTGACGCTGCCCAGAATGTTAGGAAAATTGACTTTAAAGTCCGAATATGTATATTGATTCGTAGCAAATGTTTTTTACTAATGTGTTTTTTAATGCTTTTAAATATTGCATTAGCTTGTGTGGGTTTGGTTTTCTATGCCACACAACAGCCGTTTGCACCTACTTCCCAACCTATGTCTTTTCCTACTACTGTTTCTTTACATTCTTTTCATATTTTACCTGAACACGAGCAAATTAGAAGGTCGGAATTTGTGAATAATTCCTTTGTGCAACTTCTCCATCAACACCAGTTAGCAGTGAACACCACTAATTGTTGGGTGTGTGTTCTTATGCCACATACTATGGATAGAGGTATTCCTTATCTGGTTCTGCCATTCAGTTACAATGGGTCCGTATGGGCATATCAGACGATGTTTATTTATGCCACCGAAGTCTCTCCCCTGCGTTCCATGGGAAATAACTCAAGTAATAAAGCCTTGGTGAAGGGAATTACAGATATGAGTAGAGATATCGAAAAGTATAAGACCTTTCCCAAGGATGAGTTACTATCATATGTTGGCTGGAATACAACCGGATATAGTATTAGTCTGGGTGAGAATCAGAGACGAAAAAGGTCACCTCCGATTTGGAGTGTACCCCATCGTGGTCATTTTTGTCTGCAAGGGAAAGGGAAGAATCCGAGAGCTCAGTTAGGGAAGAGTGTTTGTACTGAGACGTATGTGTTTGCGTCCCAAACTTCCCCACCATTTTTAGCAGCTAAGGGCACGTATTTTGTCTGCTATGATAGAGCATATACATGGTTGCCCCCTGATTTTTTGGGGAACATGTTATGTGGCATATTTGTTGCCTCCTACGTATACTGCTCCTGTAGATTACCACAGAACGAGAGTTGTTAGGGGTGTCTTCGATCAGGAAGATACCGCTGGACAAGAAGTGGGAGACTTTTTCAAGGGTTTCCTACCATTTTGGGAACCTATGGCAAACAGTAGAAACCTACGCCAATTGACGAGAGTGGTCGAATCCACCATAAATGAAACTGCCGGTGCCCTTAGTTATCTGACCGCTGAGCTTCAAGCGGATCGCCTTATGACGTTGCAGAATTGAGTTGCGTTAGACGTCATACTTGCAGACAGAGGTGGAGTATGTAAAGTGATCCAATCGAGCTGCTGCGTTTTTATTCCAGACAATGCTCCTACAGTGTACCAGGCCATTTCTAAGTTACATAAGATCTCCGAGTCTATACATGTGGACAAAGGAGATTGGTAGTTGACTGGATGGTTTTGGGGACTGTTATCCACTTGGGGATGGAAGATTCTGATGATCATTAGGATGGCTTTAGCGATTCTTTTCCTGTTCTGTCTTTGTGTGCAGTGCGCTCCTGCTATATGTGGCCTCTGTGCTACTACGTGTGCAAGGAGACCTGTCCCAAGAGAGGTACTAAGTAATAGGATTATGCTCCAGCAACATCTTGATGATCTGATTAATATAGACCTGGACTCAGATTGACGTGAGTTTAGGTTATTGCCTATGTAAGGGCAAAAGGAGGTTCTGAGGTTCCGTGAATTCTGAACCTGTTTCATAAAGGTCATGGTTTCGTTATGAATTTGATATTAGCGAACCGTAACTAGTTAGTGCGGCAAGTATGAGTGTTTTCGTCACGTTAGACCGATGGATTCACTACGTATTTAGGGATTTCGTTTTGAACCCTTGGGTTCCATTTTGTGTATGGCAGCCATTTTGTGGTTGCCCTCACATAGGCCGATGACTGTAGCTGAACTAGTCTTTTTAAGGACATGTACACCTTAGCTCCAGTTCGTGCTGACTTCTGTTTGACCTGAGTGAACTGACCCTGTTGCCTGAAGCTGACCTTGTTAAACCAGTTCCTGCCCTTTAGCTGATCAAGATAAGGATCAGAGCACAGGACGTCAAAGTTTTACTGCACACAAATATGCCTTATCCTACTCTCACCTGTTTCTGCTCCTTTCTTTATGATCTATTTATGATTGGGTTGTGGCCTTTTTTATTATGGGTTCGTTCGACCTGTCTAAAGAAGAATGTTGGGTTTGACTGATGATTGATCATGGGCTGGGCAACTGAAAAATGGGTTTGTCGTCATGCAATACTTTTGTTGTAGAAACATGTGATTGGTTAAACTGTAAACAAGGAATGTTTGCCTGAAGCATAATGTTTGGCATAAAAAGGGATGACTTGCTTTGTAAAATTGAGCAGTCTCCTGAGAACTCATACCGTGATGATTTCTAGGACTTCTGTTACTGGCTGCAGCCAATACATTTGATCTTTGACGTCACTCAGAAGTATCCCGTGTCTCTGTATTCTAAGACAGGTGAACCCGAAGACTTTGGGCGTGCCCCTGGCACCGCTGGGTTCTAAAACCCGGTTCTTCAGCCTTTAGTATTATCTGCTACAAGATCGTTTCCTTTCAAAGAGGATTCCTTTTAAAGTTGCAATACTATGCAACAAAGCAACTGACTAGAACAAGCATTTGCAATGCAATAGGTCTCGCATTAGGAAAGTTGGAGCGATTGGTCTTGTAAATGACACATTTTATATTTATGTGTTGGTTTCGAAAATAGTGAAATTAATAGCTTTGTCATTTACAATGCCAATACTTTTAACTTTTGCAAATGTGACACTTATAGCATTTGTAATGCAACATGTTTTGTATTTACGTGACTTAGATGTATTCATATTACTAATAAAAATGGCTTATATTTTGTGGTGGCGACGAGTGATGCTGTGGCGTTCAGTGATGCCGTGGTAGCGCATAGTGATGTTGTGCTGCCTCTGAGTGATGCTTTGGTGTCCTTGAGAAGAAGGCGGGTGGAAGAGAGCAGCAGATGAGCTCGGGAGAAGATAAGAGAACAGGGAGTTGGAGAAGGAGGTGGGTGGAAGAGAGCTGCATAACAGCACAGCAGAAGCAAACATGGAGTTAAAGAAGGAGGCAGGTGGAAGAGAGCAGCAGATCAGCACAGGAGAAGAGAACTGTGAGTTAAAGAAGGAGGTGGGGTGGAAGAGAGCAGCAGATCAGCGCAGTAGAAGAGAACAGGGAGTTAGAGAAAGAGGCGGTTGGAAGAGAACAGCAGATCAGCACAGGAGAATAGAACAGGGAGTTAAAGAAGGAGGCGGGTGGAAGAGAACAGCAGATTAGCACAGGAGAAGAAAACAGGGAATTACAGAAGGAAGCGGTTGGAAGAGAACAACATATTAGCACAGGAGAAGAGAACAGGGAGTTAGAGAAGGAAGCGGGTGAAAGAGAATAGCAGATTAGCACAGGAGAAGAGAAGCAAACTGAGTTAAAGAAGGATATGGGGTTGACGAGATCAGCAGATCAGCACAGGAGAAGGTAACATGGAGTTAAAGAAGGAGGCGGGTGGAAGAGAACAGCAATTCAGCACAGGAGAAGAGAAGAGACTAGGGAGTTAAAGAAGGGGGTGGATGAGAGCAGCATATCAGCCCAGGAGAAGAGACCAGGGAGTTAAAGAAGGAGGCGGGTTGAAGAGAACAGCAGTTCAGCACAGGAGAAGAGAAGAGCAGAGAAGAGATCAGGGAGTTAAATAATGAGGTGGGTGGAAGAGAGCAGCAGGTTAGCACAGGTGAAGAGAACAGGGAGTTAAGGAAGGAAGCGGTTGAAAGAGAACAACATATTAGCACAGGAGAATAGAACAGGGAGTTAGAGAAGGAAGTGGGTGGACGAGAGCAGCAGGTCAGCACAGGAGAAGAGAACAGGGAGCTATTGAAGAATGCGGGTGGAAGAGAGCAGCATATCAGCTCGGGAGAAGAGAAGAGACAAGGGAGTTAAAGAAGGAGTGATGAGAGCTGCAGGTCAGCACAGGAGAAGAGACCAGTGAGTTACAGAAGGAGGCAGGTTGGAAGAGAACAGCAGATAGTTAAAGAAGGAGGCGGGTGGAAGAGAGCAGCAGATCAGCATAGCAAAAGAGAACAGGTAGTTAAAGAAGGAGACGGGTGGAAGAGAACATCAAATCAGCACAGGAGAAGAGAAGAGAACTGGGAGCTAGAGAAGAAGGCCGGTGGAAGAGAGCAGCAGATGAGCTCGGGAGAAGAGAAGAGACTAGGGAGTTAAAGAAGGAGGTGGGGTGGATGAGAGCTGCAGATCAGCACAGGAGAAGAGACCAGGGAGTTAAAGAAGGAGGCGGGTGGAAGAGAGCAGCAGATCAGCACAGGAGAAGAGAAGA